>NW_006159542.1:565112-643492 GCF_000334495.1 Tupaia belangeri chinensis
CTGGACTCCCACATGTCTGACCATGGTTCAAGTCCCAGACCTGGTGGCTTGCTTTCTCACTTTCTCTCTCTCTCTCTCTCTTTCTCTCTCTTACTCACTCACTCTGTCCCACCTCTGGTCAAATTAAAAAATAAAAATACATAAGGTTAAATAAAATAATTAAAAAAAAAAAAGAAATTATGAGAAAAATTTGATGGGGGCTGGATGGTCATGCAGTGATAACGTGATGCTTTGCAAGGCTGACACACATGGGAAGGTTCCAGAGACCCCCTCCCTGAGTGTTACAGGCACATGTATGCCCATGATCCAGGGCTGGCTGAGGCCAGGATGGTTCATGGCACTGTGACCCTGCTAGGGATGTTGCCCTCTGTCTCTCTCATTCATAGAAAAAATAAACAAACTTAAAAGACTTAAAAAATATTTTTTGCTACCTCTTATACTTAGAAGGCAGTCTTAGAGCAAAAAAAAAAAAAAAGAAAAAAAAATATATATAAACTGAACAGCTATTTAAAAGGATAAATAATGCTTAATCTAAATCTAGAAGTTTATATATGAACTAAAAATTTATACAAATTTCTTTTACTGCCCTAGTCATGATACGTGAATATCATCCTGTGGATAACAGCACCTATGTCATACAACAGTTGTAGGAATTAAATAGAATTAAGTAGGTGCCTGGTACAGAGTCAACACTCGTTATTGTCAACTATAATTACTATCATTATTTTACAATTTTTATAGGCAACATTCCCAAGGTCACATGACCCTGGAAATCTTTATTTCTAGTCATTCACTCATTTCTCTAGAGCATCTTATGGAGTTGAGGTCCTGTGGGAGAGGCTGACTTAGAGGATCCAGGTTGGGAAGGCCTGAAACGCTGCACCGGGACAACACAGTCACTGTTGCGTGTGTCTGTCCTGTGATATGGTGAGGGGGCAGGTACAGAGATGTGCTGCCTGGGGCCTCGAGGCTCGGATATTCTCCCTCTGCCCAGGGACGTCCACTTCCCAGATGTAAACCTGGGCAAGTTTACCTCTCAGTCTAGTGGGGGTACTGCTCCTGGAGCACACTCACCTTTTGGGGTTCCTAGAGCCCAGTGTCCAGTACTGAGACAGAACATTCTTTTCCTGAGGTAGTAGCCTCTTTGCCTGGAAGAACGTATGGTGCTCGACACAGGATTTCCACAAGTTTTTGCAAGATCGGTAATTTAGCATGTTGAAGGCCACGATATGTTCCCTGGATTCGGTCTGGGAGGAAAAACAGTTGAGATTCCATCTTATGGGTGTTGGAGCAAGGTCATGCAAGCATATTACCCACACTGCCAGCAACTAGATAAGATGTAACAGATAGCAGAAAACTGGCTTTGGAATGCCTTGGCCTCAAATCAGTTACTGGAATATTGAAGAGCAGGATTTATTAACCCTTTTTATTGTTAGCTGTGGTCCTTTATGAACACCTTTATTTCACACCTGCTAATATATATCTAGCTTGGATTTATCTGGAGCAACCTGATAAGGACTATCTTATACAGTCCTTTCAAGAGTCCGGTCTGGGAACATCTGTCTCTTGAAGAAATACTCTTTCACCTGTCAGACAACAGCAATTTTACAACCCTTTGGATTTCTCTGGGCTTCCCATAAAGCAGAGTTAAATCCCATGCTCATAAATAATAACTGTTTTCATCATTTGCTTTACCTTCACTCTAAGTGAGTTTAGATTTTTTGCCTTCATGTTAAATTGCCGTGCTGTGCATTTCTGTGCACCCTGAATCTTGCTCTAGGGGGTAGGGAGACATGGATTCTAGTCCTAGCTTGCTCTGAACTTTCAAGTTCTCCTTTCTCAGAGTTCCCTGCTATGTGGAGCCATTTACAGTACATGTTACCTTTGAAGAGTTGGGAAGCAGTGACAGTAAGTGAAAACCATGCAGCATCGGAGGATGAAGTGTAGTGTCATGCAAATACCTGGCATTTCAGGTCTGTAATGATCTGGTTCCAATTCCAACTCCTCTCTCTCTAGCTGGGGGAGTTTCAATCTCCCTACCTCCGAGTCCTACTACCTCCACGTGGATTAGCAAACTGATTACCTAAAAGGCTGTGGACTCCTCTTATGAGACATCATAAAAGCCATCATACTTTTTTTTAAGTTTTGTCATAGGGCATGTGCATAGTCTTTAGGGGTCTCTGCCAGGTACCTTAAAAAAAATTATCCAGAAGGCAAGTACGTTCCTCAGAGAGAGACAGAGAGACAAAGAGAAAGAGGGAGAGAGAGGGAGAGAGTATCCACCAATGGGGTGTGGTCACACTGCAATCCTTTTCCATCCTGTCCAGGATTTGAACCACAGTCAGCTATGTGCAATTTGCCTCCCTTAACCACCAGGCCAAAGAGCTGGCCCTGCCATGTGCTTTGGCGAATGCTCTTTTATTTAATCCTCATGATTCCTTGAGAAGTGAGCATTACTGCATTTCTGGAAACAAGGTAATTCACGCTAGGGGTGGTTAAGTAACCAGCCCAGTTGGTAGGTGGGAGAGTTGGGGCCTGAACCCACAAAAGCAAGTTAATTCTCCAACTACATAAAACAGAGTGAATTATCTAGAAACGCCGAATCCTCTGGACTCCAACCCCACTGTCCCCTGTCGTTTCTTCATATATATGGCAAAATGCTTTTCAATCCCTTAAAAAGCTGAAGCAACCTATAACACAAGAAACAGAACAAGGGTAGACTTAACGCACCTGTTTTTGTCGCTGATGTATAAAGAACTTTTTCCTTTTGAAAGAAATTTTGAGGATGTTCACCCTGTAAAGTATAAAATGAAACACAAAGTACATCAAGGATCAGCCCGGTTGCCACCGAGTCCACTTGATACATGTCGTCTGGTCCACGGTCAGGATGACTGGGGGCTCTCGGCTTCCTAGAGCTCACTTCCTTGCAGAAACGACAGCAGCCCCACCACCTCGGCCAAACACCAAGGAGCTGACTGAGGCTGAGTATCACGTCAGGGCCACGAGATTATGAGGTAGCTTTTAAATAACAGGAAGCACGGGCCATGCGCTCTCTTTGCTATAAGCTTCTTTTTCGACACTGCAGCTCAGTGTGAGCTGCTACAGACCTGGGAGGACTGCTGAGAGCAGCATGGAGCCGCAGAAAGAGGACAGACTCGGCCCACATCCTAGCTCTGTTACTTAACAGCTGCTGTCCAGGAGTTACAACAGTAGAATTATAGCCACCATTAACTGGGCATTTTTTATACACCAGGCCACTAAGAGCTTTACAAACATCCTCCAATCCTGAAAAGTACACATTGTCGGACTTAGTTTTTCAGATGGGGAAACTGAGGCACAGAGCTATCTCCTAATGTCCCCAGATCATTCAACTAGGAATGCTGAAAAGTCTTCTGGACAGTGAATCAGCACATGGCGTAATGGTTATGTTGCTGGACTCCCATGTATTCAACCGTGGTTTGAATCCTGGATCTGGTGGTTTAAAACTCATGCCTGGTGTGTTTGCGCGTGTGCCCAAAATCCCAAGGGGAGAATGGAGAAGGGACTAGAGTGTGGCCATCCCCACCGGGAGGGTGATTTCTTGCTTTTTGTCTGTCTCTCTGGAGAACACATGCTTCCTATAGCAAAAATCTCTCCAAAGAAGAAACAACAATAATAAAAAATTATAAATAAATAAATAAACATAATTCACTTCTGTCAAAGTACCCTAACTCATATAACAGAGGCATATTTTCCCACTGGAGTCTTTACTTTTCAGATATTCTGGAAAAATAAAGAAATTTTACTATTTTCTAGAATCAGATGACCTTGGTAAAACATTCTAGAACAAAGAGGTAGGGTAGGGAACATGCAAGTTTACTCATGATAGTTCCCCAGTTGAATCAGCAATATATCTGCATATATTATGTATTAACGCACAGCCATGTTAAATCATCTGTTGGCAAATGTAGCTGTGTGACAGGTTGACTTTTTGGGGGTGAGTGCAGGTTAATAATCTAAGGACTGGAACAATGCTTTGGTTCAACCCTTTTGGAGGTACTCTTTTTTTTTTTCCTTTTTGCTGTAGAGCGCATGTGCTCACTAGAGACAGAGACCAAGTGAGAAAGAGGGAAAGTGAGAAAGTACTTCCGGTAAATAGCCATCCTGCAACCCCTTCTCCATTCTCCTTTCAGGATTTTAGGCACATAGACACGTGTGTCAACATGGTTTTCGAGCTGCCAGGTCTGGGACTTGAACCACACAATTGGCCATGTGGAATCTATCTGTCTTAACTACCATGCCACCTGGCTGGCCCTTGCTACAATTTTATTTGAGATATTTATGGTTTTTTTTTCCTTTTATAATATTGCTGTGATGAACATCTTTATATCTCAGTTATGACGTTCTTTATTGCCAAGTTGAGATCCCAGAGTCAGACTGTTTGTGGCTCTAAATCTCTCACATCTCCTCTTTCCCCTAACTTCCTTTGCTGCTGGCATAAGTTTGCCAAAACTCCACATTTTTTACATACTTGTACTTTTGTTTCCTACCATCTGCAGCACTCACTCTCCTTAATTTAGCAGCAAATTTGTGCCCTCTCTATTCTGAACATGATTCCATTCTCATTAATAAAGATGGCATTGGGGCCTGCAGGTGGCATGGTGGTTGAGGTGCTGGACTCCGACGTCGCCAACCGCAGACTGAGTCCCAGACCCAGTGGCTTGAAAATCACATGGGACCTGTGTGCATGCATGCCCAAAATCCCAAGAGGAAAATGGAGGAGAAGAGATTGCAGCATGGCTATTCCCCCTAGGGAGTGATTTCTCACTTTCCCTCTTTGTCTCTGGTGAGTGTACACATTCTACCGAAAAAAAAATCAATAGTGTCTCCCAGAAGAAAGCTCTCTTATCTGGCACAAGGGGCTCAAATTTCTCTCAAAAAATCAGTTCAAGTCACAAAGCGGTAACAGCTGGCCTGCAGAAGTTCTCTCTTCCCCCGAGGCCCATGAGCTCATAGGGAAAGTACTCAGTTATCAGTGTCTTTGGGTCCCATTGGGGTTTAGAACAGAGCTTGACACTTGGTAGAAGTTCAATTAATAACTGAGGAATGGAAGTGAAAATACAGTTCCTGCCCAGAGAAAGTTCTTTTCTGAATTCTGGCCAATGCACTGTCCAGGAGGGAGGGGCTTTTTAATGACAAGACCTGCCTTTGCCATTTTACCCATCATGTTGCCAGAGTATTCCAAACCTTCAGGTAACTGGGGGAAAGAGAATGCTAAACAAAACCAAACTCTAATTTTCCCAGATACTAATTCTGGATCAGATCCAGAGGTCAGTGATAAAACTTGGAAGAAAATGTCTACCCATTCTTTAGAAATGAAAGTTTAAAATTAGCAGTAATGTTACTTTTGTTCAGCATATTTTTAAACATGATTCAGAAAATAATTAGAACTGTTTGCACTTACCAAGGATAGAAACTTGTGCAAATATATTTTCGGTACACAGCGATGCCCGCGGAAGCAATTCCAATCATTAGATCTAAATTGTGCAGATCCTGTAAAAATGAAGATCTCAGCTCCCAGCTTGATACAGGCAAGCTTCTGCCCTCTGCTAACTTTAAAGCACCCACGCTTTTATAAATAGCGATATGCATAAGCCTCAAACGGGGAAAATGTTACTGAAAAGAGGCAAAAATCTCCACTTAAGAGAGTACTTAAGACTCAATACATAGCATCAGCTTCTCCTAAAGGACCACACACTGTCTGTCAGCAACACTTGGGTCCTACCAGTTTAGCAAGGTACCATTGATAAGCCCACACGTTGCACAGAATCATTTAAATGAATATGTCATTTCACATTTTCAACCATCAGCATTAGACAACCACAAGTAAAATCAGAAAGGCCTCATCCCCTGCGTAGCTTTTTACAAATCCCAATGCCCATTACTGACAAGCTGATATGATGAGGAAAACTTAGACGTGTAGAACTGCTGACTCTAAACCCCATTAGGATACGAATGTGCTTTTATAAACACTACGTCCATCCTTCATCAAGAGCCTATGTGCTAGCCATGGCTCTAAACGATGACACAGAAGAAAGACACAGCAACCACAAGCTGTCCAAAGTCCATTTGAAAACAAGGTGAGGGGAACCAGCAGTTAGCTTAATGGTTGTCGCTGGACTCCCACGTAGTCGACCGCGGTTCGTGTCCCGGACCTGGTGGTTTAAAACTCACATCGGGTGCATGTGCATGCGTGCCCAAGATCCCGAGAGGAGAATGGAGAAGGGATTGTGGCATGACCATCCCCTCTGGGGGGGTGATTTCTTGCTTTCTGTCTCTCTCTGTCTGTCTGGCGAGCACACGTGCCCTAGAGTGAAAACCTCTCCAAAAACAAAACAAAACAAAACAAAACAAAACAAGGTGAGTACAAGTACATATTAAAAAAAAAACAACAGATCCTTCCCTTGGGTTACTGACATACCTGTTTCCCCAGTCAAAGCCTTGGATGCTCCTAATTATTAGAAAGGGACCAGAGTTCGAGTAAGCTACAACAGAGTGTGAGCCTCTGGTCTGCCACTTATTATTTATTTTGGGCTTCTGAGCCAGTTTTTCTTTTTGTATGATAAAGATTATAGAACTCCCCTGAAAGGGTTTTTACCAGGCTGAAATAAGAGATTATTAGTACCAAGGAACCTGGATCAGGGCTTGGCATACGCAGTTTGGCAAATGTTAGGTATAATCCACATGCAATCTCTTCTGTTGTGGGACGATAAATCATTTATGACCAGCAACATGAACAGAGGGAGGTAGAGAAAATGGAAAAGCAAACAGTGCTGATGATCACCTGCCTGGCTGAGATGCCCCAGGTATCAGAAGGCTGAGTTACACTAGGCTGTAGCACATGAACCAACCGCCCCTAAATCTCAATAGCTTGATACCACCAAGTGTATTCAGAGTAATTAGAAATCTGTATTGGGTCTCAGAATTTGAGCAGCATAATTTGCCTACTTTATGGCACTGTGGTGGGACTGAAATAAGACTCCTTATAAGGAACACGTTTTCAAGGACAAAGGTACACATAAAAGCAATTGGATAAATGACCAACAAAATTCTATGCTGCTTAATAAACCTTCCAAATAACTTTCAAAAAAGGTCCTGTTTGAGACCAGGCAACGGTGCAGTGGTAATCCAGCTGAGCCCACATGGGAAGGTCTTGGGTTCATGTCCTGGGGCTTCCCTGTGTATACCAGCTACACACGCCTGTCACCTGGGCTGGCTGAGCTGGAGAGTCTATTGCAGCATAAGGACGTTCTGGTGGGTACCTTTTCTCTTCACCTGTTTTTCTTTTTCTCTGTCTCTCTCATGGAAGAAATAAATAAACAGCCTTGAAAAAGACTGTTTGTTAAAAAGGAAAAATAGTTTCTTTCATCAATGAAGTTTACAAATTTTTGAAGATTAAAAAAAAAGTTCTGAAACAAAACAGCAAGGATACTTACCCTACCACTGTGCAGTTCTACTCCATAGAAGTCGAGGGTCCGAGCGATGTTGATGTAACATGATTCTGCTTCTGATTGCTTTAGCCCACTGTGGAAGACAAGTAAAAAAGTCAAGAGTTTACCTAACATACAGAAGATACTAGCTCTGATTTAAAAAAATTAAAAACCAAAAAAACCCTAGAAAATTTGATAATATTTCTGAAAGATAATGAAATGTCTTGAATTATCAATCTTAAACAGCCCAGCCCTAAATTCTACTAATCTAGCTTTGTCCTTTTATGCATTGAATTTGACTTTATCTAGCCCCTCATTTTTTTTTTAATTAAATAAAGCTTTCTGCTTACTGGACTTTCAATATTCAGAAATAAAAGACGGTCCCTTTTCAGAATTCTCACGCTACTTATCCAAAGTTGCTTAACTAACAGGTAATCTTTAGATCTTTCTTTCCTTACCTATCTGTTAGCAGTGGCCTCAAATTTACGAACACCACGGGCCTGTACTATTTCAGGAGGCTGACGTCTGCCCACGGAGTAATTCTGGGAGAGAGGTTGGCAGCACCTTCTTAGAAGGTCTGCTGGATGATTGGCCTTTGTTTTTATGGCCTTCCCAGCAGTACGAAGTCCCTTGAGAGCTGGCCTTCTCGGTCAGGGTGGCCCTTCTTTGACCTAGAAGAACAGCTGCTACTCTAGCTTTGAGTAAAATGAGGGAAGAGGAGAGGAGGCTGGAGCTGGGCTACGCGGAGCTGAGGCTTGCTTGGGGTCATAGTTGAAGACTGGTGCTGCCCATTGAGATGTCAGGCCGTTTTCATGAACTAAACCCAGGGAGCATGGGGGTCAGCCACCTGGTCATAGCATTTTATGTCCACCTGTCTGTCTAGTCAACAATGCTGGAAGGAATGGCTGGCTTTATTGTGGTAAACCACTAAAAGGTTGACTGGTAGGGTCGATTTGTGGGGGATCGCACATGATCACAGATCTCAAAACCGGCATTTCTAGGGCCAGCAGGTGGTGTAGTGGTTAAAGTGCTGTACTCTTACACGGCCAACCAGGGTTAGAGTCCCAGACTTGGCAGCTTGAAAATTATGCCAGGAATATGTGCATGCATGCCTAAAATCCCAGAAGGAGAAGGGATTGTGGTGTGACCATCCCTCCCACTGCCTTGGGGGTGATTTCTCCCATTCCCTCTCTCTTTGGCGAGCATGTGGGCCCTACAGAAAAACAAAAACAAAAACAAACAAAAAAAATTTTAAAAACAAACAAAAAACTGGCATTTCTTTCAGGAAGTAACTGATTTCAATGACATCCTAAAAAGGAATGCAGTCATCACTACCCTAAACTACTATTGGATTTTACTCTTTAAAGAAATGCTAGTTATATAAAATATGCCTGCCTCTATAATAGATCAAAGGTTCAAAAACCCCTGACATCTTGAAGAAAGATTCACGAACAGAAGAGGTCACATCGCGCACAAGGAAATACAATGTCTGAAAACACCTGGCCTGAGTTCCCGAAGCAGCCACTCCCTCACCCCCAGCCCTGCCCTCACCTGTGCTGTTCATGGAGAGATTCCACCTTCGTTAAGAAGTCGTCATTTTGATCTGGTATAAACTGACTATCAGAAAGGTAGCCTGGATGATGTATAGAAGAGTTATAGTCTCCAAAATGAGCTAACAAAACAGGAGGGAAAATCGTTAGTTTCTGCCTTGCAACGTGCATTTGTAAGAATTTATAGTATCATGAGAAAAACATTCATTGGAAATACTTTTTGGGTAAGTTTTCATATCACATGAACTGGAGCTCCCTACTGGCTCAGTTCCACACCTCCTATATGAACACCTGCCATGGGCTAAGTATGATCACACAGGATCTGACCAAATTCCCAAGGGCAGACAGAGGAAGTTGGGGAGTGCCAGAACCTAGTCCTATTCTAATACCGAACCTCTTTTGTATTCTGTGGTCAGCACAGTAGTTTGCACTCAAGTCTCTGGCTAAGGAAGAGAATTTGCCTGGGAAAATGCCACCTTCTGTATGCTAGGCACCATGCTGGCTCTTCCTGTATACCCCAAGGTTACTCTAATATCTAACCAACCTGCTTAAGAAATAGCATGGGCGGGACCAGGAGATGGTATAATGGTTACGTCACTGGACTCCCACATGGCCAACTGCAGTTCTAGTCCTGGACTCAGAGGCTTGAAACTCATGCTAGGCGTGTGTGCGTGAGTGCCTAAGATCCTGAGCGAATAGAAAGGATGGGATTGTGGCGTGGCCATTCCCCTTGGGGTTGGGGGGGGTGATTTCCCGCTTTCTGTCTCTCTGGGGATTGCACAAGCTCTATACCAAAAAACTCTCTCTTAGAGAAAAGGGAAAGAAATGGCATGGGCAAAGTGGGTCACACTGACCTGACCACTCTTTGCATCCTGACCAACCCCCTAGGATTCAGGGAAATATGGCAGAGAGGGGACCATGACATACAGGCTTATGGGCCATGGGGATGGGGTGGGTTGGGCTGAAGGGCCCAGGAAAGGCCAGTGGCAAGATTCCAAGGAGAAGGACATATTCTAAGGAAAGTCATAAGATGGGAAGAAAGATGCTGGAGCTGTTAGGGAATCACAATGGGAACCTTTAGCCACACACAGAGGGACTTCCAGACTGGTCCCTTGGCCAAATGGTACTTCTCCCTTGAAACTATCTGCCAACATGAATCACTGATATCTATCATGTGATGAGTATTCTTAAGAGTTGTGCGGGGGAGGCTGGCAAGTAGCATGGTGGCTAGGGGTGCTGGACTCCCACATGGCTGATTGTGGTTCAAATCCTGGACCTGGTGGCTTGCTTTCTCACTCCTCCCTTCACCCCCCTCCTCCCCCCGTCATCTCTCTCTCTCTCTCATTCTGTACCTCTCTGGTCAAACTAAAACAAACAAAGTTAAATCATAAACTAATTCTAGAAAAAAAAAGAGCTGTTCAGGGAATACCAGACGCCATAGTGGTTACGTTGCTAGACTCTCATGTAGTCGACTGTGGTTCAAGTCCCAGACATGGCAGCTTAAAAATCACGCTAGGCACGTGTACATGCATGCCCAAAGTCCCAAGAGGAGAATGGGGGAGAAGGGATTGTGGTGTGGCCATCTCCCAAGGGGTGATTTCTCACTTTCTGTCTCTCCAGGGAGTGCATGTACCCTATAGCAAAAATCTTTCTTAAAAAAAAAAAGTGCAGTACCCAACTTGCACAAGTGTACTTGGCTGCTCTGTGGACTCCAAATTACTTGGGTGTCTGGACTGTTGAAGAGACTCTATGCAGACAAGCTGGGAAAGTTTCCTTCTCCAAGACTCAGGTTTCCCATTTAAATAAAAACAGGAGTGAGAAGATATTCTCTAGCTGTGATGGGCAACTGATCAAGTCTTCCAATTTTCCCAGCAAACTAAATTTTAAAAAGCTTTTACTTAATCTTTTTCTTAAAAATTAGTAACTTGATCTTTGTAAAGTTTTTAAGAATGATTTTATTTAACTTTATTTATTCATTTTATTTACTTATTTCAATTTGACTGGAGAAGGACAGAGTGAGAGAGAGAGAGAGAGGGAAAGTGAGAAAGTAAGCTGCCAGGTCTGGGACTCGAACTGCAGTTGGCCTTGTGGGAATCCAGTGCCCTTAAACATAATGCCACCTGCTGGCCCCATCTTTGTAAAGTTTTTAATGAATTTCTTTCTGCAGCTTCAGTACCAGGAGGCTCACAAGGACTCTCAGGATGGTTTCAGAGTACCAATTCAACACAGATTTCTAAATCTGCTCCTCCTTTGTTCTGAGGACAGACTTTGGGGGAAACTGTAGGGATGCTTGTTTTGTGGCAATCACATTAGGAAAAAGGGTGGGCCAGGAGGCTGAGAGGGATGTCATCATGAAGTTGAAGGGGCAGATGCAAGGGCCCTTTCTTTACACCCAGTCAGCCTCACTCACCCTTCCTGCCCCCACACCACAGGGAAGCTGAGATGCACACCGCAGTGAAGGGATCTGCTTCCCTCCGGGACACAGTCACCTTCAGGGCCCAGCCTCAGGCATGGACATAGCGGGTGCTCAGAGCTGACTTGTACAGAGTCTAATGTCAAGTACAATGGTGAAGGGACAAAGGGCAGAAAGCCAAGTGACTTAAACATGTGGACTTGTCACAGTGAGACTCCATGCCGGTAGGCTAGCCAACTGACAAAAGTTATGAATTTAACAGCCAACCAATGAACTTTCCTATCAGGTAGGTTCCCCCTGAAATCTTAGCCAGTACTGTGCAAAGCTCTGTGCTAACCACTAGGGGGAAACAGTTCAACAGTCGTACGCAAACATTATAAAACACTGAGTGGTTTCCACATTGATGGTCATAACCCAGTGATAGCCAACACTTTCAATTCCATTAAACAATAAGGAAACTGAGACACAAAGAACAGACCTACCACTGCCGCTCAGCTGCTAATTTGAAGCCTGGACAGTGACAACAGTCCTCACTTATACCTACTTAATATACTACATGCCCCAAACTCCCCAGTAACACCTTTTCCTCTTTGTGGAGAAGCAACACATGCAACAGCAGCTAAAAGAAAAGAAAATGAAGTGCTTGTGTGGAAAATACCTTGTCTTTTATACTCCACGTTTTCTTCTGGCTGATAATGTTTTACATTTTGCAGCAAAGAGTGTGGATTTCCCTGCTTCCCAACGTGTGATGTTTCTGTTGTCAACTTATGTTATTAGGAAGGCCTTTACCTGACATTCACTCAACTCTACCTACCTTCTTCTTTTCTTTTTTTAAAAGAATTATTCATTTAATTTTATTTGTTATTATTTTTCTTATTTGACCAGAGAGAGAGAGAGAGAGAGAGATCAAGGGAAAGTGAGAAAGCAAGCTGCTAGGTCTAGGACCTGAACTGCGGTCGACCATGTGGGAGTCCAGAGCCTTAACCTCCATGCCACCTGCTGGCCCCCAACTTGCTTGGGAGGCTCTTCTCAGGGCTCATTTCTAGGATCTGTTTTCCAACCCCTCCCTTCTCCCCAAGCTGGATGGAGTGCATCCTCTATGCTCATGTGCAGATCCACACTGTCTCCCTACCAGGCTGCAGGCTTCTTTGGGAGAAAAGTGTGCTTTATCTGTCTCGGTACCCTGAGGCTCTACAGCCTGCATGGCAGATGTTCAGAGAACACTATGGGATAAATAGATATTTCCCCAACTTCGTTTACTGAGTCTCATAAATCCTGGAAAGTCAAAGCAATTTTCTACCACATCTTTTTAGGTCCCTTAGCTACAGATCACTTTACTTTTATGTATTGTGATAAGAAAGTGTGCTTTGGTCAGCTGATCACTACTGGGACTTTTTCCTCATGTGAGGTACCCCTCTGGGGACAATGTAGCAAAATATAGCAGATAAAATCTAAGTGTATATGTTTATTTACCAGGGGTGGAAGAATAAAGAGCTTGTCCTTAAAGCTGCTCGCCTGACAAGTCGTGATTTTACTAGCATGATGGTACTGTTAATATTCCCACTGAGGCCAGTTGTACTTCTTAGAGATGATTTTTCTTTTAGCCCCCATTCTATCAGTCCTTTGCAGAGAGAACCCGACTACTGAAGTTTAGAATCAGATTCATTGTTTGATTCATAATGTTTCTCTGAAAGTATTGGGTCCTCAGAAAAGTCATATATTTTTCTATGTAAAAATGTGTCATGACTTTTCTGATGACCCAACAGCTTACTGCTGATGACAATATGTAATGGATGGTTCTCTTCTGAGCAGATAGGAAAATACAGTAAGAGTTAACACTTGCCATGTGCTACATGCTACTCTAAGAGCTTTACATGTAGGGCCCATTTTATCTTCACTACAACCCTATTACAGAGATACTTTTATTATCCTCACTTGACATATACAAAACTAACGCCTGGAGAGGCTGAAGGCCATACAAAAATTATTGGAAGAGCCAAGATTCAGGTAAAATGTTTTCTTTTATATGATTTTATTTATTATTTTAAAATTTGCAACATGGCATATATGCTCACTAAAGAGAGATAGAGAGAGAAAGAAAGAAAGAGGGAAAGTGAGAAAGCAAGCTTCCAGATCTGGGACTGAAACCATGGTCAGTCATGTGGGAGTTCAGCACCTTAACCACCATGCTGCCTGCTGACCCCTAAATAATATGTTTTCATTTCACATGCTGGTAGTCCAACTATAAACAAAGTTTTAGTTATCCATCACTTTTTAAAAAAGAATTATTGGGGCCAGCAGGTGGTGTGGTGGTTAAGGGCTCTGGACTCCCACATGGCTGACTGGGGTTTGAGTTCCCAGACCTGGCACCAGACCTGGCAGCTTGCTTTCTCACTCTCTCTCTCTTTCTCTTCAAATTAAAATAAATAAATAAATAAAGTTCAATAAAATTAAAAAAAAAAGAATTATTTAATTTGACTTACGTATCATTATTATTTTTAAATTTGGTATAGAGCATGTGAGCTCACCAGAGAGAGACAGAGAGAGAAAGCGAGAACGCAAGTTGCCAGGTTTGGGACTCAAACCATGGTTGGCCTTGTGGAAGTCCATGCCTTAACCACCATGCCACCTGATGGACCAATTGTGTATCACTTCTACATGTATTATTTAATTTGAACGAGGTAGACATATTGTGAACTATCAATAATCAATAGCATCACCTTCTTTTTTCAGATGAGAAAACCAAGATTGGAAAAGGTAATAACACCTATATGGCAAACAGAGAAGCCAGGATTCAATCAAGTATGACTACATGCATTCTAGAGTTCCTGCCTCTCAAACTTGGGAGGTCTAGCTGAGAACACCAAGTTGCCCTTTTCTGTGGGAAAGGTCAGTCTCCTTAGCTGACCAGCCTGGCAGAGATGGGGTCTAGAGATCAAGACTACGAGGTGACTGGTGATTGTGCCATTTTCCATATGGATGAGACAGACGGGGTCCGTTCCAGATGTATTGTAAGGTGGGGGAAACTTCAGAAGCCACCCAGGTGCATCACTGTGCAACCTCTGTGAGTTTCCATTAGGGGAGGAGATCAGGCTAGAACAAGACTCACACTAGGTCTTATCACTGAGTGGGATCACTATATGTCCACAGTCAAGCAGTCATCACTGACGTCCCCCTTCCTCCACTTTCCTGTTCCATGCAGGTATGTATAAGCTGCAGGCCCCATCTCCTGGCTCCTCACCTCTCTCATTTTAGTTATTTGCTCTAGAGGAGTAGAGGTAGACAGGGCCATCTCAGCAGCTCAGTCAGCCTTCTCTGGCTATTTTATAACCTGTTTTGAGACTAGATGAGGGCGAGTAGCTCAACTAGTGCCTGCTCTGAGATCTGACCACCTTGCTCACTTAATGGCCTACCAGGGCAGTTGGCCAAGAGGGTAACAATCCGAGATGGTTTGGGACAAACAGGAAGGTAGAGGAGATACCGTGAGCAACCATACAATTCGATGCAGTACTATGGTGATGTACTATATGGGCACCACACAGCTAAGTCACTACGAGGTGATGTTCTGCCTTCTATCTGGCTATGCATGCTTTTACTGTGCATGCCCAGTACCTAACACAGGACCTGACATGGAACAGGTGCTCAATGAAGTTTGCTGACTGAACAAGTGGGATCCTACGCCAGCTTAAACCAGCCTTATGGAAAACTCTATCTGGACTTTCTAATACAGTAGCCACTAGCCACATGTGGCTAGTCCAAACTAAGATGTGCTGTCAATGTAAAATGTGGAATGTTTTTTAAAGACTATATATATACAATATATATATAGGTGTGTGCATGTATATACATACACGCCTATACACACATACATATAAAAAGATATACATGTGTATATGTGTATATATATATATATATATATACACACACACATATATAAATATAAAGAAGATGCAAAAGAATCTCATTAATAACTTTCACACTGACCACATGTTACGTGATAATATTTGAGATATTTTGGGTTAAGTAAAACATTACAGATCTTGTTTTATTTTACCTTTTAAAAAATGTATTTATTTTATTTATCATTATTTTAAAAAATTTTACCAGAGAGGGACTGGTAGTTGGTGTAATGGCTATGTCGCTGGACTCCTATGTAGGTGACCGCAGTTTGAGTCCCAGACTCAGCAGCTTAAACTCACATTGGGTGCCTGTGTGTGCATGCCCAAGATCCCAAGAGGAGAATGGAGGAGAAGGGATTGTGGCATGGCCATCCTTTTGGGGGGTGATTTCTTGCTTTCTGTCTCTATTTCCCTCTCCATCTTTCTGGCGAGTGCACATGCCCTATGGCAAAAACCTCTCAATTTTCTTTCTTTTTTTTTTTTTTAAACCAGAAAGAGACAAAGAGAGAGAAAGGGAAAGTAAGAAAGGGACTTGAACTACAGTCAGCCCTGTGAGAGTACAACACCTCAACCATCATGCCACCTGCTGGTCCCCTCCTTTTATTTTTTGAAAATATGGGTACTAGACAATTTAGAATTACATATGCAGCTCATATCATATTTCTGTTGGATAGCACGGTTATAGATCAATATAGAATCCATTATGTAGCTATACTGAATCTCTAAAAATGAAGTCCTAAGACTCCAGCAGTGTTTTAGAGTGGCACAAATCAAGTAGCAAACAGGAATGACTTAGGGCAAAATCCTTAAGCTAGCAGGATCTCAGTTTATAAAAGATGACTGGAAAAAAATCTCTCCCCTTGGGGTTTGTATAGAGATCAAATCCAGACACCTGAGCAATGGAATTGGAAAATGCAATGTGTGATAGTTCTCCACTGTTCCATGGGCTCCCTTGGCAGAAAACCCCACACTACAGCTCCTTTCTCCTGAATCCAATATCCCCAGGCGGGTGGAGAGTGTAAGTCAGGGCAAGTGGGGCTGTCTAGACAGCCAGATGTGCTGCCTAGTAGAGTTGCTGGGGAAGAGGGACTTGGTCGAACGGACAAGGCCAGAGGACTTTCTCAATATACTGATCGGAACAATCTGTCCCTTGATGAATGCTCCCCTCTTGACTTACATTGTACTGCGTAGGATGCCAGAACCACTGTTGAGTTAAGAGGGCAGGTTAACCTGTCAGGAGAAAAACATATTAGCAAAATCACTGGAACCAACAGCAGCCCCAAACACACACACATCATGGTGGCATGTACTTCTCTTTTCTTGGGTTTGCCATTAAAAAACATGACTCATAAGAAAGGCAACTTTGATATAAATCAGTCTCAAATAGCAAATAAAGATAAATGTACACACTAAGAATTTTTGAAAAGAAAAATAAAACCTTTTCACATTTAAAATAATATGTCACAGATTCCATGAAACTAACGGTCTAATGTTGGCCAGTGTTCTTGTTGGCTGAAGGTCAGGCTCATTTCTCTAAAAGGAAAAGTGTGTACAATAATCATTCTCCTAAGATCAATGAGCAGCCTTCAAATCTTTCTAGTAAAGACATGAGACTTTTTGTAGGGTTCTCTAACTAGGTCTCTGAGTTCTGGGGACTTTCTGGTTCTTGATGAGCCTCTCTCTAGAATGATGACATCCTTGTAGAAGGGAAAAGTAGAAAAGTGTTCAGAATTTTTAAATGCACAATTCCTTAATTAAATTGATTATAATTAAGATTCCTACATTGTTTACTCTCTTGAAGATTTATAGGGTTCAATGAGCTGACTCTCTGTCTTCCTGCCATCCTCTAAGAACCCAAGAACTTGTGACGGACTTGTTCTCTTTTCCTCTTATGCTCACTATCGTCCCAAACACTCCATTTCTGCCAATGACTGCCTGTGTCTCGGTTGTATTCTGAATCCTCTACTTGTTCCCTTTCTCTACTCAAACATGGACTCCACGATCTGGCCAGAGCTCTTGCCTCCAGATCTGGAGCAAGGATCGCTGCTAGATGGGATAATGGGTCAGGAAAGGGCAAGAGTGAGGGCTTACAAAGTGGGGAGGAGGGCTGACAAACGCAGGTATTCTTAATGGCAACACTGGGAGACAAGGAGATTTTAAATGAACTCTTCCCAGCAACCCAAGGGAAGTGGAGAACACATGTGGTTTCCATGGCAGCCCACAGAGTTCCAAGATGTGAATCCTTTCAACTCTTTCAACCGATCTGCTTAGCCTTCCAGGGGTTCCTCTTCCCATGTGCTGTGCTTTGTGCTGATCTTAAAGCTGAATATGAAGTCAACGTTCCTCAAGGAAGTCTGTGTTCCTGCCACAATTTCCAAATGATCTCTCTGAGTTTACAGAAGTGCCCCGGGCATACTGACCATCTACTCGCTCATCTGGACACCCAGACTGCCTGTGGGAAGAGCAGGCAGAATGTGATGAGTTTCAGCCACTCACTCTCCTACCAAGACGGGCTTCAGTTAAATCTAAACCAACATCCTCACTGGAGGAAGAGTAAGTGAATGGTATTTGGGGGACAACTAAGGAAGGAGGCTAAGGAGGTTCAGTCTAGATGGAAGAAACAATTCTAAGAAGATCACAAAAGAAAACGTTTCCAGAGAGTGGTGTTCAAAATATGTACTAAAGAACACCAAAGGCCTGTATTCTACTCTCAGCTTGGCACAAGTTCCTGGGAAGACCCTTTTCTTCCTCTTTGGATTCAGCATCTAAATCTGTTGAAGAACTTAGATGAGCTCACCAAACTCAGCAGAAAGGAGATGATGCCTTGAGAACTGGCTACCACCAACAGTTCAAACAAGTCAGGGACTACTCGACACCCAGGAGAAATGCTAACTATGCTGCACCAAGCCTGTCAAAAGATCCAGGCACACCATGGTGTGGCACAGCCCTGAGAAGTGTGTGCTTGCAGAGACCCTCTCCTAGGAGAGGTGGCAAAGACCTGCAGACCTGACAGGGAGCGCAGGGATCTAAGTCAGACCGTGCCCCTCAGCAGTTTCTATTGAGTCACACAGAAATAACAAATGGTAAAGGAGAAGAAAACATGAAGACAACCGATTCAGTATTTGGAGAGTAAGACTGAGGGCACCAGACAAGGTGAGGCCCTCACCTTAGTTGAGCAGCATGGTTCACTGCCTGTCTCACAGTGGGTGTTTGCAACAGTATTGGTGGAAAAACAAAATTAATGGATAGAAGAGAGAGACAGAAGGAGTGTCCGCTACCACAGAGGAGAGCCTGGGTCCTGGAGGAGTGCGTAATTTCAACCTCGAGTTACCCTATACTCTAAGAATCTGGCTGCCTCAGGAAAGGCTGAGCTCCCTCCCCATCACTGGGGGTGACCAGAGGCCTATAGACCTGTAAGTCTTGCTAAGAAGGGATTCGCTCCTACCTTGAGTGGGAGGATGAGCTAACTTCTGAAAATTCTCTGATTGCTACAGGCAACAGGTTCTGGCAATCCTTTCTTCAAAGGTTCTCTTGTTTCTGATGTCCATGCCCTCCACCAAGTGTCGATTTCTATAGCCACTTCCTCAAGGGCTGTGCATTCCTTTCTATCTATAATACTAGATGGAGGCTCCTTGGCCTTGACCAGTCCTTTCCATCTAGACAGAAGCCCCTTGGCCTTGACTGAAGCTCCTTTGACACTGATACTATCTCTGTGGCTCTTGCTCTGGATACATCTTTCCTGCTTAAAAATCTTCAAGAGGTCTCTTCTGCCTGCTGGATGCAAGATGTATATCTGTGTCAGGCATGAAAAACTCTCTTTTTACCTCTTGTAAGGTTGCTGTGTGTGGCTTCAGGTTCGAACTGTGGGGACAGATTAGGGTGGGTGCCTTCTCACTGCCTAGAGAATCCAATTCTTTACTTCTCTAACAACCCAGCTCTGGCTCATCCCAGCAATCCACAGAGACCTTATTAGCTTACACTGGCAGATGGAGCTCCTAAAAGCGGAAGACTACCATGGTCTTCATTTGCCCACACTGGTCCTGGCTGCTTCCAAATTGCTTCCTAGTTCCTGTCTCATTTTCCCACCAGATTGCAAGCTCCTCATAGTACAGCATATGGGGGTGAGAGTGGGAGGTTGAACACCCTCCTCCTACAGGAGAAAAGAGGGAGGGGTGAAGAGATTGGAAATAAGATGTGGCTGTTTCTACCAGTTTACCTGTCATAGTTTCTTCTGTAAGTCAAGAAAGTATCGAGGATTTGGAGGAAGTAGCTCAGGGACCACTGGCCCAGAATTTCCTCTCCTTTCCTGGGTTATTCTCGGATATTGTCCGGACACTGAGAAGGTCTTGCTACCCTAAAGCGCTGAATCACAGGCAGATGTTTGTGTCATTGAGCAAGAAGTTTCCCAGAAAGTGAATTAGCCATAGGTACTAAGGGGCTCAGAAGTAAACCTAAATTAGACCTGATCTGCCTTCCAAATGAAACCGGTTTGCATTCGAGGTCTCTTCCTCCCTTTAAAATTTCTCAGGTCTTTACCAGAAAGGTAATTGCATCTTTCATAGCAAAACTGAAATAACATGAAATGGAGTTTATTGATCCTTAGCCTCTCTAGACCAAGTCTGAGTTATAAACAGATGTCCAAAGCCTAACGTCATACAGGATGCTGCTGTCAACATCCACTCTGGTTTAGATTTAATATGGCTACCAGAAATGCACGTTCATTAGATTACACCCAGGAATGTCGCTAGTCTGACAGGAAAAGAAAAATGCAAAATTCGCATTACCTTCCTTCACAAATATCCATCTTCAGTTGTAAGAAATACAAATGCCTATGAAACAATGGTTTTTCATTAATTCATAATCCAACTGAAATAAGCAAAAATAAAGTCAAGAATAAGACCCATACATGTAAAAAGCAAAATATACCCAGATACATTTTTCTCTAAGTGCCAGGCTCTATTCTGCTCACTGCAAAGCTGCCCCACTTGGTGCCCTAAGTCTCGAATGTCCTGGGGAGGGTTGAACAGGGATGGGTGGGGTAGAGCCTGCCCGCCAGAGATCAACTGGTACAGTGCGGGTGAGAGCCTCTGCCCTCAGCCCAGGCCTTCCCGGTCAAGCACCGGGACCTTCACGTTCTGCACAGGCAGCCCCCACACACAGAGGGGCCCCTGTTCTGAACCATGTGTCAGCATTCGCACACCCACCTGCCCTCTATGTGAAGCTGCTCAGAGCAGGAGGGTCTGTGGAGGTACCTCCTAGGCAGGGATGCCAATACCCAGCTGGGATTTTCCCTGTATCCCAGGAACTGTGGGTGCTGGAACAAAAGCATCGGTACACTAGCAGCTGTCAGGACTTCCAGCTTGACTTCTGCACTCATCTGCGAGTGACCAGCAAATGTCAACTTCAAAGCCCTGGGCAAGTCGTCCCAGGCCCCTCAGCCTGGAGCTTTGCTCCTCTGTCCGGGGAGTGGGGAAAGGAGGCTGTCAACGATGCCGTGCCAGCCAGGAGGCGCTCTGGAGGTTTATATTTAGGGATGCGGCATACATGTGACACTTGGCTGCTAGCTCCCACTCTTTTTTAAACCCTAGGTTCAAATGGGATAGACATTCCACTGTCTGGCCAAGATGACAAAAGGGAAACCTCTTGAAACCTAATCCAGCCAGGACAGAAGTGTTCAGGGGCGGGAGAGGATGATTTTGGCAATTTAAATAAATCAATTTCATCATTCCTTCAGATTTATAAAGGTCCATGGGGCTTGTATTTTGAGATGGTTCAAATGATTACAATCTCCTATGTGCACTGTTCTAGGCTGTGCATGAGTGAAACTCTGTAACTTTCCCCCTTCCCAGCCTCATGCTACCTCTGTACCACTGTCTCCAGTTTTTTTATTTTTGTTTTTTCCTTTTTTGGGAGAAGTTTTTGCTATAGGGCACGTGCACTCACCAGAAAGAGACAGAGAGACAGAAAGCGAGAAATCAGCCCCCAGGGGGGATATAGCCATGCCACAATCCCTTTTCCTCCATTCTCCTCTCAGGATCTTGGGCACGCACGCACACGTGCCCGGCGTGAGTTTAAGCCACCAGGTCTCGGACTTGAACCATGGTTGACTACATGGAAGTCCAGCAACATAGCCGTTACACTAACTGCTGGACCCCCCTATCTCCAGTTTTCATAGATGAAGTCAAAGCTCAGACAGGGTATGTGGGATCAGTGTTTCTTCATCTTTTTTATTTCTCTTTAGTTTTGCTATAGGATGCATGGTGTACTCACGGGAGAGAGAGAAACAGTAAGAAATTACCCCCCAGGAAGATGGTTAAGCTGCAATTTTTTCCCCTTCATTCTCCTCTCGGGATTTGCACACGTGTATGGTATGCACATGTATGTGCTCAGCAAGTTTTTTTTTTTGAGAGAGAGATTTTCACTGTAGGGCGCGTGCGCTCGCTAGACAGAGAGAGACAGAGAGACAGAAAGCGAGAATCACCCCCCAGGGGGGATGGTCAAGCCGCAATCCCTTCTCCTCCATTCTCCTCTCGGGATCTTGGGCACGCACGCACACGCGCCCAGCGTGAGTTTTAAGCCACCGGGTCCGGGACATGAACCGCGGTCGACTACGTGGGAGTCCAGCGACATAGCCATTACGCTAACTGCTGGTTCCCTGCTCAGCAAGTTTTTCAAGCTGCCAGGTCCAGGACTCAAACTGCAGTTATGTGGGGTCCACCTGCCTTAACCACCATGCCACCTGCTGCCCCCAGTGTGTCTGGATGCTCTTGTTATGAAAAAAGCGTCACTATGCTGCAGTTCTTACACATTTAATGACTACAGATCTGTGTCATAACTCTGATATTGTTACTCTGATTGTAATTATCATCAGCTACCCACAATATGTCAAGCTACCCAGTACAGAGAGACCACACAACATACATTTGCTGATTCATGCCAGTTTGGTATGCTGGAATCTCTCTTTTCTACCTAGGAGAACATAATCAGTCCTTTCTAGTTTGTTTCTATGTTTACCCAGCTGACATTCAACCAGAATTAAGTGTTCTCTTTCCTACAATGCTACCAAGAGAAAGAGAAGAAGGGAGGAGCTATAGATAATCTGATGCTAAATCTGGGTTTTCACCGATGAGCTCAGCTCATCAGTTTATCTTCCCAGGGATATAAATGAGAACATGAACCTGGAGATCACCACCCACACCAAATGCTTCTTGGTATCTATTAAACAAAGTTTCTATATCGTAAAGAAATCAGGGGACTGGTCCCACACCGTAGAGGTTAAGGGAGCCAGACCCCACATGGCCAATCACAGTTTGAATCTTAGCCCTAGGGGCTTGAAAAACATATTGGGTGCACATGTGCATGTCCCCAGATATCCTAACATGGTGGAAAATGGAAGAGAATGGATTGTGGTGTGACCATGCCCCATTAGGAGGTGCTTTCTCCCTCTTTGCCTACATGAAAGAAAGAAAGAGAGGGTGAAAGAAGAATGGAAAGCAAGAAAGAAAAAGAACAGAAAACAGAGCGAAAGAAATCAGAATAGTGAAATGCAACCCAAACCCAGGAGACTTCCTAGGAATCCTGAAGGAGTCTAATTTTAATTTGAGATTGCCAATAAGTGAAATTCTGTTTAGAAATACCTAACTTTATCAGAAGCAGTGGTTGTGGACACTGGCAATGAAAAAGAATACTTATTATCAATTAGAATAAAAGAAAGTCATTTTGAAAAGCTATTTGGGGTGCCTAACTTCTGAAATGTAATGACAGTTCTTAAGAGTATACCTCATCTATGACCTCAACTTCAGAAAAAGGCAATGACTATCTCCCTGCCTAGATCCTTAAGAACAAATACCACCTCTGTGCCCCTACTCTGATTCTTGAAAGCTCAGTTTCTTTAAAAAGGTAACTCACTTTGGGACCAGCAGATGGCATAATGGTTACGTTGTTGACCACAGTTAAGTCCCACGTAGTTGACCACAGTTAAGTCCCAGACCCGGTGGCTTAAACTCATTCCAAGCATAGGTGAGTGTATGCCCAAAATCAGAGAAGGGATTGCAGCATGGCCATCTCCCCAGGGGGTGATTTCTCACTTTCTCTCTCTGTCTCTCCAGCAAACACATGTGCCCTACGGCAAAAATCTCTCCCTTAATAAAAAAGGGAACTCACTTTTGGACAGTCTACAAAGCTGTGACTTAATAAGATATTATGTGACAGGAATACAGGTAAACCCTTAAGTTTTTTTTTTTTCTAATGTAAGAAAACATATGAATTAATATGGAAGCTCAGCCCATCCTAAGAAAAAGATCTGGCAATCCTGGCAGGCCACCGTATCAATAGGAGTCATGGGGGAGGCTACTGCGTGGCTCCTGCTGCCTTAAGAGAAATCTGGTGCCTGAATGCGAGGAGGCAACAGCCATACTGTACTTCACTCTGGGGATACCACCTATCTTAAGAAGGGCAGCGGGGCGGGTGTGGGGGCCTGCTCTGAACCACTGAATTTGAGGAGAGACAAAGACAAACCCAATTTAGCCTGGGACTTAGGTAAAAACAAGTATTAGTCTATTACTCATCTCAAGCTAAAATCCGCTTCTCCGTAGCCTCCACTCGCTGGCCATGATTCTATGACCCATAAATCGAACATCACTCTTCTTACAACTACGCATTGGAGAGCTGATGTTTTCCACAGAGCATAGATGACCCTGAGGGGGGCTGGAGAGGGATCCTGTGACTCCTTCCCTCGGGTTGTCTCCTTGGAGCATTCTAGCACAACCAAGGGGTGCCACAAACCCGGGGCTCCAGGATTACAGGAAGAGACAGGTGACAACCACTAGTGAAGGCAGTGCGAGTCACACTTGGGGGCAGGACCTACCTGGTGGTACTAAAATCAATTTAATGTGTCACAACTAGCATTTTAAAAAAGAGAAATAGGACACAATAGAAAATTTCACAGTGCTTTGTACTTACTATAGTTTTATAAAACTTTTGCTTTAGAAGGGGACTTTAAGTAAAGTTCACGGTAGGGACAGCTGGTAGCACAGCATGGTGGTTAAGGGGACTGGATCCCACATGGCCGACTATGCGATCCAAGTCCCAGATCTGGTGGCTTGAAAAATACGCTGGGCATGTGTGTATGCCTGCCCAAGATCCCAAGAGGAGAACAGAAAAAGGGAATGCAGCACAGTCACCCCCTGGGAGTGATTACTCTCTCTCCGCATCTGTCTCCAGTAAGTGCACATGCTCTATAGCAAATCTTTAAAAATTAAAAAAAAAAATAACCACAGTAAATAGAATTAAAGCGGGAGTTAATTTTGGTGCAAGTAATTCGGAAATCATGCATCGTTTTTCATAATGTGCATTTTCCGTGAACTTTTTGAAGACCCCACATATATGTACACTACATCTTGAAACAAAATATATTTGTGATTGAGGAATTGTGAGTTCTCTAAAAAAAAAAACCTTACTAGTTAGAACCACACGTGGGGAAACACACACTCACACATATACGTGTATATGCATCATGTGTAATCATACATATATGCCATTTATAATGCATGTGGTATGGGATACATACACATATGTATACATGTTGTGTGTAATTCTTCACGGTATTTTTAAAGCACCTCTCAAACAAAAGTTGTTTTTTAGTAATGGCCTGAGGAAACCTTGGTAGGGTCATTTCAGACACATTCTTAACATATTATGTCACCGACTCTGCCCATCCCACCAACTCTGCCCATCAGCTAACGAAACGACCTGCTGGACTGAGCTTTTCTATACTACCCCAGCCTACCATGGTGAAGAGCCATTATGGGAAAACCTCAAAGCACAGTGCGTCCTTCCGCGTGGTTACCCAGTGAGTCACAGTGGACATCTCTTATGCTGGTTTAAAATGTAACATAATGGTAAACACAACCAAATCCCCAATGCTTGCTTCTGTAGAAGGAAGAGGTGCACAGACTAGGCAAAACAGAGTAATAGACTAATATTTGACTTTTAAACATATTAAAAGTTAAAACACGATCAGATGATTACCATTGGAAACAAAAAAGCAAGGAAATAAATCACCATTTTGGGTCTGAGATGATGTCACTTCCTTGGCGATGGTCTTAAGGCCACCGTGAGACTGGAATAGGATCCCATTATCCTAAACATCCATGGCTTTTTATTTTCTGGTAAAATACTTTCCCTCCCTCAGAAAAATAAATGGATGGAAAATAAAGGGGCCTGATGTTGCCATGGGGAAGAAGGGAAGTTGAATTTACATAGTCTCTGTGCAAATAGCAACAACTTTCCTGTGCTGCCTAACCCACTCTTCCAAATACCCCGTTCCCCACCCAGAAAACCCATGTGCCGGTACCAAACAAGGGCCAGGACAGGCTCCAAGCCCTGAGGGGTAAACAACTCCAATCACCAAGCTCTCTCCCTTATCTGGCTCACATACTTCCTGCACCTGCTGATTCACTGCAGAGACAAGCTGGGTCCAGCCTGCTTCCCTCTCCAGCTCTGGCAAACTGGGCATCTAGCACAAAATGTTTACTGCAGAAGCATCTTATCAAGAGCCTTGAGGCCAGCAGGTGGTGTGGTTAAAGGTGCTGGCTCTCACATGGCCAACCACAATTTGAGCCCTAGACCTGGTGGCTTGCTTTCTCACTTTCTTTCTCTCTGTCTGTCTGTCTGATCAAACTGGAAGATAATAATAAAGAGCCTCCCTTTTAGTCCTCTGGAGATATTATTCTATTTCACCCGTGGATGACTGTTTTACCAATTTGTCTTCTAAAACCCTGGCTGCATTAGTAGATAATAACTTTCCTCCTTTGAGCACAGAAGAGGCTGAGGGCGTGGAAGGAACCAGGGAAAGTAAGAGTCGTGGATGTGAATGTGCTGGGAACTATTCCAAATCAGGGGGTGACAGAAGCAGGCCCAAGAAGACTGAAAACTGATTATCCAATTAAAATTTCAGTACGCGTACCATAAATGTTTACTTGGATCATAACTGTTGGTACAGCTACACCCAAATGAAGTCATCTGGCCACAGTGATAAAACGAGAAGTACAGTTTCAGTGGTTACTCATTTTTATATACTAAATAGAAAACTTGAAGAAAATGTTATTACCTGGTTTGTTCTTGCTGCAGTGTGTTGGGATCAGGTATAAAAAATCTTACTCGAAAATGCAGGGTACAGGGGAAACCTCCTACAACATTTTTCAAAAACAAATTTAATTTTCTCTTTAGAAAAGTCAATTTTTGTAACTTGCTACTCTCCCATACATGATGCATTTCTCACTCAATCATAGCTTTTTCCAGTACAAAAGGGCTAATTTCGAATAAGAAGCACATAAGTTAATAGCTTGCTTCAGAAATCTCCAGGCCTACAGAGAGTAAAATATTTATGCAACATCGGCACAGGGTGAGGCATCACCTATTTATTACACGTCTAAAACAGGGCTGCATTCAACACTGTTATCTGTATTAGAAATGTTAGAAATCCTTAAATCGGCACATTATATACAACTCAAAGGAAATCATCACTTTGTTTACATAACGATTTGTCCTTTTCAAACATGTTACGAATTCAAGCATCACCAGGCCTAGGAATAGACAAGGCTGCCGGTGATGGCCTTGTTTTACAGATAAGCCAATGGGCTTACCGATATAAATCACCTGCCTTAGGTCACACAGCTGGCAACAAAAGCAGAACTAGAGCACTGAGGGTTTTGATTCTGCTACGCCATATTTCAAAACCATTTTTACAGTGGAAATATTTCAGACTTATAACGCAGAGCATATTAAGTAATGAACACAGTAGTGAATATCACACAACGAACATCCTCAAGTTTGGCTTTATATATCAACACCGAGTCAATTCACATGTACAGATAAAATCAGTCCATTTCTTTTGATAGGTACGGCAACAGGAGAAGATCGGACTGTGTTGCTAAGATCCTGGGATTTTCACTTCAGTTTCACACCCCCCCACCCCCTTCCCAGTCTCCATCACTCAGGAAGTGTTCACTGGTCCTATCTCCGTGCTTGGCACTTTCTCGATGTTTGAAACTCAGGTCCTCCGGGCTGCTTCCCTCACTGATCCTACTACTAATCTCCTCTTCTGCCTTTGTTCATCCTGGGCTCCAGTCTCCCCCTCATCAGTTCCCTGTATCGTCCCCTCTGGCTTGTGTGCAGAGTCTCTAACAGCCAGTGTACACCGAATGTACCTCTGTACACGTGTCAGAGTACCAGTGGGTGGCGCTGAACTCTACGGGTGCAGGCACCACCTGCACATCAGGGGACCGCAAAGTCCTCCTGTTGCATTGGGACACCATTTTGCCTCCCCTCTCTCTTCTAGAATGTGTCACTTTTATGTCCCAGGCATGGCTGCCACATTTTCCCTGTCCTCTGTGCACCGGAGCATGCTCCATGTGACTAGCAGTAACATGGAACCGTCTCTCCCCACATCTGTCTCCACACTTGACTGCAAGCTCCTTGAAGGCAGTGTCCAAATATGATCTGGACTAGGGTCCTAGAACTGAGCCCACAGGTCCACCGAACAAGAGTTCGGGAAAGAATGAATGGCACCACCTATCCAGGGCTAGTGTGTACTCATTCCTGTGAATTCAAATGGGGGCTATTTATCTGCAATGTCTCTGGGGATCCCCTGGGTACTTCTGAGGGTTGAGGACAGAGCTTGTGGGAGGTAAGGACTCAGGCTCTGGTTCCAGTTGAGGGCAGCACTGAGATCAGGGCATGGCTCCCTGCATCTACTCCTTCTCACCTGAGTGCTGGGGCGGGGTATGTGCATGTATGTATGGGGTGGGGGAATTGCGTGTGTGTACACTTGTGCGTACAAATGGACCTCTACCAATCACTGGCTACCTCCTGCATGTCGGGCACCAGAAGGGATGCAGAGGGGAATGCAATGTGGGTCCTGACTGCAAGGAACCTGCCGTTCTAAGAGAAAGCTAAAGGCAATAACTGAGGACAAGAGCATTCACAGCCACAAGGCAGACAGTGATAACTGGAAGAGCAAGCAGAGGGAGTCATGGCTATAGTAGGAGAGCATGAGATCTGAGCAGCCCTGAGGAATGGCTAGACTCAGGACGGCAAAGCATTCCCAGAGGGAACAGATCGAAGGAAGGCACAGAAGAGGCCTTACAGATTTGTCAGGCTGGTCCAGGGCAGGGGGTGCAGAAAGGGGAAAATGACAGTGATTTTGGAAAATCAGGCCGAGGACAGATGAGGGTGGAGCACAGGTAAGGTGCGGCTTGAATGGCCATCTCACTCTCACTGGGAGTTAACCTCAGTGCTGGGATCCCCTCATGATGGATATGCCAAGCTGTGGAAGGGTTCATCTTTTGTATTTGTGACATTATCTACCTGTGTCTCAGTTTCTAATGAAGACAACTGTGCTACTAGAAAGTCTAGGGGTTGTTTCTGTCTGTCTCTCTTTCCCACCCTGGCTTTCAAACTGGGTTGAGAAAAGCCATTCTCCTTCCTCTTCCTTCCTTGCAAAAAAGAAATACGGGTTTCCTTGCTCTGAGCTGCCTACTCACACCTCCCCCTTTCTTGCCCACAGCTGGTGAGGATCCTTGAGGACTGATCTGGAAGCTTCTCTGCTAAAGTCGGAAGTCAGGCAGGGAGACGTCAACTCACTTAGATCTCCAGGCCCCCTAGAATCCAGGAACCAGGTGTTACAGGTACTCTGGAGAGAAATGTGATACGTTAACACCTAATGTGCGACTGAAATGTGAAGATCACACCAACCTTTCAACTGCTTCCGGATGGGTTTGCCTGACTCCAGCCATCTCTGTAGGGCAAGGAGACACACGTTATAAACCCCACCGTACAGGAGCTCAGCACGCCCTAAAGAGACAGCACTTACGGGAGAGTCCAAGCAGTCGTCACCATGTTGCAGACCAAAATACTCCTTTTCTGTCACGCCCAGGTAGTTGTACGCCATATCCAGGAGGACTTGACCAGTGTCTTGCTTCTAGAAAAAAAAAAAAAAAAAAAAAAGGAATCGAGTGGGAAAAATCTGAAAACGAGAGTTAAGAACTGACGGTGAAAATATCTTCGCTGTAGGCAAAAAGAAATGAAAATATTCAGAGAGATTTCAGACATACACGTTCCCCACCATAAGGAAAGCTTTTATACATTTCAAGACAAGAAGCCATACAGTCTGTATGGGAAGGGGGGCAAAAAACCCTTATTTAAACACAGTGGAAGACAGTATGAGTTGAAATTCAGTTCCTTAGCTAAGTCCCCTCAGCTGAGCTCCTCGGGTGCTGATGTCTCAATCAATAATCTCACATATCATAATTACAGTCAACTCTCCGTGACCTACCCCTGGATTATCCATAGCAAAATGCTAATCCCAGGTCGGCTTCTGTTGGCCTGCTCCAAGCCACAGATGCATGTACGGGAAAGAAAAACTCTTGACTAATGATATACAGGAAGACAGCTAAAAATACTCAAATGCCATTCAAGATACCCTCAAAGTGACTTGGCCTGTGTCACCCCATAGGATTATCTGCCTCACTGCTTTGCATCATCTCAAGTGAGAAGCTGTGGAGACACTCGACCACACTTCCCTGCAGAGCAGGACACGCTGCCTTCACCACTCAGTTCATGGAGCAGGCATGGGGACGGAGCCATGAAGTGTCCCTTTCCTACCCTCACCATGGAAGCAGCAACTGTAACGTGGAACGTCAAATGCTGTCAAGTGCTATGAAGTGATCAAGGCACAGTGGACAACCCAGGAGGCAACACAGTCACCTCGACCTGGGGACAAGGAGAAGCAACTCCTGATCTAAGTTTGGGAGGATGACGGGGCCAAGTGCCAGCTCTCCCCTCTAGGTGCACCAGCCAAGGAAAAGCACCTGAAGCTGATGCCCCCACATGAACAAAGGTGCAGAGGTGGCGAACGGCAAAGAGTTCTAGGGCAACTGCAAATTCTGCTTTAACAAGCAGATTTCTCAGGAATCCTTTGAACTGAACTCTTTCACTTGGGGACAGTATGAGTCAAGAATAGACTCTCTCTCTCTCTCTCTATATATATATACATATACATACATATATAGCATTATCAAAGGTAACTCTATTTGAGTGCCTGAGAATAGGTAACGGACTGGAAAATAGGTCATGGCGACCAGGATCAGAAGAGTTAGATAACTGTCGGGCCTCTCCTGCAGGGAAGTCTTTGGGGCAGCCTGATCTTATGTGGCCTCAAGTGTGTGAACATAAGCCATGCCCATTTCCTGAACACGCCCCTTTCCTGCCAGGGTCCCTGCTCCTGCTGCTTCCTCCACCCAGGGCACCTTCCATCACAAGAGAATCGCCATGGGTGTGGACAGAGTGACCCATTTACCTAACTGTCATACTGTTCCTGTAGCCACCATCTCTCTATTCTCCCCTCCTCCCTTCCCTGCCTCTGGTGACCACAATTCTGCCTCCTACCTCCACAGGGTCAACTTTGTTTTAGCTTCCACAAATGTGCCTGCCTTATTTCATGTAACAATGTCCTCCAGGCTTATCCATGTTGCCTCAAAGGACAGGATTTTATTCTTTTATAATTAATATTATTGACACCACAAGGGATGTGGCAGAAAGAAAGAAAGAAAGAACCCCCCTACAGGGCCTGGTCATGCCCCAATCCTTTTGTCTCCAATTCTCCATCCTGTCAGATTCTGAGTACGCCCACGTGCGTCCACTGCGTCTTCCAAGCCAATGAGGCTGAGACTCAAACCCTTGTCAGTCGTGTGGGATCTGGCTTCCTCTGAGCAATGCCTAACATCTGTGTTATGGAGCCAGCCAGGATTTCATTCCTTTTAATGGCTGAATAGTATTCCTGCATGTATACATATTACATTTTCTTTATCCATGTCTGCTCATGGGCTCTTAGGCTAACAGATACAAAATTATAGTTGGGAAAAAAAGGAATAAGTTTCAGTGTCTATAGCATAGTAAGGGGATTATTATTATTTATATATGACTTTAGATTACATTTTTTAAAAATTGCCAGAGGGTGTATGCACTCATTGAAGTAAGTGGGGGCTGAGAGAGAGAGAGAGAAAAATTGAGAAAGCACTCCATGGGCAATGGTCACAACGCAATCCTTTCTCCTCCATTTGTCTCTCCTCTCAGGATTTTGGGCGCGCATGCACACGAATCTGGCATGTTTTTCAAGCTGCTGGGTACAAGACTCAAACCATGTAGTCAGCCATGTGGGATCTGTCTGCCTTACCCACCATGCCATGCTGATGTATTAGTTTTTTTTAAAAGAATTACTTTTACTGAACTTTATTTAATTTAATTTGATCAGAGAGGGGGAGAGAGAAAGAGAGAGAGAGAAAGTAAGCCACCAGGTCTGGGACTCGAACCATAGCTGGCCATGTGGGAGTCTAGCACCCTCAATCACCACGCTACCTGCCGGCCCCTGTTGGTGTATTATTAACAACTATAATTTACTAAAATCTACCAGGAGCCAGACACACCATGTGTAGTCTTTTTTTTTTTTGGGGGGGGGGGCGATTTTTCGCTTTAGGGCACGTGTGCTTGCCAGAGAGACAGAAAGCAAGAAATCACCCCCCAGGGGGGATGGCCACACCGCAATCCCTTCTCCTCCATTCTCCTCTCGGGATCTTGGGCACGCACACACACGCACCTGGCATGAGTTTTAAGCCACCAGGTCCGGGACGCAAACCGCGGTCAACTACATGGGAGTCCAGCGACATAGCCATTACACTAACTGCTGGTCCCCATGTGTACTCTTTATAAATGATTTCTAGTCTTTGTGGCACTTTGGAAAGTAGTCATGCCCATCCTCCTCACCGTGAGCAAGCAGAGGCACTAGGAGGCTCAGGTACCATCAGCTAATGCACAGTGTGACCGACCGTCTGACTCATTCTTCTCATTCTTTTTGATACCAAAGTTCATGTGTCCCCACTATGGCACAACTCTCTCCCTAGAGTGCGTAATTCAAACATTCAGGAATCTATTCTACACAATTTACCCACCAGTTCTCAAAAGGGACTGAAATATGATAAAGGACAAGGTTATTATAACAGGCTCTCCGGTCTGGCTCCTGCTCCATGAGAAGTCACCTTTGCTACACCAGGTCACTGGGAGTGATTTGACTGCTCCTGGACTGGGGTCAGAATGACTGAGGTCCAGGCCAGCTCCCTGATGACGGCTGCTCCTGGTCATACAATGGTCCCGGCTAAATAAAGAGTCTGAAGGAGACTCTGTACGCATTGCCCATGAGCAGAACACTAGAAAGCTACAGATATCCTAAGCTGTAACCAGGTCCTGAAACTCAAGTTCAACATGAATCAGCTTTGGGACCAGCAGGTGGCATTAATGGTTATGTCTCTGGACTCCTGCATAGTTGAACGCGGTTCGAGCCCTGGACCTGGTGGCTTAAAACTGACGCCAGGTACATGTGCGTGCATGCTTGGAATCCTGAGAGAAGAATGGAGAAGGGACTGTGGTGGCCATCCCCCCAGGCGGTGACTTCTCACTTTCTGTCTCTGTTCTCTCTCTAGTGAGTGCACTATTGCAAAAATCTCTTGCCAAAAAATAAAAAAAACAAAAAACAAAAACCTGAAATCCGTTTTGGACCAGACTGCAGGAAGCTGTGGGTGGCAGCAGTACACTGGGAAGGACCATGCTCATGACAAAGAATTCCTGAGCTCACTGACGGCCAGGCTCTGTCCCAAGGCTTTCTATGATGGTCACACTGCAAAGGTGCTTGCTTTACCCTTTTAGAGAGCTGCTCACTCCTCATGGCTCCGCTGCTCTCCCTGGGCTCTCAGTCATTTGCTCTCGCTCTCCTCCTGGCCCTCTGGCTGGGCCTCTCTGTCTCCTTTGCCTCCGGCCCCTCATCTCTCCAACCTTTAAACAAGGGATCTCATTTGCATCTTGTCCACTTGCTTCTCAGATAAACTCATCCAGTTTCATGGCTTGAAATACCACATCAACCCTGGTAAGGTCCACTTTTGTATCCCCAGCCTGGACCCATCCCCCAGCCTTGAATACCTAATGCTTTTCTACATTTCTACAGAGAGGACAAATGGGCATCTCAATCCCCACAGTCCCCAGTGGCACTGGTTACTTCCACCCCACACCGGCTCCTCCCTAAACTGCAATTCCATCTGGCCAGTTGCTCAGGCCCAAAACCTTGGCATCACCCTGAGGCCTCCAGTCTTCCACATCCCAAATCCCACCTATCATCAAAGCCTACTGGCTCCATCTTCAAAGTATTTCTAGACTTAGTTTCCTCTTACCCACCTCCTGCGTGACCATCCACCCAATCCTCCTCATCCTCCTCTGGATTATAGTAATAATAGTCTCTGAGCCTTTCCCTTCCCACAGTGATACTGGGGTCAGATTCTCTCTGGTCTCTGCCCAGACCGACGGACACTTTCCGCCTCCTGGACAATAAAAGGCCCCTCAGATGAATCCACAAAACTCCGCATGATTCCCCGCCCCTACCCCAAATACCTGTTACCACTCTACTCTCCCCCTGCTCACTCCATTCCAGACACATTGCCTTCCATACTGTTCTACAACTACACTTAGCAAGCTCCTGCCTCAGGGCCTTTGCACTGCTCTCCCTTCTACCTGGGATGTGCTTCCTTTAAAAAAATCACATGGTCCTTTCATCTTATCAGCTAGGGCTTTCCTGATCAGGTCTATAAAATGGCACATACACACCTAATCCTGTTCCAGCACTCTCCCCTTATCCTGCTTTGTTTTTCTTCAGGGTACTTAATACCACTGGATAGTATTCATCTGTTTATGGTCCTCTCCTCCCACTAGGATGTAAGCTTCAAAAGGACAGGGATTTTGATCTATTTTGATCACTGTTGTATTCCTTGTACCCAGAACAAAGCCGGGCAAATAATAATACTCAATAAATTCTTGCTAGATGAATAAATGAGTTATACACTAGCAAACACGAATGTTCATGTTGGGAACAACTCTAACACAAATACAAATCGTAACAAAGGAGCCAGATGCATACTAAGCTGTCAGTTTAAAGTATCTGGAAAAGACCTTTGTGATCTTTTGTTTGTTTCTCCCCGCAGTTTCTGCTATAGGGTAGTGCATGCACTCCCCAGGGAGAGACAGAAGACAGAGAAAATGAGAAATCACCCCCTAGGGGGGATAGCCATTCCATTCTCCACCAGTCTCTTCTTGTGATTTTGGGCATGCACACACATGCACCCAGTGTGATTTTCAAGCCACCAAGTCTGTGATTCAAACTGTGCAGCTGGCTATGGGGGATTTAGTCCCTTAACCTCCAAGCCACCTGCTGACCCTCTTCCCCCTTTGTGACCTTCATAGGGCTTGTTTAGTCACAAAATTCTACACACGTCTATGTTAAAAGGAAATCAGATGTAAGACAAGGCTCTGTAGAACCAAAGTTGTTGCTTTTCAAATTAAGATGATCCTACCAAAGATTCCTAAGTGAGTGGTCCTCCAAGCTGTGAGGCACATCGAGACCGAATGGGGAGCAATCACAGTGCAGATTCTCAGGGCCCCCTGTACCCCTGGAGAAGATGCTGTATGATATTAAGCAGGATAAGGGATTCATATATACATATCTTTTGTAATTCTTTTTTTTTTTTTAATTTGCTATAGGGCTTGTGTATCAAAAGAGAGAGAGAGAGAGAGAGAGGGAAAGTGAGAAATCACCCCCTGGTGGAATGGCCACACCACAGTCCCTTCCCCTCCATTCTCCCTCGGAATTTCAGGCATGCATGCACACAAATCTGGCATGTGTTTCAAGCCACTGGGAGTCAGGTGGGGTAGTCCGGGACTTAAACTGTGCAGTCAGCCATGTTGGGTCCAGCTTTCTTAACCACTATGACACTGGCTGGTCTGGGATTCCTATTTTTAACACATGTCCCAGGAGATTCTGAAGTACTTTAATAAATGTTCAGGGCCAGCTTCATGACCTAGTCATTAAGGGAACTGGATCCTGCATGGCCAATCATGTGTTTCCATTCCTGGCCCTGGCAGCTTAAGACGTGTGCACGCATGCCCCACATCCTGACAGGATGGAGAAACGGAGGAGGGACTATGGCATGACCACACCCCGCTGGCTGGTGCTTCCTCCTACCTCTCCCTTTCTCTCTCCCTCTCTCTGGTGAGCACATGTATGCTCTGGCAAATGAAAGAAAGAAAAAGAGAGAGAGAGAGAGAGAGAAAGAAAGAAGAAAAGAAACATTTGCTAGGGCTTGGCTGTCCAAAACGGGAGCCGTGAGCTATAAAGACTATTTAAATAATAATGAAGATAAAATTAAACATTTAGTTCTGCTCAGCTGCAGTAGCGCACACTGGACACTGCTGCTTGCAGGCTGAGAACACGTGGGAGGCCCAGGTTTGATTCTTCACCCACCCTAAATAGCCGGCTGTGATGGCTCATACCTGGGTCTCAGCTACTCGGGAGGCCAAGATGGGATCGGACCCCTTCTCTAAAAACAAACCTGTGGCTTGAAAGAGCCCAGACCAGTCACATACCTGCTATCTTGACTGACTGAGCACTGTAGCAGTCCTTGCTGCTCACCCCAGTCTCCAAGGAGGCCTGTGACCTCTGCCTGACAAGGGCAAGGTCAAGTGTTCGAATGCGCACATGGCTAGGACAGCACAAGTACAGAAATTTCCACCTCCCAGCACGTTCTCTCAGACAGTCCTCTCTAGGGGACGTTCTTCTCCACACTGGCTTCCAAAGAGACAGGCCATGGGTGTATGTCTATCCCCCTAATTAGAATTTGGAGACACCAAACTAGACTACACATTCCCTTTCTGGAGTTTTACCTTCTTACTATTGAGTCGTCAGAAAAGTTATGACGTATTTTTCTACGCTTTACTATGCAAAAATGTGTCATGACTTTTCCGATGACCCAATACAATAATGTTTACTGGGGCTCTGATCTGGGGAAGAGCTGGAGGCCTGAGTGGCTGTGGAAGTGGGTGGAGGGTGGGGTAGAAGGTTAGGAAACATCTGTCTCTATTGTCCATTGCCACTATCTGCCAGGTAAGAAGCCCAACCCACAGGTCCTCAGTCATCCACCCGAGTCTTGTCCACCGACAGACAGATGTCACAGGCAAGCCCTGGGCAGCTGCCCTCTCCCTGGCTGGGAAGGAGATGCAGCACCCATTACGCTAAAGCTGCATCAAAGATGATAGTGACCTGGGTTGGTGGGAAAGCAAGAAATCACCCTCCAGGGAGGATGGCTAAGCCACAATCTCTTCTCTTCCATTCTCTTCTTGGGATATGCCTCTCTCTCACACACACACACACCTGGCCGGACTTTCAAGCTGCTAGGTCTAGGCCTTGAGCTGCAATCGGCCATGTGGGAATCTAGCATTTTAATTACCATGCTACCTGCTGGCCCAGTTCTGGTCACTCTTTAAATCCTGTGGCCTAGGACAGTTCCCCCAAATGTTCTCTCATTCCTCATCTTCTCTGTCGACACCTTTCCTTACACATTGAACTTTAAAGGCTTGAGCAGAGGCTGGGAGTCAAGTCTGGGGTTGGGGTTGAGAAGGCAAAGGTCAAAGGCCTTGGTGGAGTCCAAGTAGACAGTAAGGACTGCTACAGCCCAAGAGTCCTCCTGCTGCTGGCCTGGGAGACCGGAGACCTTGTTCCTTGTTTCGAGCCCTCACTCTGCCATGGCTTTAGGTGGGATATGCCAGGACCTCCCTGAGCACTGCCGTCTGTGAAGCTGACCTAACAGCCCTCACAGGGCACCCAGCCCTTGCACATTTAATGAGCATCTGGTGTGCCTAGTCCTGTCCCCCAGGAGCTCAGAGTTCAATGGATAACGCGTAACCTAACAATTAGGATTTTATTGGCGGGAGAGACTTTTGCTACAGGGCATGTGTGCTCACCAGAGAGAGAGAGACAGAGAAAGTAAGAAATCACCTTTCGGGGGACAACCATGCCCCAATCCCTTCTCCGTCATTCTCCTCTCAGGATTTTGGGCACACACATACTCATACCTGGTCTTAGTTTCAAGCCACTGGGTCCAGGATTCAAACTGCTGTTGGCCATGTGTGAGTCCAGAGCCTTAACCGCTACACGACCAGCTGGCCACAATTAGGACTATTTTTAAAAATGCATCATGATGGGACCAGCAGAAGGTGTAATGGTTACATAGTTGGACTCTCATGTAGTCGACTATAGTGTGAGTCCTGGACCCGGGGGCTTAAACTCATGCCAGGCACATGTGTACGCATGCCCAAAATCCCAAGAGGAGAATGGAAGAGAAAGGACTGCGGCATGGCTATACCCCCAGCGAGTGGTTTCTTGCTTTGTCTTTCTCTGTCTCTCTGGCAAGTGCATGTGCCCTATGGCAAAAATCTCTCTCTTAAAAAAAAAAAAAGGCAGGGCCAGCAGGTAGCGTGGTGGTTAGGGGCACTGGACTCCCACATGGCCAACCTGGGTTCAAGTCCTAGACTTACTTGGTGGCTTGCTCTCTCTCCCTCTCTTTCTCTTTCAGTCTACGACCCTCTCTGGTCAAATGAAAATAAATAAATAAATAAATAATGAATAAAGTTAAATACAATAATTTTTTAAAAAATGCATCATGACACAAGGATGTAGAGTAACCAGGATCTGAGAACCAGCTTTGCTTTAAGAAGTTGATGAGGTCCTCACAGAAGCAGCGTCTGAGGGTCCTACAGTTCAGATCATGGAGAAGAGGGGGAAAACCCTCTGGGTGGAGGCAGGAATAATTTTTTCTTCATTTTGTAAGACCGTAGATAAAACACAACTTCTCAGGAACATAAATTTAGAAAAGAAAATGTGCAGAACTTACATTAACTTTAAAGGTCTGTACCAAGCCATCTAAAAAGCGGATACTGCAGATGACTTCGGATCGTGTTTTCTCTTTGGGTAATTCTGAGGTACGTATGTTATTAATTCTTCCACCCAACGCACGTAACCGGGAGGTCATAACTATCGCTGAGGAACCTGTAATATAAGATATACCTGTTAGTGCTCCGACATGCAAATTACCTGCTACCTGGGAATGTGCTTCTCTGCCACCCAAGCCCCTTCCAATCTGCGGAGTCTGATCCTCACAATACTGTATGAGGAAGGCTAGATTTACAGTCTGGGAAAAGACTAACACAATGTGGTAGACAAACTTGGGTTGGTAGAGCAGGCAGGAGAGGAGGCTGGGCTGAGAGTGAGGGTCTCAGAACGGAGCTATCCTGCAGGGATTGCAGTGTGCACAGGGTCCTTGGGGATTCAAGTGGATCTGGCTGGGGCCCAAGAGTCTGCATCTCTCAGTGTCCCCGGGGGATGCCTATGCTGATCCCCGGTCACTCTGTGGGGAGTAAGTCATCAAACACCAGTGCAGGGCCAGACAGAAAGTTTTGGGAATCTGTAGCAAGGGTCAGCATTTTGGTTTGGATAATGGTTTATCCCCCCAAAGTTCATGTTTTGGAATACAGTCTTAGTGTGCAGTGATTACAGGTCCCCCCAAAACTCATGTATTGGGACCGGTAGAAGATGTAACGGTTACGTCACTGAACTCCCGTGTAGTCAACTGCCGTTTGAGTCCTGGACCCAGTGGCTTAAAACTCATGCCAGGTGTGGGTGCGTGTGCACCCAAAATCCTGAGAGGAGAATGGAGAAGGGACTGCAGTGTGGCCAATCCCCCTGGGGGGGGGTGATTTCTCAATTCTGTCTCTCTGTCTCTCCAAGGAGCTTGTGAGCCCTATAGCAAAAATCTCTCTATAAAAACAAAACAAAAACAACAATAGCAAAAAATCCTCATGTATTGAGATTTGGTTGTATTGTAAAGGTGTTAATCGAAAATTTAATCCCTTCATAGTATCCTAGGGTGGAGCCTTTGTGTGTGACAGTCAGTGGGGAGGGCCCCCAGGACTGAGTCCTGGTGCCCTCTCTGTAAGGACAGGAAACAGGAAGCAGAGGCCACAGGGATGTACCACACTTTGTTCTGCCCAAAGTTCTGCCACCCACATTCGGTGACACCTCTGGACCTTTCAGCCACCAGAACTGTGAGTCAATAAACCATTTCGTTATAAATGGCCCAGTCTTGTATTGAGTCATCGGAAAAGTCATGGTGCATTTTTGCATAGAAAAACATGTCATGACTTTCGGTGACCCAATATTTCTGTTAGCAACATAGTAACAGACTAAGAGAGGTAGTTTACTCAGCTCTCAGAGGGATGAGGAAAAAGCAGATTGGAGGCCCGAGATGCAAGCCTCAGGGAACCCCAGAGGCACGGACAAGGTGCAGGAAGAGAAGGCACGGAGTAGATGCAAGCTGTGCAGGAAGTACATCCAGGAAGGGAAAGGTGCCCTCGGTCCCTTAGCATCTTATTTAAGGATCCCCGCCCAGGTAAATCTCCATTCTTGTGTAGATAGACATTGGGAATCTCAAACATGAACCAGAAGCCTGGGACTGGCATTGCAAAGAAACTCATTCAGTCACTTGCAAAATTCCACCCACCCCACCTCCACCTGCCCTTTCCTAAGAAATGCCATGAGAAGCAGGGATGCATTGTCTGACTAATACGAAAGTTATCAAAAGACAACAATCTTGTTCCATAATGCCTTCACCACACAGAATTTAAAATGTCAGCTGTCTTGTTTAGTTCTTGTCTATGAATCTCAGGTGGGTTACAGACTTTTTTTCTTTTTAAATTATAATAGAACCATTACAAGTGAGATTCCCGGTGGGAGGTACAAATCAGAAACACCTGGGGGGCTTTCAAAAACTATTCAGTATCCTTGGGTATGGCAGAGGGTGACATGGAAGGGCCAGACAGTCAAGGATGTTTTCGGGAAGCTTCATGGAGTGTTCTGGGTGGTCACTAGCAGACAGGCACTGGGGGGGCTCTACACCATCCACTATAGAGCACGTGGGAAGGTGCTGGGCAGTCGCTGCACAGTAGATAAACAGGTAATCACACGATGACGTGGGGCACAACCCCACATGGGAGCCTCCAGAGGAACATCACATGGGCTGACGCCCCAGTGGCAGGCACCGAGTTCCCAAGTGCTCTTCACCTGGGCAGCTCCTCACAGCTAGAGCCGGCAGGAATAACAGTGGCGCGTGCTAGTTTAACCACAGCTAATTATGCTCCTCAGCACAGTCACACAGCCAGTTGACAACGAATGTAGGCCAGCAACCCAGAAGAGACAGACTTTCCCCCCTCACATCCCTGATTGTTACCCCAAAAGGCTCGGAACCTCACAACAATGTCACAGATAGGCATTTTATGAAAGATGCAGAAATGTTCTTCCTACGATTGTTCCTAAAGCAAACCTTGAAAAGAGCCAGCCAATGTTGAATAACTACCTAAGTGAGCCCGGCAGTGTTTTCGGATTGTCTTGAAATTGTATCTTAAACAATCTGGTGGGAACAATGGATGCTGACTAACTGCCCTGTTTCCTGTACAACAGCAATAGGGGAACTCAGGGTTTCTATGGCTTCCTTTATAAGCCTCTTAATTCTAAACAAAGCTACAACCCAACCAGGAACCCCCTGGCCTCTCTGATCACAAATGAGGATGGTCATAGCTGATGCATACAATGTGGAAGCCAAGCCTGTCCTTTGCATAATTCAAAAAACCAAACAGCTAAAGCTTTAGAATGTTTTGCACAAAAGCAACAGAAATGCTACTGTGACTATAGTTTTTAAAAATTTGTAATTTTCTGCTTTGGTGTGCTTGTCAAAAAGAGAGATTTTGAGAAATAACCCCCCAGGGGGATGGCCACTGCACACAGTCCCTTCTCTTCTATTCTCCTCTCAGGGTTTTGGGCATGCACACACTTGTGCACGGTGTATTTTTAAGGCCCCTGAGTCTGGGGCTTGAACCATTCAGTCAATTATGTGGGATCTAGCCACCTTAACGACCACACCACCATCCCACCAGCTGGCCAGTGACTCTATAGTTTTCAATCAGATTATACTTGGAACTGTATTACAGAAAGGCAACATTTCACTGTGCACATAGTAGGGGCCCAATAAACACTGTTAAGAGCTGGAATGGGATGTACCCTGGGTCCTCCATAAAAGGCATTTTTCAATGTAAAATTGTTCATGCCATCAGGTGCTGACTCCAGCTTCCAGATTATGTAGACAATCCTGATTTCAAATGCCTTACAGACACATAAATGTTCCATTTCTGAACGTTTTATCCACTTTAAAAAAGACCACTTGCTAGGGTTAAAAGGTAGATGTTATTATAGTTGCGCGTCATGCCTCTGAACAGCTCTATGAATGCAACAAACCCAGAAGCAGGAGTGCGTGGGCACAAGCTGTGGCCACCAACTGCCACTTCCTGGGCATGTGAGACAGCAGAGCTCTCGTGGTCTGTGGGCCGGGGGGGTAGCACAACCCTGGCTGTCCTGAAGCCTGAGACGGGAAGAGGTAACTCGCTACTTTATCTCCTGAGGGTCTGTCTACATGTACGACTGGGATACTTTGTGCTTTCACAAGCCCACAAACCACAGAAAGGGAGAGGAACGGGCACAACTGAGAAAGCAACCCAGCTCCACTGGATGCACTCAACAGAAAGTATACATTAGTTCTTACGCTTGCTTTTAAAAATAAGGAACTTATGGGGTCAGCAGGTGGTGTGGTGGTTAAGGTGCTGGATTCCCACATAGCTGACCACAGTTCAAGTCCCAGACCAGCGACTTGAAAATCACACTGGGTACATGTGTGTGCATGCCCCAAATCCCAGGAGAAGTGAGGAGAAAGGATTGAGTTGATTTCTCTCCGAGGGGGTGATTTCTCACCTCTCCTCTCATGGTATCTGTCTCTCTCCGTGAACACATGTGCCCTATGACAAAAAAATCTTAAAAAGAAAAAAAAAAGGAACTTAGAACTCTAGTTCAAAAACATAAGTTTAGGTTAAAGGGAAAGGGTGAAGGAGAGTAAGAAAGCAGTCTTGATTTATAAACACCTGTTCTGAGTAAGCAGTATACACAAACCAGGTTGGCTCACGGCAGGAATCAACCTAAATGATCATCAAGCTGACCCAGGTCAATACTACCACCTAGTGGCAGCCAGAGGAAGATACCTCACTTCCCACCCTAAGACTTTTTCTTCAAAGGAAACAGGGTCAGCTCTGCTCTTTTCTTATTGGTCTAAATTCAGTGTATTTCAAAAATCCCTCTCACAGTATATAAGGCCTACTCTGTAACCCAATTTCTTTTCCCTAATTTTTCTTCCCTAACAAACTCAATAAAGCTCTTTTCCTCCTATCCTTTTATGTTGTTTTTTGACTTTTTTTTTTTTTGGTGCCAGAGGGTACCTGTGCTGGCCAGAGAGAAACAGTGAGAGGGAAAGTGAGAAATCACTCTTGGCCACTCTGTAATCCCTTCTCCTCCATTCTCCTGGGATTTGGGGCATGCACACACACATGCCCAGTGCGATTTTCAAGCCACCATGTCTGGGATTCAAACCACAGTTGGCCGTTTGGGAGTCCAGTGACTTAACCATCATGCCACTTGCTGGCCCCTCCCGGTTCCAGTTTGTTTATTTATTTATTTATTTATTTATTTATTTATTTATTTATTTGCTATTTTTGAGCCTCAGATGACTGGTCTGCTGGATCCACGTGGACATTTCTAGCATGGAAAAAATAGTGCCAGTCAGGGGCCAGCCAGTGGTATTGTGGTTAAGGTTGCTGAATCCCAAGTAGTCAACTGCGCAGTTCGATTCCTGGACCTTACAGCTTGAGAAACATGCCAGGCGTGGATGTGCGCTACCTAAAATCCTAAAAGGAGGGATAAATAAAGTAGGGATAGCGGCATGGCCACGTCCTATGGGGGTTGCTTTCTCACTTTCCCTCTGTCTCTGGTGACCTCATGTGCCTTCTGGCAAATTAAAACAAAACAAAACAAAAAACCATCAGCCATGCTAGACAATGACTCATCAAATTAAGTGTGCTTCTCTTCAAAGGGCAATGTTCCATGCGTTGAAGATAAATACTGTATTTATCAAGCTGCTAACATAGTACCAGTGTTGCTTTCTCCTTTACTGTAAACACCGAGGCTGGGCTACATTATGTGTCAACCGGGGCCAACCCCAGGGCTCTACCATCACCCACATCACTCAGGCTTCACCGTGCACCCTCAGGAAAACGCAGGCTGCACTTTCCCACTGCTGTGTGTGCCTCGCGTGGGATAGCTTCTGGTTCCAGCCTATTTTAAGGCCAAGCAAAAGTGTTTCTGAACCTCCTCTGAAAGAAAGGAGCTATCCCTTCTATAGTTAAAGTTTACAACTATTTGGGTGGAGACTTAGTTATCATTTATTAAGAACCAATTAAAGAAGCCGGCAGGTGGCATGGTAGTTAAGGATGCTGGACTCCCACAAGGCTGACTGTGGTTCAAGTCCTGGACCTGATGGCTTGCTTTCTCTAATTCCCTCTCTCTCTCTTGCTCTGTCCTACTCTGGTCAAATTAAAAATAAATAAAGTTAAGTAAAATAATTAAAAAAGGAATCTATTAAAATGAGATAAAACTGTAAGAATATATGATTACTGATTTAGTTACCAAAAAAAAGTGATGAAAATGAGACCTCCCTCTCTACTCCCTCTATTCTTTCCTTTCTTAGTTTTGCTATAGGGCATGTGCGCTTGCCAGGGAGAGAGAGATGACCCCCAGAGAGGATGGCCCCGTCACAATCCCCTTTCTATTCTCCTCTTGGGATACTGGGCATGCACGCACATGTGCCCAGCATGTTTTTCAAGCCACTTGAGTCTGGGTCTCAAACTATGCAGTTAGCCATGTAGCATCTAAACACCTTAATTACCATGCCACTAGCTGGCCCTTGAGATTTCTTATTTTTTTTAAAGAATTATTTTATTTTTTATTAATTTACTTATTTTCATTTGACCAGAGAGAGAGAGGAGAGAGAGAGAGAGAGAGAGAGAGAAAGCAAGTTGCCAGGTCTGGCCATGTGGGAGTCCAGCACCCCTAACCACCATGCTACCTGCTGGATCCCTCAAGATTTCTTTATAACCAGTAACTTAAATAAAACTAGTGTAGGCTAGCAGGTGGCATGGAGTTTTAGGTGCTGGATCCCACATGACTGACTGTAGGGTTCAAGTCCCAGACCATGTACTTTGAAAATAATGTTCTGTCTGTGTGTCCAAAATCCCAAGGAGACTGGAGAAGGGATTTCGGTATGGCCATCTTCCTGGGGGGTGATTTCTCACTCTCTCTCTCTGTCTCTCATGAGTGCATAGGCCCTATAGCAAAATACTAAACAAACAAACAAACAAACAAAAACTAGTATGCACTGGAATTATCCAGAGAGCTTGTTAAATGCAGATTCATGGGTACTATACTGAGAGATTTTTGGTTTGGTAAGGACCAGGTGCCTCTGGCAGACCACAGTTTGAGTTCTAGACCTAGAAATTTGCTTTCTCACTCCCCCACACCCCCAGCCTCTCTCTCTCTTCCGTGTCTCTCTCTGGTCAGATTAAAAAACAACAGTAAGTAAAACTTACCAAATATTTCTTTAAAATTTTTAAAAAATACATAGTTTTTACTGTTACATTTAAAAAAATGCAAGAAAGAGACCAGCAGAGGGCATAATGCTTACATCACTGGACTCCAAGGTAGTCCACAGCAGTTCAAGTCCCAGATCTGGCAGCTTGAAACTCATGCCAGGCACATATGTCTGCATGCCCAAAGTCCCAAGAGGAGAAAGGGATTGTAGCATGGCCATTCCCCCCGAAGGTGATTTCTCACTTTCTGTCTCTCTGGTGAGCACAAGCATCCTATAGCAAAACTCAGAAATAAAAGGGGGAGGGCAAAAAAATATTGAATTCCCATGGGACCAGCAGTTAGCATAATGGCTATGTCGCTGGACTCCCACATAGTCGACTGTGGTTCGTGTCCCGGACCTGGTGGCTTAAACTCACACCGGTCGCACGTGCGTGCGTGCCCAAGATCCTGAGAGGAGAATGGAGGAGAAGAAATTGTAGCGTGGCCATCCCCCCTGGGGGGTGATTTCTCGCTTTCTGTCTCTCTCTGTCTGGCGAGTGCACGTGCCCTATAGCAAAAACCTCTCTAAAAAAAAGAAAAAATATATATTGAATTCCCGTATACCTTGAATTCAACTGCTAACCTTTTATCACATATGCATGCTCTGTCTCTTTTTCTCTCACTTGTATATATACACAAACCACACATTTTTCCTGAATCACTTGTAGATATTATACCTCTTTACTGCTAAATATTTTAGGATGTTCTCCTAAGATCAAAGACATTTCATAACCACTGTACAACTATCATACTTTAGAAATGTAATGTTACCAAAGTAGTTATTTAGTATACAGCCTGCATTAAAAATTTGCAAGTTGTTCTGCTGTCCTTTCTCTTTCCTCCTAATCCGGGAGCCAAACCAGGATCACGCCTTGTTTTACTAGTCATTTAGGAGCCTCCCTCTAAACCTCCCTCCCTACAGCAAGAGCGTCTTCACACCACGATCCACCCCAGCTTCACCAGCCAACATCATGGGCACCAGCATGCGTGCCCAGTATGTACAAAGAGACCTCAGGAGGTGAACCCAGAGACCTTCCCACGTGGCTTTAGCATAGTGTTACTGTTGTGCCACCAGGGCTGGCCACCAGATGCATTTTTATAACCACTCTAGGCAACAATGATGCAACCAGGCTGCACACCACACAGTGGACAACCCTTACCCCAGACTGTCTCCAGGGTTTCTTCAGACCTACAGACAGGTCGGTACCCTTAAGTCAGTTTTCCTGTCTGTGTGACAAGTTGCTTCTCAGAGCTAAAAAGAGTTGCCATAGCTCAGTAGCTATCCCACCAGTCAGTCCAGAAGAAGTGCTTCCTAAATCATTGCTGATGAAGAAACAGATTTTTCCAGTCTATTTGTCAGTGCTAGGATAAGATGTAGCCCAAAGAGAAGGTAACATGAAAATTAGGTTCGTTTACTCATGGATGACGATTCTTAACTCAAAGTCAAGATTTTGTAAAAAAAAAAAAAAGTCCGTACTGCCCTCACAATGCACGACCTTTCTCAGAAAGGTGAAATAACTGGAACCAGCAGGTGACGTAGTGGTTACATCGCTGGGCTCCTACACAGTTCACCACAGTTCAAGTCCCAGACCTGATGGTTTATAACTCACATCGGGTACGTGTACGTGTATGCGCAAAATCCTGATAGGAGAATGGAGAAGAGATTGTGGCATGGCCATCCCCACAGGGGATTTCTCACTTTCTGCCTCTCTGTCTCTCTGGCAAGCACATGCACTCTCTATATCAAAAATGCTCTAAAAAAAAAAAAGATGAAAGAATCAACTAACATCTGAAGGAAGCAGGGAAAGAAAAAGAGATGCATGCATTGAGCGTGATTAACTGGGCTTTGCAAATATTCTTAATGAAATTCTGCCCAACTAATTAAACACTAATGATTTTAGTTTTCATCTGTGAAATGCCCATATATCTTAGAAAAACGGTTCCATATACACAGTTTCATTTTATTAATTTTAAATTATGTGCTGCTGATAACAAAATTACCATATAACTGGTACATGGGAATTCAATTGTTTTCTTCGTAACTCTTCTTTTTTTCCCTCAAACCCATCAACACTACCTTCTGCCATTTTTTTCCTATGCTTTCTGGGCTTTTTAAATGTTCCAAGTACAACACTGCATCATGTTATTTAAAATTAGATTTTAATGGAAACATCATTACTTCTTACTATTTACTAACTTAGAAAAACAAAGCTATTCATTAAAGGAGGCATTTTTCATATTGTTAGTCAATGTGAAAGCCAATAAATCCATTTATCCTGAGGCCATGTATCAAAAAGTTAATTTTTAAATAACATTTTTAAAGCTTAATGTCTGCCAATAAATACAATGACCGTCGCTGACACGGCAAGGACTGATGCACATTTAAAAAATTCGGGCACGCATTTACAGAGCTGTTTCACGCCTTTTCCTTACTACAAAATGCACTTAGCAAAGTATTTAACGTTTAGACTTCACATTCTTCTACTGTCTGGGGAAAGAAATGCTCATTCAAGCCACGTGAGTAACACAGCTTGGGGCCGGCAGGTGGCATGGTGGTTAAAGGTGCTGGACTCCCACATGGCCGACCTTGGTTCAAGTCCCGTACCTAGTGGCTTGCTTTCTCACTTTCTCTCTCTCTGATCAAATTAAAATAAATAAATTAATTAAATTAAAAAATTCTTTAAAACACACACACACACACACACACACACACACACATACACACACACATGAAGAGGACCAACAGATGCTGTAATGGTTACATCGCTGGACTCCCATGTGGTTGACTATGGTTTTAGTCTTGGACATGGTGGTTTAAACTCACACTGGGTGCATGTGTGTGCAGGACCAAAATCCAGAGAGGAGAATGGAGGTGAAGGGATGCAGTACATGCACCCTACAGCAAACAAATAAACAAGCAAAAAACAAAACCAAAAAAGCACAGCTCAATATTTAATTTGTCATGCAATTATCAATCCTAATGCCCAGAAGGATAATCCTGGGATCAAGTCATTTGTTCCACAGATCCTATAATTTGTTCAGGGAGTGGATCTCCCATGTGGAAGCCCCTGAGAAACAGCCCCTGAGTAATTTGTAGGATCAGGGTGGAGTAATTTGTAGGAGCAGTTGTATTCAAACGGAGACCCGTAATTAGCACCCTTGTTCTCATACAACTTCGAAATGTCAAATAGTTTTCTTATTATGGAGTCGGGGTTTATTTATAGGTCTGACACTATGATACTCACGAACCTAACAAAATAAAAAAGTTATACTTGATACTGAGAGGATAACAAGAAGTTGCTTTAAGCTCCCTGAAGGGCAAGATAAAGAATGTTGTAGAAGCTGCAGGCGGTTTGGGGAAAGAGGTAATGTTGCTATAAAGAGAAACCAACCTCTTACGCACCATGAGCTGAGTTTTCGGCCTCGTGATGAGAAGGAGCTTGCTCACTTCAACACCAAGTGTGCTCCTAAGCCAGCGGAACACCCATGCTGAGAATATTCAATGAAGTCATTCAATTTGTTTTACAGAACTTTCTCTTGAAGTCTCACATGCAAGAAAAAAGTATAAATCCTAAGTGTACAGCTCTCCAGAAGTCTGCAGTAGTCCCCTCCTGTTCCCTTTCAGATCCTTCCCTCCAGAGGTGGCCGCTGTCCTGACTTACAACACTGCTTTCATTAGATTTTTTTTTCTCAAGTGAGATTTTTAAGAAGTGATTATTTAAGAACAGGTGATATGGTGCAGGGCTCAACCACACCCCCAGGGAAGGGCTGCACAGAACTCAGCTCCAGGACTGCTGCCTGGCAGGTGGCCGCTCTGGTACTGGTGGGGTGAGACGGAGAGAAATGAGAAGGGCTGTGGTTCCACCTCGCCCATGGAGTTAATGAACGGTGACTGGTAAACTTTCCCATTTCGTGCTACTTAGGTGAACCCAGATGCTTAGGAGCCAGCAGACCTGCCTCCCGGGAGAAAAGGGGACAAATGCCACAGGCCATGGAGGTTTCAACTGGGCCACGACCAGACCACACCGGGGAAAATGACCTCTGAGAGTCACCACCAGACCAGATGTTCCCCCAACTCCTACAACTGGCCAGTGGAGTCTAATGAAATTCGGGAATCAGATTCCAGTACCGGGGTGGGTCCATGTCGTGTACCGTCACATTTAGCCTGCTTTGTCGTTGCTCTGGCAAAGGAGCTCCAGATGCTTTACTCACTCATTATGCATTTACTCAACACGCTTCTGCACCAGGCCAGAGAGCAGGGTGGGGAGGAAGGGAAGGAAAGACAGAGATGCTTAGATGGTTCTGTTCTAGGTGAGATGAAGGTGCAGGGTGCTGGGGGGACACAGAAGGACTCCTGCCACTGTCGGGGTGGGGGATGAGATGGGTGTGGACGGGTTCACAAACACTCCGTGAGGAATCTTGCAGGATAAAGGGAAACACTTGGGGGTTGGGATGGGAACTAAACCCTAAGAACTGCACATGCAAAGGTCAGGAGAAGACAATGCAATCACATTTTAGGACCTCAGTGAAACAAATTTAGCAGGAGTGTCTGAGGGCATAATTGAAATCCCAGGGAGGATAAGGTTAGAGTCTTCAAAAATCCAAGGTGTGGGTCCAGCAGGTGGCACAGTGGTTAAGGCTCCAGACTTCCACATGGCCAACCATGGTTCGAGTCCTGGACCTGACAGTTTGCTTTCTCATTCCGCCCCCTTTCCTGTCTCCCTGTCTCTCTCTATCTCTGGTGAGCATGTGTACCCTATAGAAAATTTTAAAATGAGGGGCTGGCAGGCAAAGTGGTGGTGAAAGCAGCTGGACTCTTCCATGGCTGCCCGCAGTTCGAGTCCTGGACCTGGCAACTTGCTTTTTTGCTTTCCCTCTCTCTCTGGTCAATGTTAAAAAAGTAAAATAAAATAATGGCAATGAATACAATTTTCCTAAACATTAAAATAAATAAATAAAATAAATTAATTAAGTAATTATTTAAAGAAAAACCAAGGTGCTGCCACACACAACAGAAGCAGGATATGCTGTGAGACTGTGGAAAAGTTGCTGGCATCAGAGTCGGGCAGCTGAAGGTTGGAAGCAGAGCTTAACCACTTCCTCACTGAGAGACTACCTTCCAAGAGACTGCTGATTCTCTGTGAGACTTGGTCTTCTCCACTATAAAAGAGGGGAAATTTCTCTGCTTTCCAAGGTGGTTTTAAACCCTGGAGACAATATTTGTGCAAATTAGCTGCCACCTAGTTGCTATACTTAAGACTTAGTTTTTTAGTCCTCAAGGGTTCAAAATGGGCAGAAGATGAAAGAAACAAATTTCTCCTCAGTGGAAAGAAGTTTTTAAACTGTTGAGGCTGCACAGATATGGAAGGGGCTGCCTCATAAGGTAGGGAGCTCCCCACTACTAGAAGTAATCAAGCAGAGAAGGGGAATGAGACCCTTGGTAAGAAGGCTGCAGAGGGCAGACTGACATGAGAGAGGATGGGCCAGGTGACCCTTGGACTTTCGGGACTGAGATTCTACCATGACTCCTATTTCCTTAATGCCAAGGTTAAATTTCTGTACGTGTAAGCCTCGTGCAACACCGCACAGTTCAACATGGATGTCCTTGCATGGATTTCTTGTGGGAATTAATTCTAAATGGACACCTCCTTCTTGGAAAAAAATTCAACTGGCCCATCAAACTATGAAATAGGAGATACAAGAATACAGTCAGAGTATAAAGCTTAAAACATAAACAATGGGACATGTTTTATTTTTAGGTGTTTCCACCAAAAATCAAGTTAAACGATCTCTTTCATTCTCTCTCCAAATAGTTCCACTCGGCCCTGAAGAGACTGGAAAACAGGATGGAATACATTTACTCTACAGGGACATGAATCCAGTTGCATAAACTTTACAAAAATACTGTGCTAATATTTGCCCTCCTGCACGGACACACCCATTTGGGTGTCAGTCCACGATATTTCTATCTTGGGCTCCAGTCCCCACCCCTTTACAGCCCAAAGCAGAAGAAGCCTTCAGAAAAGAAAACAGCTAAAGTCACTTTGAAAGTTTTGAGATGTGCTAATCGCAGCGTATCCCAGCCAAGACGCTGGAATCTCACAACTGGACTGTTCTGCCATCCTGTTCCTGCCAAAGAATCTGAAGCCAGCGGCAGCCTGGCCAGAGAAACCCAACCCTCACCTCCTGGATCCTCACCTCTGCCATAATTTTATCTTAAGAAAACAGAAAACTACCCTCCGCTCCCCAGCTCCCACCACCAAACACCTCACCCTACTTGTCACTGATTGGCCAGGTGACTTGGGAAATGAGGACCTCGCTTTGCTTTGCCTTGGTTTCCTAGTGTAAGGCCCTGTAAGACTCTCCCAGCTTTAAAATCCCCTGCCTACAATGTTTTAATCCAAAGGGCCACCTCAGGTTATATTAGGTACAGCAGCCCTGTGAGTTGCCAATGCCTCTAGTAACAAATGTATTTTTAAAAAATAATTACTTATTTAATTTTATTTATCAATTTCATTATTTTTAAATTTGCTACAGGGCAAGTACAATCAACAGAGAGAGAGAGAAAGTGAGAAAGCAAGCCAGACTGTAGTCGAGTCCAGCACCTTAACCACCATGCTACCTGCTGGCCCAATAAGATATATTTTTACGCAGCTAATTGAGACGTCCAGGGCTTTGGATCTTGATAAAATGGGGTCAGAAAATTCATAAAAGAACCTCTAAAAATGACTTATAAAAGGCATGCTGGGGCCAACAGATGGCATCGCTTCCTGGTTCGAGTCCTGGACCTGGCTGCTTGCTTTCTTGTTCCTCCCTTTCTCTCTGTCACTCTCTGGTCAAAATTGAACAACAATAAATAAAATTAAAAATACATAAATCTTTTTAAAAAGGGCATGCCAAAATACTAGTCAGAATAACACCGATGAGGAATGAGTCAATAAATGTATATGTTATAGCAAAACATCGTGGTGTACACCTTTAAAACGTGTAATAAAAAATGCAAAAGAACAGTCACTAAGAACATATTTAAAAGACAGTTTAAACTCTGTTTAAAAAGAAAATAACATATCTCGTTGCTGCTGTTGTATTTACTGGTACTGAGGTCTTCCACGTGCTAAGTTGGGAATAGAGAGATACATACAGGCTGAGCAGCCCTATGGTGAAAACGTGAAGCCTGAACTGCTCCAAAATCTTAAACTTTTGAATGCTGCCATGACACCACAAGAGGAAAATTTCACACCTGATCTCATAGTCAAAATTCTGCAATACAAAAATATTGTTTAGGGAACCAGCAGTTAGCGTAATGGCTATGTCGCTGGACTCCCACGTAGTCGACCACGGTTCGTGTCCCGGACCCGGTGGCTTAAAACTCATGCCGGGCGCGTGTGCGTGCGTGCCCAGGATCCCGGGAGGAGAATGGAGGAGAAGGGATTGCGGCGTGACCATCCCCCCTGGGGGGTGATTTCTCGCTTTCTGTCTCTATGTCTCTCTCTGTCTGTCTGGCGAGCGCACGCGCCCTACAGTGAAAATCTCTCCAAAAAAAAAAAAAAATGTTTAAAATTGCCTTTGGGCTATGTGTATAAGGTATACAGAAAGCATAAATGAATTTCTTGTTTAGAATCGAGTCCCAATTCCAAGATATCTCATTATATTGGGTTGTCAGAAAACTCATGCCGTATTTTTTCTGTTTTCTATGCAAAAAATGTGTCATGACTCTCCCTATGACCACACACACACACACACACACACATATATGCATGCAGAATTCTGAAATCCGAGAACATCTGAAATACAAAACACTCTGGTTCCAAACATCTCAGAAAAAGGACGTTCAACCGTACACTCATTCCTTGATTCCAGAAGCAGTCAGTCACTAGGACCAGGAATGTCATTGCCTGGGGGAACCCAGGAACCCAGAGATCTCAACAGGTGAAGGTCAATTGGAGATCTGAAGGCATAAAGCTAGACCTGGGCCCGGTCACTGCTCCACCACTCCTGAGCTGACATGACCCTAGACAAATTCACTTTCTAAGTTATTTTCCTCATCTTTAAATAATTCTGAACAGTAGCAATTTCACACCTAAAGCCACGCCAGACACTGACTGAACACCAGCTGCTCCAGGCACTGCCTCTGGTCACTTCCCCATTCACCCACCTTGCTCCTAAGTCCCTGGGCCATTCCCATTTATAGGCATCCTGTTCTCCAAGGCTTCACTCAAGAGTTTTACAAATATTTTTACACCCATTACTCCTGACTCCATGGATTCTGACTGGGCCTGGTGGACAGCATTGCTATTCCCATTTTATTGGTAGATTAGACTTGGAGAACCATGACCAGGTCACACAGCCAAACTCCAAACAGGGTGAAGATTCCAAACTCAGTCACACACCTCTGCAGTCTGAGTCCACTGACTCACATGACAAAGAAGATGAATTCACAGGTGATCCACTGGGAGGAAAAAGCCCCACATTTAATCACTATTGTCTCGTAATTTACTGACTAAAAGTAAGGTATCTTCTTACTCTTCTAAGATAATCTTTCTAAACACCCCCCCAGGCTTACAGGTTGGTAAATTTCCTCTTATGGAGGAAATGATTCAGAGAGCCTTCTTTCCCCCTAATTAATCCAGTAACATTAGAAACTTGAGTAATGGATTGGGCATTTATTACCTTATTTCTTCTGCACTAAGATAACATAATTGATTTAACGTGTTTCAGAAAGATTATTTTTAAAGAAACAGTACCTCTGAAGTACCCCTTTGATTGTGAAGGTCATGGCTACTTCAGAAACGTTCAAACGTGCACAACGTGCCTTTCAGGGCCTAGAAAATGTAGTAAATGACTTCCTCTCACTTTTGCAAAAGGCATGGGCTGGAGTGTGTCACATGACGTCTAAAGGCCCTTCAACAGACAGGTGGCCACCCCCAGGTTAATTATTAGCAGAAGACGCAAGAGAGGGCCAACTTATTTCCTGAAGCCAGGCCCTAGATTTGGCCTTGGGCCTCTCCTACCTATGACCAGCGTCTCTTCTTTCAGGGAGGTCCTGAGTGAGTGGCTGGCCCTGGCCCACCATTTTCCCCTTTGCTGCACCTGCCTACAAGATCTCACAACTCCCAGGGCTCCCTACATCTCTGGGAGGCTGGGCTTCCTAATAAGCTTGAGCTCAAGCAGACTCCTGCTCATTCAGTTTTGGGGGCCCACCAGGCGACTGTAAGCCAAGGCCCTGAGAAGGACAGTCTGGGTGAGGAGTGGAATCACTGATAAATGGGGCTGAGGGTGGCACTCTGTGTGTAGCTGGGGCCTGAGTCTCCTGGAGGATCCAGGACAGCCTCTCAGTGTCTAAACACCAAGGTTCTTTCACTTGGCTGTGGGAAATGCTTGGGCAGCTTAGAATCCATGTGAGTGGCTGTGAAAACACAAGGTATCTCTGACCACTTGAGGGCAGCTGGCCCCAGGGAGGCAGCAGGCAGGAGAGGGCAACTCAGCAGCCCAGACAGCGAAGAAGCATGCTCTCACATGCTCACATCAAATCAAACAGGACAACCAGCGGTGTTGTCTTATGTGTTTGGGGTTTATTTTTTAAAGTTTATTTATCTCTGGCCAGTTCCTGGCATGGTGGTTAAGGCACTGGATACTCCCACATGACCAACCACGGTTCGAATCCCAGACCTGGTGGCTTGCTTTCTCGCTTTCCATATCTCTCTCTGTGTGTGTCTCTCTGGTATGTATACATAAATAAAATAAAACAAAGTTTATTTATCTCTTCCATGAGACAGAGATAGAGACCTAACAGGGTCCCTATGCCACCACCCACCCCCAGCTTTGGCCAGCCTGGATCACAGGCACACACACATACATCTGGTGTGTAGAGGGAATCCCTGGGACATGAACATAGGACCTTCCCATGTGGGTTCAACATTGCAGAGCATCACGTTACTGCTGTACTACCACCTGGCCCTGTCAGGGGTGTGTGTGTGTGTGTGTGTGTATATATATATTTTTTTTTTTTGAGAGGTTTTTGCTACAGGGCGCGTGTGCTCACCGGAAATACAGAGACAGATAGAGAGACAGAAAGCGAGAAATCACCCCCCAGAGGGGATGGCCATGCGGCAATCCCTTCTCCTCGATTCTCCTCTTGGGATCTTGGGCACGCACGCACACGTGCCCGGCATGAGTTTAAGCCACCGGGTCTGGGACTCGAACCACGGTCAACTACATGGGAGTCCAGCGACACAACCATTATGCTAACTGCTGGTTCCATGTCAGGTATATTTTTAATTAAAAAAAAAAAAAAAAAAACAAGATACTACTCTTTAATTGCCAAAGGGTTCATGTGCAAACCAGAGATGGAGAGCACCAGAGATGGAGAGGGAGAACAAGATTCCAATGCTACAGTTTCTTTTCCTCCATTTATTCAGCCCTTTGGAATGTTGGACATGCACCGAGAGTGTTTTTTAAGCTTCTGGGGTCAGGATTTGAACTGCATGGTTGGCTATGTAGGAGCTGGCTCCCTTAATTACCAGGCCATGGGGGCAGCCTAGGTGTAGTTTTTTTTAAGTTGCACTCACAATGTCTATACAACCAGATACTTGACTCTTTTTCACTACCCTGATCCAGCATTTGTCCAGGTATTTCAAACACTTCACTGACCTTTTGTGTCACGGTTTTACAATATTCCACTAAGTAACCATGGCTGGGTGTTCGAGTGACTTCTGGTTAGTAAAGCTCAGATTTCAGAGAAAACCCACAGTAAACTCAGAGCAGGAAGGAGGAACATGTGACCAAGGACAGGCATAAACCTCAGGGAAGTGGGGCCCAGATGATCCCTGGTCTAGGGCAGAACACCAAGGCTGAGTAGGGCCCAAATGACAGGAGGGGCTAGACCACCACCCAGAGTAAAATGGCAGAACAGATCATGGAGGGCAAAAATTACTGAAGTTTATCACACTCTGTCCTTTCCACCTGGCAAAATGACCTCTAACACTAGAAAGGATGGAATGAAAAGGAACGGGAAGGCATCTGCAAGCACCTCCCATGACCAAGAGAGACCTTCTGAAGAACTCGTCATCCTACTGAGGTCTCACATCATGAGAGAGAACTAGGCCTGCACATGAGGCCATTGGGTGTATCTCCGAGATTACTGGCTACAGAGCAGAATCCACACGAGGTGGGTCCTGGCCAAGCACTCCTCCTGGACATCACACGGCCTGCTCTGGTGTTTTGGTTTTAAAGTATATAGGATAGGGGCCAGCAGTTGGCATGGTGGTTAAGGCGCTGGACACTCCCACATGACCAACCACAGCTCGAGTCCCGGACCTGGCAGCTTGCTTTCTCACTTTCCCTCTCTCTCTCTCTCTCTCTCTCTCTGGTCAAATTAAAATGAATGAGTAAATAAATAAGTTAAAGTAATTCTTAAAAAATAAAGTATACAGGATATAAAGTCTGCCATTTTAACAGTTTCATGTGTACAAATCAGTGGCTTAATTATATTCACCATGTTGTGCAACCACTGCCACTATTTCCATCACCCCAAATAGAAACTCTGTACCCATGAAGCAACAACTCCCCAATCACCCTTCCTCCCACACCTGCAACCTCTAATCTACTTTCTCAATGCTTCCTATCTCCATATTTCACGTAAGTGGAAGCAAACGGTGTCTCTCCTTTTGTGTCTGACTTATTTCACTTAGTATGTTTTCAAGGTTCACCTATATTTTAGCATGTATGAAAACAGCAGTCCCTGGGACCAGCAGTTAGCGTAATGGTTATGTAGCTTGACTTCCATGTAGGTGACCACAGTTCGAATCCTGGACCCAGTGGCTTAAACTCACGCCAGGCATGCATGTGTGCGTGCCCAAGATCCCAAGAGAAAAATGGAGAAGGGATTGCGGCGTGGCCATCCCCCCTGGGGAGGTGATTTCTCGCTTTCTGTCTCTCTGTCTCTCTCTGTCTTTCTGGCGAGCGCACGTGCCCTATAGCAAAAACCTCTCAAAAAAAAAAATTCCCTTTCATGACTGAATAATATCCCATTTTTATCAGCTCACCTGTCAATGGCCGTTTGGGCTATTTCCACCTTTTGGCAATTGCCAAGAGTACTGAAACAAACTGATACAAACAGTACTGAAACTCACTGGCATGTGAGTACCTGTTTGAGTCCCTGTTTTCAATTCTTTTATGAATATATGTAATAGAATTGCTAGGTCATGTGGTAGTTCTACGGGTAGCTTTCCGAGGAACCACCAAACTGTTTTCTATTGAGACTGCATCATTTTACATTCCCCCAGCGATGTAGGAGAGTTTCTATTTTTTCACTTCCTTGCGAATTAATACTAGTTGTCAATTTTTTTCTTTTTTTGATTATAGCCATCCTAGTAGATATGCAAAGCATCTCACTATGGCTTTGTGAGGCACTTCCATAATGATTAATGATGTGGAACATATTTTTATATGCTGATAGGCCATTTGTACCTCTTTAGAGGAATGTCTGCTCAAGTCTGCTGCCAAGTTTTAAATTGGGTTTGTCTTAATTTGGGTTGTTGAGTTTTTGGAGCTTTTTGTATTCTGAATATTAAATCATCATCAGATCTATGATTTTAAAATGTTTTCTCCCATTGTGTAGGTTTTCACTTTTTTTTTTTTTTATAATTACCAGAGAGCATGTGCACTTAGCAGAGGGAGACAAGGAGAAGGGACAGAGAGAGGGTGTGGGGTGGACAGGGAGAGAGAGAACACTTCCCAGTGGGAAGTGGTCATGATGTGATCCTATCTCCATCTCTCCATTCTCTTGGAATTTTGGACAGGCACATACACACGTGCCTGGCATGTTTTTCAAGGCACCAGAGTCAAGATTCGAACCACATGGTCAGCTACGTGGCATCCAGCCCTTTTAACTGTCAGGCCAAATAATTCACTGTGGAATGGATGGATAGACAGATGAATCCCTGGGGGTGGGAGGCATTCACCATTCCTCACCTGCTTATCATAACTGCTACAAGACCACCTACAGCTGGTTGGGGAACTCTTATAACAAAAGGGAAGTAAATCTGATAGGCTAGAACTATGTATCAACAACATTTACACACTCCTATTAGTGAACCCAAAATGACTCAAGGTCAAACTAAGGACAGGATGAGAGTCTCAGTCCTGGATAGATCAAAATGCCCTGATCAGCCTCCTAATTCAAACCCTTCATCATGTGGATTAGGAAACCAATGGGCAGTGCAAGTGAGTGACTTCCCAAGGCCTGAGCTTCAGCTCCCTATCCCGCCCCCCACACACACACACATAGTTCTCACTGGTCACCCACTGTAGATAAGCATCAGAAAGACAAGAGGCTGGTTTGAATTGCTTCAAATGGTGGGGTTAGCCCTATGGTTGCGAAATCCCCAAAGAGAGTGGAGGGATGAACTCCGGGTCCTAGATAAGAAGACTTCGGATGATCTGCTCCAGCCACCTCCCTGCCCTCATCACATACCCAACCTTACCACACTTGCACTGCTCAGCCCCACCGATCCCTTGGCTGTGCCACCCCAGGTGTTGGCACTTGCTGTTCCCACTGCTTGGACACCCTTCTTTCAGATATGCACCTGCTGTCTCCCTCACTTCCTTCATTTGTCCGCTCAATTTTTATCTCATCAGTGAGGCCTTCACTAATCATTTCTTATCCCCCTCAGCTCACTCTGTTTTTATCCTCCACATTTATCACCACCACACATACTAAGACTTGTTGCCTGTCTCCCCCACTTCCCATCAGAATGTAAGCTCCTTAAAGACGGGATTTATCAGTGAACTGCTGTCTCCCTGGGACCCAGAACAGTGCCCAGCACATCTGAAGGCTCAGTAAGCATCCGTGGAATGCAAGAACGAGAGAATAAGAATGAGAACACCACATTCTGTATGTATCATACTGCTGGGCCTTACGGAGGGGAAGGCAGGCAGTTCACACAGGTGAGCCCTGCCTGGACCCTGCAGTCACACAGGTACCCAGGTTTACTTCTGCACTCCCTGTCTGGAGCTCCTGAGCCTGTGGCAAGAACAGGGAGGGCTGGGACATGGTGTGTCATCAAACACACTCACGCGTCTCTATCAGACCAAAGATGCTGGCAGCTGCTCCTCTGGTGACCTGGCCATAGAAAATGGAGTCTCTACCCATAGGGGCTTAATAAATGCTTGTGAAATGCACAAATGAATGAGTAAGTGAGCAACTAGTGCACGCACACAGGGCTGACACCTATACTTTTAGAAGGCTCCTGTCAGTGTTGACACAGTATACAATTCCAACTATTCCAGGAGACAGTTTGACGGAATTCCTTCACTTCCAGGAACCTACTGTCAGGAGATATTCAGACATGAAACCTTGTTATTTGCAAGATTTTCCTCCCCAAAACATTGAAAATTACAAACCAAAAAGTGAACTGCCAACTCTGGAAGGCCAGAGAAGTAAGCCACAACAGTCACAGGATGTACAAGAAAGCTTTGAATGATACAGAAAATGCTCAGAATATTAAGTTTTTTTAAAAAAGGCTAGTTATAAAACTGTATCTACAATATGACCACAACTTAAAATAGCAAAGGAATTAGAAAGACAATGAAAATAAAAGTGCGTCTTTCCATTTTCTGTTTCTATATTCCCTAAATTTTCCATTCTAAGCAATGAGTTTAAAGAAAATCAAAGGGTAGAATTTTTTAAAAAAATGCTGCCACCAGGTGCTTTATTGACAGCCAGTGCATTTAACTGCTGAGACCACCCTACCCAGGCTCTCTGCTGCTTCTTCCTGCAGCTGGTTGAAACACGTGTCCCCATAGCCCCCTCAATCCTACAATCAACCTGGTCTTTTGTTTGTTTGGTTTTATGCCAAAGGGTGGGTGCACACACACAAGGGGGACACGGGGAGAGAACACCCCAGTGGGGCCTGATCATACAGAAATTCTTTTTCCTCCATTCAGTGTACTATTTGAGCCAAAAGGGGTTGGAACTTGAACCCTGGTCGGCCATGTGGCTCTGGCTTCCTTGCACAAGGCCAAATCTCTGAGCTACTGGCCGGCCCCAACCTGGCCTTTTATCTACACCTGCAACTACTCTTTCTCTAGAAAGCCAGCTCCAAGGCTAGGTTGCCCATCCTACTCTACTCCAGGCCCCAGCCTCCACCTGCCAGGTCTGTGGCTTTAGACAAGTTATCAAACCTCTATTTCTGTTTCTTCTTCAGCAACATGAGGTGGACTCTGCCCCATGGGGTAGAGGGCTGCTCAGGTTTGCTCTAGACACTGCCTCATATGAAAATGCAACCTGCTTCTACCCAGCCTGGTAAGAGCTGCTAGGGGCTTTTTGGTTTTGTTTTTAAAACAAGGTTTGGGACAGCAGTTAGCGTAATGGCTATGTTGCTGGACTCCCATGTAGTCAACCGTGGTTCGCGTCCCAGACCCGGTGGCTTAAAACTCACACCGGGTGCATGTGCGTGCATGCCCAAGATCCTGAGAGGAGAATGGAGGAGAAAGGATTGCAGCGTGGCCATTCCCCGTCGGGGGTGGAGGGTAGGTTGTGTGTGTGTGATTTCTCACTTTCTGTCTCTCTGTCTGTCTCTGTCTGGCGAGTGCATGCGCCCTATAGCAAAAAACTCTCCAAAGAAAAAACAAGGTTTCACTATGGTGATCCTCCTGCCTCAGTCTCTCAAGTTGCTGGGGTTATAGGTACACACCACCATGCCCACCTTTAGGTTGGACTAGAAATAGAACCTAGATCTCCACGTGGTTCCAGCCTGCACAGCATACAATCAAGCTGGGAGAAAATTCCAATCCTCATTCTGCACAAATCTAGGCACATGTCCTAAAGGCAGAAGGAAAGGTTTGCTTTGGCTGTTAGATCAACATGATGGCTTCTTGGCTGAAATTCCTATTTCCCTTGTAGAACTCTCCCCTCCTTCCAAGAAATCTCAGTCCAACACTGGTTTCCAAAGTTGATGCCTAAATCCAAATCCCCAGCACTTGGACTTTCTGGGAGGACGTTCTTGGCATTTTCACCCTCAAGTCCCCAAAGAGCCATGAACAGAGCCTTCCTATCCACAATGACACCCTAGGCCAGTGCTGGGTTCTCCTGCTCCTTCTTGGGCACAGCACTAAGCTTATTCGTCCTTCATAATCTGCATTCACCCTTCTTTAAAACATGGCAGGCATTTAATGAGCCCTGCCTCCACTTCTGTGGGCCAGGCTCTGAGACCCTGCTGGCACACAGAGGTGAGGAAGAGGCTGTCTCAGATCCCAGCTCCCTGGGACTCATCGTCAGGGAGAGATGTAGAAGAAGCCACCACTCAGTGTACTGAGGGCAGCACAGAAGTTTGTGCCATGGCTGCCAGGGGTTGTCCAGGGCATGACCCCAGCTCAGCCTGGGCAGGTGGCAACAACTTTTAAAGGGAATCTAACTGTAAAACTGGACCTAGAAGGGTAAGTCCTCAAACAGCATAATCGAATCACTCCCTCCTTTTCCAAAGGTTCCCAGGGGTTCTTACAGCACTCGTCCATCAACACCCACAAAATGATTCCAGTCGAACCCACCAGATCCCAGGTACCTGGGCACATCAACGACTTGCAAGGTCTGTCCAAGGAGCGGAGCACAAAGCTGGCTATACTCGCAGTTTTTCCTACGTCCTCTTATCCACAAGTCTCCCCACCATCAATCGAGTTCTGGACCAATGCTGCTCAAAGTGTGGTATCAAACAGTGGCCTCAGCATCACTGGGTGCTTGATAGAAATGCAGAATTCCCCTCACCTGTGTGCACTTTAAAGTGAGAAGTCCTGCTCCCCATTCCAGCTTTCTCTAGTTTTCCAATTTCTTCCCTGCACTTTGTCATCAGCTGCCAGTTTGGTGCCTTCAACATCCCACTAACGCCAACCTCCAAATGTCCACCTCCTCAGCTCCACCAACCCTCAGGCCCACCGTGCCCAGGGCAGCAGGTACAAAGCTCACTCCTCTCCAACCCTAGAGCCACTGCTGACTTAACTGCAGATGGTGTCACTCAGCAGTCCTTATGTTCAACTGCTGAGAGGGACACACACAGGGGGTGCTATAAGCCACTGCCTAGCTGGCATGCACCACTGTGTCATCCTGGACTCTTCACACGACTCTTCACAACCTAGACCTCACTGTTGTTCCCAGTGGACAGATGGCAAGATGAAGACTTGGGAGACTCCAGCGGGGTCACAGAGTGAGTGAGTGCATGGACTGGGGTGGCGGACAATCCCAGGTCACAACCTATACTAGAGAGGACACTGCACACTGTGACCCAGCAGCTGTGCAGGGCCAACCAAAAGGTAGTGGAGAACCAGTAGGGCAGGGAGGTGGAGGTCAGATCTCAAAACCCTTCAATGACAGACTGAAGTGCTTAGATTTAAGAGGCAACAGGAAGGTCGTGAAGTTTCTGGAGCAGACAGGTGAGAATCCCAACACCCTGCTCTGACATCCGGCCCATTCCCTCATCCCCAGGAACATCAGCCATCACCAGTGCGGACCTGCTTCTGTGACCCTCCCTATGTGAAAAACGTGATCAGACTCCCCCAGGTCCTCCTGACTCCATTTTTTGCCTGCTTGTCCTCACTTGGCCGCCCGAACCCCACCCTCCTGGGCTAGGCCAAAGCCCAGCTCCTAGGGAAACTTCCATTAGTGGTTTCCTCCCAGCTTCTTCTTCAGCAGCCTTAAGTCCTAAAACGGGCCCCAAACTCCTCAGTGAGGTCCAGCCCCAAGAGCTCTCCCTCTTCTCTTGACAGGCAGCCCCTTCCCTAAAGGGGCTCCCTCTCCCACCCAGTCTTCCACCTCAGCAGTTTCTATACTCATCTCCTTCCTCTTCCCTAGCAATCTGAGGAGGATCACCAACCTTGCAGAACCTCTTGAATAAATTATAACCTCTGTCCTAGAGAAGTTCACAGAAGGAACCCTTTTAAAAGTATTGAATATGGGCTGGCACGTAGCATGTTGGTTAAGTACACTGGATTCCCACAGGGCAGACCACGGTTTGTGCCTCAGACCTGGTGGCTTGCTTTCTCACTTTCCCTCTCTCTCTCTCTCTCTTGTCTCTCTCTGGTCAAATTAAAATGTAAAGATAACAAATGGAATTAAATTAATTAATTAATTCTTTTTAAAAACTATTGCATATGCACCCTTTTAAAGGGAAAATATTCCCACAGCTCACCTCCCACCTGCACACATTTGTGTACCTGGACCTATTTCACAACTCAAGAAAACTGAAGCCTTGGGGCCATTCAGTGGCACAATGATACAACTTGATCCACCTGGGAAGGATCCTGGGTTCCATCCCAGAGCTTCCCTGAACACATGCCCATGACCCAGGCAGGTTGGGACTAGGGATGGCTAGTGGCATGAAGACCCTGTTGGAGTGCCTGTCTGTCCCTCTTTCATGGTAGAAATAAATGAATAAACAAAACAAAGAAAGAAAGTTGCAGCCTTTTTCAGTCTTTGGAAATTTTTTTTTTTTTTTTTTTTAAGAGAGGGGTTTTTGCTATAGGGCACGTGTGCCAGAAAGACAGAGACAGAGAGACAGAAAGCGAGAAATCACCCCCTGGAGGGATGGCCATGCAGCGATCCCTTCTCTTCCATTCTCAGGATCTTGGGCACACATGCACATGTGCCCAACGTGAGTTTAAGTCACTAGGTCCGGGACTCGAACCACGATCGACTACATGGGAGTCCAGTGAAATAGTCATTATGCCAACTGCTGGTCCCTGGAAAGTCTTTCAATAACAAATAATCACTGTAGGGCCAGCAGGTGGCGTGGTGGTTAAGGTGTTGGATTTCCACATGGCTGACTGCAGTTTGAGTCCTGGACCTGGCAGCTTGAAAAATCATGCCAGGCGAGTGTGCGTGCATGCTCAAAATCCCAGAAGAATGGAGAAGGGATTATAGCATGGCCATCCCCCTAGTGAGTGATTTCTTACTTTCCCTCTTTTTGTCTCTCTGGCAAGTACATGGACTCTATGGAAAAACCTTAAAAAGAAAAAAATCACTACAGTAATGAATTTATGATTGAAAACATTTAAGATTATCTTTTATAGAAAACAGGAAATGTTTAAATTATAACACGAAGCTTAAAAATTCTTGCTTGGGGGGGTCGGCAGATGGTGTGGTGGTTAAGGGCACTGGACTACCACATGACCGACAGCAGTTCGAGTCCCAGACCTGGCAGCTTGCTTTCTCACTATCCCCCTCTTTCTTGCTCTGTCCCTCTCTGTTTACGGTTTAAAAATAAATAAATAAAGTTAAATAAAATAATATTTAAAAAAAAAAATGTCTTGCCTTGGAGCCAGGCAGTGGCAGGGTGCCTGATGGTGCCTAGGGAAACTTCCATTAGTGGTTTCCTCCCAGCTTCTTCTTCAGCAGCCTTAAGTCCTAAAACGGGCCCCATGGTTGATGGCACAGCTCGAGTCTCAGACCCAGAAGTTCGAAAAACACACGGGGGGGAGAACCAGCAGATGGCGTAATGGTTACGTTGCTAGACTTCCACATGGTCATCTGTGGTTCTAATCCTGGACCTGCTGGCTTTAAAGTCATTCTGGGCACATGTACGTGTGTGCCCATAATCCCGAGAGAAGACCAGAGGAGAAGGGATTACGACATGGCCATGCCCCCTGGGGGTGATTTCTTACTTTCTGTGTCTCTGTCTCTGTCTCTCTGAGGAGCACATGCACCCTAGAGCAAAAAATCTCTCTTAAAAAAATAATACACTGGGTATTGTGTGTGTGCATGCTTAAAATGCTGCAAGGAAGGAAAAATGGAAAAGTGACCACACCTTGACCATCCCCCACATTCTCACTTTTTCTTTTTCAGGAGTGCACGCGCCCTCTGGAAGAAAAAAAAATCTTGGGGCCAGCAGATGGTGTGGTGATTAAGGCTCTGTACTCCCACATGGCCGACCGTAGTTCAAGTCTAGGACCTAGTGGTTTGTTTCTCACATTCTCTCCCTCTCTCTGGTCAAATTAAAAGACAAATAATAGTAACAAATAAAATTAAATACATAGAGGCCAGAATGTGGCATGGTGGTCAAGGGTGCTGGACTCCTCCCCCATGGCCAACCATAGTTCAAGTCCCAGACCTGAAAGCTTGCTTTCTCACTTCCCCTCCCTCTCTCCCTCTCATTCTCTCTGTGTTTCTCTCTCTGGAAATATCAAAATAATAATAATAAGGAGAAGAAGAAGAAAAAGAAGTAACGTTAAATAAAATAATTCTAAAAAAATTAAATACATAAATCTTTTAAAAAAATAAATAAATAGGAGCTGGCAGGTGGTGTAGTGGTTGGGAGCAGTGGATTCCCACATGGCCCACTACAGTTCGAGTACTGGACCTGGTGGCTTGCTCTCTCATTTTCCCCCCCTCTCTCTCCCCCCCACCCCTGTCCCTCTCTGGTCAAATTAAAATAAATAAAGCTAAATAAAAATATCTTGGGACCAGCAGTTAGCATAATAGCTATGTCGCTGGACTCCCACATAGTTGACCGCAGTTCACATCCCGGACCCGGTGGCTTAAAACTCACGCTGGGCATGAGTGCATGCGTGCCCAAGATCACGAGAGGAGAATGGAAGAAAAGGGATTGAGGTGTGGCCATCCCCTCTGGGGGGGTGATTTCTCACTTTTTATCTCTCTGTCTCTCTCTGTCTGTCTGGTGAGTACACGTGCCCTATAGCAAAAACCGCTCAAAAAAAAAAAAAATCTCTTTAGGGACCAGCAGTTAGCGTAATGGCTATGTCGCTGGACTCCCACGTAGTCAACTGCGGTTCGTGTCCCAGACCCGGTGGCCTAAAAACTCACGCCGGGCATGCACACACGCCCACCCAAGATCCCGAGAGGAGAAGGGAGGAGAAGGGATTGCGGTGTGACCATCCCTCCTGGGGGGTGATTTCTCACTTTCTGTCTCTATGTCTCTCTCTGTCTGTCTGGCGAGCGCACGCGTCCTATAGCGAAAATCTCTCCAAAAAAAAAAAAAAAAAGGAAAAAAAAAATCTCTTTATAAATAAATTAAAAAAAAAATTCTTGCACTGTTACTAGACCGAGGGAGGTCTGCAGAATTTTGTGAAATACAGATCTATGCTAGAAGCCAGCTACTCAATGTGCGGGGGTCTGTGAACCACACCCCAGCATCATCTGAGAACTTGTGGAAGACACAGAATCGCGGCCAAGCCCAGCCCATTGAACGTGTATCTGCATTTTGACACTGGAGCTTGGGAAGCCCTGGGTTAGATAGAGCCTGTGGTCTGTGAATCTGGGAAAAGGATGGGAAAGCAAGGCCAAGTAAAGCCAGGTTATACAGAGCCTGCAAAGAGTGAGGTGATTGCATGCGTGTTTTTTTTTATTTTAAGAATTTTTAAAACTTAATGTTATTGTCATTATTTTTATTTTTTTGAAGTTGACCCGAGAGAGAATGAACACTGAGAGTGAAGGAAAGTGATAAAGCAAGCTGCCAGGTCCAGGACTCGAACTGCGGTCAGTCATGTGGGAGTCCAGCCACCTTAACCACCACACCACCTGCCAGCCCCCCGTATGTGCTTTTTAAAGGAACATTTTTTGGTAGCAACACAAAGGCGGAATAGGCATGTGGGGACTGTGGGGGACAGTACACAAAGAAACATATGAGTCAGCTTTGCAGGAAGGGGTGGGCTGGGAAATGGGGTTGGGCTGGAAGAGGAATTTCTCAGGTGTGATGGGCAGGATTTGTCCAGTGTGGGTGTGGAGGATGAATGACGGGTGACCTGGGGTTTCTAAGCTAGAAGACTGACACTAAAGGGACATTTTAAAGAAGAGGTGATGAGCTGTCTGGACATGCAGAGAAGGCACCTGGGGACATTCATGGGGTGATGTTCAGACATGAAAAACAGGACAAGAAATGCCCAGGGATGACCAGGTTGGAGATGCACATCTGAAAGTCCTCAATGATAGGAGTAGGTGAGTTCACCCTGAAGGCCCACAGGACACAAGAGCAGAGGATGAGCCAATGCGGAGGGGAGGAAGGAGGAGGGAGGAAAGAAATGGCCAACCACACAAAGATGGAACAGGATGAGAGGAGAACCAGCCCCCGTCTTAACAAGCGAGTGGGCAAAAGTAGTGTCAGTCAAGTGGCAGGTGGGGAAGCCTGGAGAATGCAGGTAGTAGATGACGCTAAGGCTATTATTTAAATGCCTAAAACATCCTGCTGATGCTGTAAGTTCCCTTTAATCAGTCACGTCTTTCCGCATACCCATGTTTACGACAGCATTACTCACATCAGCCAAAAGGTGGAAACAACCCGAATGTCCAACAACAGAAGAATGAATAAACAACGTGTAGGACATACACACAACAGAGTATTAGCCTTTAAAAGGGAGGAAATTGTGACATATGCTATAACATGGGTGGACCTTGAAGACGTACTAGATGAAAAAGGCCAGTCACCAAAAGGCAGATGATGTATGATCCACCTACATGAGGTACCACAGCACCAAACGCATAGACAGGAAACAGAAAGGTGGCTGCCAGTGGTGGCTGGAGGGAGGACTGGGGAGTTAGGGTTTAATGGGTGTAGAGTTTCACTTTTACGAGACAGGGTTCTGAAGATGGACAGGGGTGACAGTAGAGATATGTAAATGCACTTACTGTCAATGAACTGTACACTTAATGGGTAAGAGTCAATTTTGTGTCGTTTGTATTTCACTACAATTTTTAAAAGTATGCCCTTCCTTCATTATAGTATTGAAAACGTGAACTCTAGGAACTCAATGGGGTATCTTACCCCCTGTTTCAGGCAGGAGGCTGTGCAGTAACAGGGAAGGAGGAAGAAATGAGGAGGTGACCCAGATGTGAGGCTGGCTCAAAGAAACCTTTTCCTCCAGGTGGTGGGAGATAAGTGGAGAAGTAATCTTGACCCCAAGACACTCATTTTTTTCCCTCAGACTACAGGAAAGGAATGAAGAAAAGGAAGGAGCCAGAAAATGAAGTCCAGAGGGTAAAGGTGCAAAAGTGGAGGTGGCAGAGTCACCGGGAGAGGTGCAAGACAACTGTTAGGAGACTTGGAGAAGACGGAAAGGTCAGGGTGAGGGTGGAGATCAGGGAGGATGAGCAGAGCACAGAGCACACTATCTGCAGCTATCACTTGGCCTGATACAGAGGTCCTCCAGGGATGGCCCCTGGTCTCTGCACCAGTGGCATCACCCAAGAGCTAGTCAGAAATGCAAATTATCTTGCCACACTTGAAGGTTTGATTCAGATCAACAGAGTCAGACGTTCTAGGGGTGGGGCCCAGTGGCCTGTGTTTTAACAAGTCCTCCAGGCGATTCTGATGTACTCAAGTTGGAGAAATACCTCTACAGAATACTGACATTCCATGGAAGGTGCATATAACCTTATTTATATGAAAATGAACCAAACCAAACCAAACCAGCCTAGCAACTTCTACATGAAAGAACAAGAAATGCATAATGGTTTCAATACCAAAACAACTTATTTCTATAGTTGGAAGAATACCAAAGAGTATTAACAAAACAAGAGAGAGGCATGGTCTGGGCCAGCTGGTGGCCTGGAGGTTAAGGTAGCTGGATCCCACAAAGGCCAACTTTGCAGTTCAAGTCCCAGATCTGAAGTCATAGAACTGAAGGCCTGAAAAGTGCTCCAGGCATGTGTTTGTATGTGCCCAAAATCCCAAGAGAATGGAGGAAAAGGGATTATTGGGGGGTGCTTTTCTCTCTCTGTCTCAGGGGGGCACACATGCCCTATAGCAAATTTAGGAAACAAAACAAAACCACCACATGGTCTTTCTGATAAACTTTGTTGAATGAAACCTAGAAAACATACCCAAGATCTGTGGGGCTGGAAATCGTAGGCTGTGGGTGCTCTTGAGCATGACACATCCCTTTCAGTTTCCCTGGTTATAAAGGAGCTGGAAAAGGTTTTTTTCTAAGGTTCCTTCCAGTTCTGACACTTTGTGACGCTCTGGTCTGTAGAAAGTGACCCCAAACTAAATGCTTTTACATAATTTTGCTTGGGGGTGGGGAGTACATGTTTAAACTCTTAACAACAGCATTAAGTAGAAAACCTTTACAATGTCTAGCAGTGCTCCCTTCTTGCATTCTAAAGACCAGAACACTCCTCACTGGCTTTTCCATTATAGCTGCTGGTGCCTAGACTTAAAGAAACACCCTATTACACTGGATGATGTTTTCCAGAAAAATATCTCCGTATCTTCACATTTCTGTCCTGCAAAATTTTTTAATCCAGGAAGACAAGGTTTGGATTTTCTTCTAGGCAGGAAATGAGTTAAAGAACCAGAGTATATGGATGCCAGAGTCTGACCCCCCCCTACTGGAGTTTGGGTACTTGATATCAGATTTCTGATAAATGGCCTTACAGTGACCTTGTTACTGGGATCACTAGATGCTGGTTTCCTGCCTGGTTTCTCTGAATCCAAGTCCCTGTCTGCACCTACTGGTCATCTAATGCCCATCCTCTTGTGCCTGGGTTCCCAGTGCCATCTGCTCCCCTGCTTCTGCCAAAGGCTGGCAACTTGGTCATGATTTCAAGTGAGAGCACATGAGTGCAGGTACAGGAAGGACAGGTGGAAGTGGAAGTGCAATGGGAAACAAAACGTCTAGGGAGACTCTGGTCTCCTGCTCTGTCTGGATTTCACACTCTGGCTCTCAACTTTGACTATAATTTGGTCCCTGAGAAACACGGCTAGCTGGTTTTTCCCCTTGTGCATCAATCATCAAGCCTGCCCTTGCTCCTCCATCCAGGCTGGGTATGCAGTGAGGTCCCAGGCTCTCCTAGTACCTGTGGCAGGAAGGAATATGATGAGGCAAGGGTTTAAAAAAGGGTTAGATGGCAGAAGCAAAGCCAGGGAGGGCATGCCATATGTGTGACTGCAGAGGTGTGGGGACCAAAGTATCCTGTAATTTTGTCTTTATCCAGGTAGAGGATTCCTGATGTTAGAGAGTTTTCCAGGTTGGCCCACACCATCACTGGTCTCAGTCTCAAAGTCACTTTTGGATAGGATGAATAAATGTTCTTATTTGTCTAGGGCAGCCCAGGCTAAGGCCTATAGATCAGATGCAATTATTATTTTTTTCTTTTTTTGGAGAGTTTTTTTTTGCTATAGGGCACATGCGCTCACCAGAAAGACAGAGAGAGACAGAGAAACAGAAGAGAGAAATCACCCCGCAGGGAGGATGGCCATGCCGCAATCCCTTCTCCTCCATTCTCCTCTTGGGATCTTGGGCACGCGCACGCATGCGCATGCACACACACACACATGCCCGGCGTAAATTTAAGCCACTGGGTCTGGGACTCGAACCGCAGTCGACTTCATGGGAGTCCAGCGACATAGCCATCACGCTAACTGCTGATTCCCAGATGCAATTATTAATTGCACTCCCTTTATTCTCAAACTGTTCTTGCTTTAATGATAAACACATCACCTAATTCTTGGTCCCTAGGCCTGTGAAGTTACAGATGCAATGAGAGAAAGCTGCTCAGTGTTGGGAGGGGCCTTGAGGGTAAGTCTCACCCTTTGTCAAGAGTCCCTGTTCTTTTCACCCCTCCAGCATTCATGCCAAACCAGGGGCTGGAGTCTACTTACATACCTGCAAGACACAGCAGGCTCACGACCAACCTCCCAAGGAATCTTTTTTTTGGTGTGTGTGGGGGGGAAGCTTTGTTATAAAAATAGTAGGATTCAAACCTACATACAGTATGATCATAACGAATAACATCCCTCCACAAGAAAAGACATAGGGATGAAAGAAAACAGAAAACCTGCTGCCTTTCCTCCCTCTACTTCCTTCTGTCTTGTCTTCTCTTCATTCGACAAGTATTTACTGAGTGCATCTAATGGTCAGGGCACCACGCTTGGCACTGGGGACTCAGTGAGTTAAAACAGACTGAGAGTGAGGAGCAGTCAAGATAACTGGCCTGTGATCTAAAAACGCCAAGGCATATATAGAAAGGTTAACTTAAAGGAGACTGAGGAGACGTGACGTTTGCAACACACAGTCAGAGATTTTTCTCTACTACAAAACATTACTGAAACAACTGGCAAAATTTGAATAAGGGCAAAACAAAACAAACAAAATTTGAATAAGGTCTCTAGATCATGTGATACTATTACATATCAACATGAATTTGTTGATTGTAAAATTAGTACTGTAGTTGTATGAGAGAAGGTCATTGTTTTTAGGAAATAGAGTTAGGAAATACATTCAGGGAAAAGAAAAGTCTATAAATAATCCTCAAGTGATTCAGAAAATTATACACACACACACACACACACACACACACACACACACACGCAGAGGAGGATAAAATAACATAAAATGATAATATTTGAGGAATCTGGGTAAAGAGCCAAAGACATAGGAATTCTTTGTTCTATTCTTACAATTTTCCTGTAAATTTGAATTAGGTCCAAATAAAAAGTTAAACAAACAAACAAACAAAAAATAAAGCTTAGAGAAAGTTAAAGGAAAAAGAAAGACAAACAGACCCTGCCTTCACAGAGCCTACAGTATAGCTGGGGAGGACAGGTACTCATAGAAATAATGACACGAATTAACCACAAAATTACCACTGTGAAAAGTGCTGGAGACGAGGGCGATCTGGTGGCATGAACATGTATAGATGACAGTTGAACGCCACTCAGAAAGGTGAGGGAAGGTCTCTGCAAACATGGAGCTGAGACCCACAGGATGAGTTAAGTGGGCCGGATGGAACAAAGGTTCCAAGCTCTCCCAGTCCTCGTGGAGGGAAGGAGCCTGGTGAAGCCAGATCTAGGAAAGGTGAGGGGACAGAAGCGTGAACATCAGGCCTGCAAGAGAGGCGGGAGATGGGTTTGTTTTTATTCTAAGAGCAATAGGTAGTTTTCTGAGAGACACCCCCCCTCCCCCAGCTACAGAATGGAGAACTGACTGGAAGGGTGGAGGGGTGTGGAGTCCCCTGCAGTGGTGGAGCAATGACAAGAGCCTCCACAGAGAGCATCATGATTTTAATTCTGTTTCCTGACACCCTACTTTTCCATAACAACCATGTACACATTTCTTTCAAAGAGGTTTTTGCCTTAGGGTGTGCACACTCACTGGAGAGAGACAGAGACAGTGAGATGGAAAGTGAAAAGTCCCCAGCCACGCTGCAATCCCTTCTCCATTTTCCTCTTGGGATCTTGGGCACACAGGCACACGCACAAGGTATGATTTTCAAGCCACCAGGTCCAGGACTCTTACTGTGGTCGGCCACATGGGAGTCTGGCAACCTAACTGCTATACCATCTGCTGGCCCCCACGTTGCATTTGACAGCCAGACAAGGTCAAGGAACTGTGGCAGCAAAAGGGGTAAGAGTGGGCTCAGGCTCCCCTTCTCCACTCTCTAGGCACACCAGTTAGTGGTCCAGGGGCAGGTGATCCCCGAGAACCTGTGCTCTAGCCCTGGAGGTTGATGCATCTGAGGAAGGCAGAGGGACTCCATGCCCTACTCTCAAGCTCAGTCATGTGCCTCTCATAAGCAACCTCTTGTCAGCCATGACCTCTGTGTGGTGGTCCTGGATCCTGCCTCCTGGAATATCCTTTCAGTCTGGCGACATCCCTTCGGTCTGGGGCCCACGTCCCTTACCTGGGAGTCAGACCTCACTTACTTGCAGTGAGTCTTGGTACTAAACAGACACTTGGCTTAGTGGGTTTTCAGTCATAAGACCATTTAAGACAGTTAATTTGAAGGAAATAGGTTCTATTACAACCCTCATTTTATAGATAATCTGGCTAGGGACAGACCTGGGTTCTACTCTTGTCTGTGCCCTTGGGCAAGTACCTCATCTCTCAGGGCCTCAATTTTCTCACCCTATCTGTAAAATGGGGCTGGTAGGAATCAGCAAGATTCTGAAAGTAGGAAGCACCATTTCTTCTCTTCTGCGGCTCTAGGAGGATTAGTACAGAAAATTCTCTCCCAAACACACTGCTTAAATATTTACAAAAAGCTTGCGTATCCTGACAGCGAATCTGGGACCTGAATTTTCCAGGACTATTCCAACTGCAAATCCTCTGTCCTAACTTTCCACATAAACCACCAAAATGTCTCAAAAATTCCACTCTGTCAGTATCCAAACACCTCCCAGGCCTCTTCACACAAAGCAGCGCCACATTCTTTTTCAGACTACAGGTCCCAATCTTTGATTCAGAAAATGAAGTCAGCAGAGCCCTGATGGCCCCCTGAAGGAAACCGGGTCAGGGAGAAAAACCCGTGGCAGCCAGCAGCCCATCACAGTGTTCTGATGGGGCTGTTTCTCCACACAACAATGTAAACCACAGCCAGGGAGGCGGACCAGGGTCAGAACATCACCCACAGAGGGATTCGCACTGTGAAGGTGGGCCACGTTGCATTTGACAGCCAGACAAGGTCAAGGAACTGTGGCAGCAAAAGGGGTAAGAGTGGGCTCAGGCTCCCCTTCTCCACTCTCTAGGCACACCAGTTAGTGGTCCAGGGGCAGGTGATCCCCGAGAACCTGTGCTCTAGCCCTGGAGGTTGATGCATCTGAGGAAGGCAGAGGGACTCCATGCCCTACTCTCAAGCTCAGTCATGTGCCTCTCATAAGCAACCTCTTGTCAGCCATGACCTCTGTGTGGTGGTCCTGGATCCTGCCTCCTGGAATATCCTTTCAGTCTGGCGACATCCCTTCGGTCTGGGGCCCACGTCCCTTACCTGGGAGTCAGACCTCACTTACTTGCAGTGAGTCTTGGTACTAAACAGACACTTGGCTTAGTGGGTTTTCAGTCATAAGACCATTTAAGACAGTTAATTTGAAGGAAATAGGTTCTATTACAACCCTCATTTTATAGATAATCTGGCTAGGGACAGACCTGGGTTCTACTCTTGTCTGTGCCCTTGGGCAAGTACCTCATCTCTCAGGGCCTCAATTTTCTCACCCTATCTGTAAAATGGGGCTGGTAGGAATCAGCAAGATTCTGAAAGTAGGAAGCACCATTTCTTCTCTTCTGCGGCTCTAGGAGGATTAGTACAGAAAATTCTCTCCCAAACACACTGCTTAAATATTTACAAAAAGCTTGCGTATCCTGACAGCGAATCTGGGACCTGAATTTTCCAGGACTATTCCAACTGCAAATCCTCTGTCCTAACTTTCCACATAAACCACCAAAATGTCTCAAAAATTCCACTCTGTCAGTATCCAAACACCTCCCAGGCCTCTTCACACAAAGCAGCGCCACATTCTTTTTCAGACTACAGGTCCCAATCTTTGATTCAGAAAATGAAGTCAGCAGAGCCCTGATGGCCCCCTGAAGGAAACCGGGTCAGGGAGAAAAACCCGTGGCAGCCAGCAGCCCATCACAGTGTTCTGATGGGGCTGTTTCTCCACACAACAATGTAAACCACAGCCAGGGAGGCGGACCAGGGTCAGAACATCACCCACAGAGGGATTCGCACTGTGAAGGTGGGCTCTGGCCCCTCTCCTCACCTACCTACCAAGTACCTGGAGAGGCAGGATGGCCAGAGGATTGCCGTGAGGATCAAATGACTAAACTAACGTTTGGGAGCATGCTGAACAGTCCCCCGACAGCCAGGAAGTACCCCAGGAGAGTTTACTAACTAAAACCAGAGGCATCCCTAGCAGAGGTCATTCCTGCCTCAAAGACAACCCCAAGGCATCACTCCCATGGGTGAAAACAAGAAGGATTGGCACTTCTCTGGGCTGGCTGAGGTCTGGCCTGTGGTCAGACAGGAGAGTACCCCACTGCAGGAGGTGGATCCTACACTGGAGATAGTCGAGACTGGCCTTGAGAAAGCATCACCACATCTGAAATACAGGACATTTCATGCTCCTGCATCTTTGCTCCTCCTTTCTGTAGACCCCAAATGCCACCCTTTTCTACCTTCAATGCTTAGTTCAAATACCATCTACTCCTTATGATGTTTTCCAGTGGCCATTAGAATGAATGGTTGCCTCCCCCATGTCTCTTGCATCTGGCTTAATCTCTTTTTAAGCAGTCATTGGATGGATGGATGGATGGATGGACAGATGAAGATACAAACACACAGGCATGCACACATGCGTCAGTGTCTTTCCAACTCCACCATGAATCCTTCCAAGGCAGGGGCTCAGCTTTCATCTCTGTAGCCCTATGACCTGACACACAATACAGGCTCAATAAATGTCTGAATTTGATGTTAAATCTGAGCCCATTGGCTGGTCTCAGAATAACAAGTTAACCTGGAGGCAGAAGGAGGCTTCTGGTACAAACGCAACTAGAAACTCTATAAATTCAAGATGTCTGGGTCTTAGAACCCATGACTAGATCAAATTTCAGCCAGGGGCCTAGCAAGCACTTAACTTAGACTCCTCTTCAGCCAGAGGAAAGGAGACACCTGTAAGATCAGAGCCTGAGGTCACCTGGACCCAGAAGAGAGCAGTGTGGACACTGACCTGGCCCTATCCTGTCTCTGTTAGCTCTAGTAAAAAGAGCTAATGCTTGGGGAGGCTGCCCAGCTCAGGCCAGCCTGTCTAGGCCCGAGAATGTGCTGAGTGCTTTCGACATTCCAGTCCTGGGAACAGACTCTGGGAAGAGACGAAGAAAGGTCGAGCCTGCTTTCCAGGAATTCATTGTCTGGTGGGAGGAAGGTGAGCCAGACGATCAGGAGCGCTCCTGGGTCATAAGGGAGACAGTATGAATCTCTGGATCCCTCCCAACCTGCCGCAAAACCTGAGGATTGGGAGGAGGGTACAGAGCCATGTCCTCTTGTTCTCTTACTACTCAGAGCTGACCCCTCTGGTAGGTTATGTCCATCCTAGAAATCAGTATGCCTTTGTGCCTGGACCCCTGGCTCAGACGGTCATGATTAGTCCTGCTTGCTCCTGTTTTACTCTAACTTTCCTAGCTTAGTTTCCTCACCTGCAATTGGGAAATGAGGAGGGTGAAAACAATTAAACTAAACCACCTATGTGAAAGCTTCCAGTTCCCAGTCAGTGCTCAAGGAGTGGGTCTCCATCTTCTAAGACCCATTACCATCTTGGAACCTCAACTTCTTGAAGGGATAAGGTTTGTCTCTATCTTGCCTCTCCAACCAGGTCCCTAGGACTTGAATCAGAGTGGTAAAAGTTACCAAAATTGGGCTAGCTGGATGATGATTAGGGTAGCTGGATCCCACACTGCCAACTGCATGGTTTGAGTCCTGGACCAGGAGGCTTGAAAAACACACTGGGTCCATGTGCATGTATGCTCAAAATTCCAAGAGTGGCATGGAGGAGAACAGACTGGTGTGGCCATACCACCTGGGGAGTGCTTTCTCATTTTCCCTCTCTCTCCAACAATTACACACTCCCTATAGCAAAACAAACCAAAACAAAAAACAAACAAACACAAAAACTACCAGGAATACCTTCTGTGTGATAAAAGATGCAGTGAGGACTCAGAAACATGGGTGATGTCCTGTGGGATCCTGAATTTGCCTCCCTGGTCACCTGGCTCTCTCTCCTGCCCAAGCTATCTGTGAGGGCCCATGCCACATCTGGTCCAGCAAAGGCCTAACCTTTCCAGCAGAGAAATTTATCCAGGCACCCTGGATTCACTGGGGTCCACTGGCCTCCTCAGCGTCCTCATCTAACACCCACCTGTCATACAGAAGCAGCTCAATAAATGCTTGCTAAGTCGAATGCCTCAGCTACTCTGAGATCCTTCAGCAACTTGACCTTTCACATGTCCCAGTAATGTCTAATTTACATATATAAATCCTTTTTAGGAGATGGCAAATCACCAGAGACAAGGCAGGATCAATACAGAGTATTAGGCACATTTTATTCTACTTTAATTCTCTGCAAATAGGTATTCCATTAACTGTATGTGGGATTTATGGGAGCTTGCTATAAACTAGAATATTTAACTAGAACGGCCCACTCTGTCAGATAATAGCTCACTGCTGTTAATTTTCAACTAGTCGATCTCAGAAAGGTTTCCAGCTTCCAGTATACTCTACATCTTGATTTACCATCGGGAAAATCATCTATTTGAAAGTCTCCACACAGCAAAGGGCGGCTAGATGTGGAGGATAAAGACCTGCTGTCAGAAGCAGATGTGAGGTGCACCCCGGCTATGCTCCATACTGTGTAGTCAGCTGTGGAGAGCCTCGATGCCCTCATCTGTGAAATGGGAGTAACAACAGACTCACAGGAGGAGCTGGACAGAGTGAGCTGACAGATGCAGATACCCTCTGCAGTTCTACAAGGCCATGCAAAGGTTAGGTATTATCTTAAGAGTACCGGATTCTCAACGCAGGCTAATGACAGAAAGCAGCCATGACCTAAACCAGTGGTTCTAAATGGAAGGGCTATTTTGACCCGCAGGGGAAATCTGACAAGGGGGGAAAGGCAAGTACTGAGTAGAGATCAGGGATGCTGCCACTGCACCATCCTACAATGCAGGTGACAGTCCCCACAACAAAGAACCAGCAAATCCCAAATGTCAATAGTGATCTAAATGATCACTTATGAGTTGGGTCTGGTAGCTTTTCAGAACAGAAATCTTCCTAATCAGGCTTTACATTCTCACATCATCTGCTTAAACATGTGCAAGATGATCCATCTTGCAAAACAGCTCTTTTGTAAGGGAAGCCAAACTGCCCACTTCTGGAGTTCCTGAATGTATAAAACTGCTTTTAAACAAGATGCTCTCTAATTACAATTCGGCTAGTTTTTCCGGAGCCCTCGACTTAAGGAAGAAGTTCTGGGCACAAAGGAGGGTCTGTCACTCCACCACTAGGCCCTGAAGATGCTTTCCTAATTCTAATGTGCTGGTGATATGGGAGCTACGAGGGTCTCTAAACGAATTAAATTCACATCACGCCAACTGCTCGCTGGTTCTGTGCTGGGCACGGTGCCAAACACCTCCACATAATTTATCCCACTTAATCTCTCAACAACCCAGTGAGGTGGGCATTATTACCGGCAGTTTGCAGGGAAGAAAACTGAGGATCAGAGAGGTTAAACAACTCCCCCAAGGTCACCAGCTGGCCAAGGGGGCGCTACACTTGAACAGAGATCTCCAGTTCCCAAGTCACAAACTTTCCACCACCTTGGAAAACCCAGGTGTCATGCTGTCTCAACTTCCCATGAATTTTTAAGGCAACCGCAACTTCTTAGCAAGTTTAGGTGGCTGAAAATGGGAATTTCCGGGGGGCTGGGCACTCTCACATACACTCCCCCACTGCAGCTGTCTCACCACAGGTACCTGATAAATCATTCCATATCGCCTGCGGAACAGGGAGGATTTATTGGCACTGGAGTTTCTGCCAGGCCCAGGAAATGCCATCTTTGAAAGCCGAGAGGCGGATTCACCCTGGGAGCCGAGATCTGGCCGCCAGGCTAGGCTTGCTCCCCGCGGGTTGTGCGCCCCCTCGGTGCCCTGGGCCGGGGTCGCCGCGACGCAAGGCCCTCCGAGGGCGCCAGTTGCACAGGCTCGGCGACTTGCGCCAGCCCCTGCCCAGCCGGAGCGCAC
>NW_006159542.1:644687-657126 GCF_000334495.1 Tupaia belangeri chinensis
CGGGCGCCGGGGCCAGCCTGCGGGGCGCGCCCGCCTCCGCCCTGGGCCGGGGCGCCCCGTCGCGCCTCCAGGGCCACCTGGATTCTCCTGCCGTGCTCCAGGCAGGCGCCGAGTTCCCTCGTGCATGCTTGCAGTTATTTATTCTCTGATCATTTCCTGAGCACCTACTGTGTGTCAGGCCCTCGGCGATTTCATGGCAAACAATCGCGCTCAACGTGTCTGAAACCAGGAGTCCTCTAGCACGGCTCTGGTTCGGCGGGGGTCCTGCTGACTCCCAGGCCAGCGCTTGTCCCCTTGCTCTAGTAAGCGTCCCAGGTTCAACCTTACCAAAGCTTGTAGGACTCTCCCTGGTCTGTGCTCCTGCATGCTTCTTCCTCCTCCTATCACACCTGCCTTTCTGCAACACCTGGGCCCCCTTCCTGTCCATCGACTACTCAAGGCTTGAGTGTCCAGCCTCGGGGCTTTTGCACTTGTCTTTCCTTCTATGTGGGACATCTTTGCGCAGCTTTCACGAGGCGGGCGCCCCCTCATTGTATACTTGTCCCTCCCTCAGAGAGGGATTCCCGGACCACATTCCTAAATTATCCCCTCTGTTCCTGGCCACTCTCCCAAGTATTTCTTTTTCTTCATAGCACTTATCACTGTTTATCTCTTCAACAGATACTGGGTAACTATTCCAGTTCTTAAGACATGGTGAAGTTTATCTCTTCAACAGATACTGGGTAACTATTCCAGTTCTTAAGACATGGTGAACAGATAAACCCTGTCTCCTGGTGGTTTAGGGGAGGAAGATAGGTAACAGCTAAACAGCAAATTAGCAAAATTATGCAGTATATTAGAAGGTGAGATGTTCTACGAGAGGGAGAGAGCAAGGTAAAGGCTGCTTGAGGGTGGAGGTAGTGAAACTTTCAGTGAAGGCTAGATCAGGTAACACTGAAGTGACATTTCACACGCAGATAAACGGGGAAGACTTCCTGGCAGAGTTGACAGTGCAAAGACCCTTAAAGCGCAGGACTACTTGGGACGGCAAGGAGGACAGAGGAACAGATGAGGTCCGTAACGGGCTTTTCCTCTGATTTGCTTACTTCTTAAGGTGCATCCCCTTAGGGAATGTCAGCTCTGGCTGCAACTTTGCCTGTTTCTACGATAGTGACCTGGTCCCTACAACAGAACTGGGCACAACAGCAGGTGCCGAAAACTCGCATTCCCACGTGAAGGACGGGATGGACAACGCTGCAACACCCCGGATCGGCCCTTAGTACCCAAGGTCCAGGAAGCCAGTTGGCCCAGGGCCATACGGAGGCACTGGCAGCAGTTGGAACCTCACTTCGGTCCTTGGCCCCGGGTCGCACGTCCTGGGACAACGGGCGATGCCCCGGCGTCGAGTCGGGGCGGGGGGGGGGGGGAATTCCGACAGATCCCGGGAGTCCGGGGAGCAGGACAGTCGGTGCCTCGCCCCGCCCGCCTTCAGGTCTCAGGCAAAACCTGGACACGCCTCGCCGGCTCGGCCAGTTCGGACCGGCGGGGAGTGCACTGAGCATGCTCGGAGCTGGGCCGGGAGCGCCAGGAAGGAGGAGCCTCCTTGGAGGGGCCGGCGGCGTTCCCCGAGGAGTCTCTACCCGCATTTGGCTTCTTGCCATTTCCGCCCCCTCTCCGGAAGAGCTGGGGGCTTTATTCAAAGCTAAGTGGGAAAACTTGAATTTCAGGATGGCCGACGACGTTCTCAGCTATTTCGCATTTGCTGTGTGATTTGGAACAAGCGCCTTACCCTCCCTGTGCGTCAAGTAATAGGAATACGTAGACTACAATCCGTAGACTACAATCCGGGCCGAGTGTAGAAATGGAATGAAATCAAGAATGTGAATGTCTTTAGTTCATTTTAAATATCCACTTCTTGAGTGCCTACCTCAGTTACCCGCCATCACCATACCAGTTTGTTGAGATGAGACTGAAGTTAACGGACATACGAATTCTTGACGTTGTCTCAATTTGCTATTAGATCGAAACCAACTTTTCTTTCCCCATCAACAACAGTTATTAGTTTAAACGTTCTCAAATTCGAGCTAGAAATATCCATACACCTAAGGGAAAAGATCTAAATATTACATATATATTGGGATTTTGCCATAGGGCATGCGCTAACCAGCGAGAGACAGGAGAGGGAAAGTGAGAAATAACCCCTCATGGGTGATGGTCATATTGCAGTCCCTGTATCCATTCTCCTTCTGGGACTTTGGGTGCAATTTTCAAGCAGCGGGGTCCAGGACTCAAACCATGGTCGGCCATGTGGGAGTCCAGCACCTTAACTAACTTGCCACCTGCCGGCCCTGAGACCTAAATATTTTTAAAATCATGTATTAAAAATCACCATAATAGAGGGCCAGCAGGTGGCATGGTGAATAAGGGCCCTGGACTTGCACATACATGGTGGACCACGGTTCCAGTCCCAGACCTGGTGGCTTGCTTTCTCATTTTCTTTCTCTCTCTCTCCCTCTACTTTGGTCAAATTAAAAATAAATAAAATAAAGTTCAATAAAATTAAATTTTAAAAAACATAATAGAAACAGGCACAAATTGAAAGTATGCTCCTCAACTTTCAAACAAACTAAACGCTCAACACCTAAAGGAATGATGAATTTGTGTATGGTATATTAGCTGTGGTAACTATTTTACACTAAAATTTGAAAAGTGAGGGAAGGCAGCAGATGGCATGGTGGTTAAGACTGGATCCCACATGACTGACACCATTGTTTTAGTCCCAATCTGGCAGCTTCAAAAATACAAGGTGTTGGGACGAGCAGTTAGCATAATGGCTATGTCTCTGAACTCCCATGTAATCGACCTCAGTTCGAGTCCCAGGTCTGGTGGCTTAAACTCACGCTGGGCGCGTGAGCGTGCCTGCCCAAGATCCCGAGAGGATAATGGAGGAGAAGGAATTGCTGCATGGCCATCCCCCGTGGGGGGTGATTTCTCACTTTCTGTCTCTCTCTCTGTGTCTTTCTGGAGAGCGCACGCGCCCTATAGCAAAAACCTTTCCAAAAAAGGAAAAATACAAGGTGTGTGTGCACACGTGTGCCCAAAATCCCCAAGAGGAGAGTGGAGAAGGGATTGCTGAGTGGCCATCCGCCCAGGGCTGATTTCTCACTTTGCTCTCTCTCTCTCCAAGGTGCACATGCCCTAAAGCGAAAATCTAAAATGAAACAAAACAAAAACTGAGAGGGGACTTAGGGTACAATGTTAAGTGACAGAAGTTGAAAATACAAATTATGTAACAATAATATTGATACAGTCACCGAGATTAGGAGGAAATATGGGAAAATGTAAATAGATTGTTTTTTTTGGGGGGGCAGGTTTTTTTTTTTTTTAATGTCTTGATGTTACCAATGATATGTTCAGGACCAGCAGACAATGAAATGGTTATGTTGCTGGACTCACACACAGTTGACTACGATTCAAGTCCCAGACCTGGTGGCTTAAGTTTCATTCTCCTGAGAAGAGAATGGGGGAGAAAGGAGTGCAGTATGGCCATCCCTCCTGGGGGGTGAATTCTCACTTTCTGTCTCTTTCTCTAAAACAAACAAGCACACACAAATGGTTGGGACCAGCAGTTGCATAATGGCTATGTTGCTGGACTCCCATGTAGCCAACTGCGATTCAAGTCCTGGTCCCGGTGGCTTAAACTCATACTGGGCATGTGTACAGGTGTGCCCAAGATCCTGAGAGAAGGGATTGCAGTGTGGCCATCCCTCCTGGGGTTGATTTCTTGCTTTCTATCTCTCTGTCTCTTTCTGTCTTTCTGGCAAGTGCACACGCCCTTTAGCAAATATATATATATATATTTATATATCTATCTTCTCAAAAAAAAAAAAAGAGAAAAAGAAAAGGTATGTTTGTGGGCCATGGTGGTTAAACATGGCCAACCATTGTTTGAGTCCCAGATCTGGTGGCTTGCTTTCTCACTTTCTCTCTCTCTCTCTCCGTCTCTGCCTGATGACTGATGAGTGCACGCATCCTGTAGCAAACTTAAAAATAATAAGAAAATTAAACAAATCTTTTTTAAAAATTGTATGTTCACAATAAACATTTAAAAGATCAATAAACTATTTCTGTTTTGTGTAAGCCTAATAATAACTGCTCTTATGAAGCTCAAGTCTGGTCAGTGCTTTACACATATGCTTTTTTTATCCCTTACTATCACCTAGGTGTTTTTAGCTCACTTATATAGAAGACACAGCAATCCAGGAGCTGTTTACATTGAGAGCAGACAGGGTTAGAAATTGATTGCAAGTTGGTCTGACCCCAAAGGTAGGTTTTACGAGATGCCGTCACGTAGTAGTTTGCCATATATTGACGATAACAAAGCCACGTATCATCTCCTACTGTGTCTATTTTGCCGTATTTTCTCTACACTTTGATGTGTTGGTAGGTTACAGATTATCTCTAAATATTCTGGTGTCTCGTTACTGTTCTGTTCTTGGGGCTCACATGCTGAAGTCCATCCTAAGCCGTTGCACCTGCAGTGACACACTGTTATTATCAGCAATGACAGTTGATCTAACACAAGCTCCCAGATCTTAACCTGAGTAGGACTTTGGGATGGACATAGGATTTTCCTAGTCTTACTGTGAACCCAGCCAAATCTACAGCAAATTAAGACCCATGTGAGAGTTTCAAGTCCCAGATAATGAGGCCTGTCTAGAGATGGCCCATATATTACCATTTGTGGGCAGTCATTTTGGAGGCAGGGCAAAAAACAATGAAATCACAAGGTCCAGGGACTCCTCAGAACTTGGATGCGGGACAGCAAGTGGCGTGGTGGTTAAGGGTGCTGGACTCCCACATGACCAACTACAGTTCAAATCTCTGATGTGGCTGCTTTCTCTCTCTCTCTCTCTCTGGTTAAATTAAAAATAAACGAAGTTAAATAAGTAATTCTTTTTATTTATGTATTCTTAAAAGAACTTTGGTGTGAGAAGCTACACAGAGCTCGTAGTCCTGATGGCGTTTGCTGGGGGAAACCCAGGGCCCTAGAAGCAGTCCTTCTGCTGCTGCTAAAGTTCAACAAAACTAATCAGTTCTCTCTTTGAATAGTGCTGGTGTACTGTATGTACCTGGTCTAGAAACCCAGAAACCACTAAACAGACTAAACAGGGTCATTTCTTTGGAAGGCAAGATGGGACACAGACAGAATATACAGTATGCATCACTAGAAATGGACCCGATGCCTGCGAGTTCAGAGGAACGAGAGCTAAACCACGGGCAGTTATTAGCAGCATTCCCAGAAGCTGACATTTGGACAAAACCTGGTGCCCAGCAACGCACGCTGACAACTTGCTGGGGGAATTTATAGGAAGCGTTTCCTGGAAGAATCACTGAGGATTTGTCATTCACATCAAGACTCAGGAAGTCTGGGCTCCACTTGAACGGCTTCAGTGATTTACAGAGCAGGGCTCCCAGCTGAGATGCTAATGCTCATCAATTATTTGTGCTGTTAATGCAAACTCAAGAAGTGCCCAATTCCGACTGAGCCCCGGAGTCCCAGCAGCAGGACCGCCCGCTCCACACCCAGTCCTGGCCTCGAGTCGCGGGCAAAACCTGGACGCGGGCTTGGTCGGGCTAGTGCGGACGGGCGGGGAGCGCACTGGGCATGCTCGGCGCCGGGCAGGGCCGGAGCGCCGGAGAGGAGGAGCCTCCTGGAGGGGCGGAGAAGGCCGTGGGTAAGTGACTCTTAGAATAAGTCGAGAAGAACGTGGTGTGGACTTTTATGCACAGTATGTCCTCAACCATGTGAGATGAACCATATAAACTTGACAGTTTATGAGTTAAAGTGGTCAGACACCAACAACTTCGTATTTCCTCAGTACACAGAAAAATGGGAAGAACTGAGCTCTTCAGGTATCCATTTCTTTGGGCGTCATTGTACTTCACAATTTTTTTAAAATTTTCAATTATTATTGAGCTTGATTTAATATTATTATTATTTTAAATTCGACTGGAGAGAGACAGCAAGAGTGAGGAAAAGTGAAAAAGCTAGCCGCCCTTGCGAGAGTTGAACGACAGGCGGTCGTTTGGGAGTCCAGTGCCATAATTACCACGCCACCTGCTGGCCCCCGATCACTGAATCTTTTTTAAAAAGAATTATTTAACTAAATTAATTTTATTTATTTTAAAAATTTGACCAGAGATAGAGAAAATGAGAAAGCAACCCACCAGGTCCAGGACTTGAGCTACAGTCAGCCATGTGGGAGTCCAGTGCCCCCAACCACCATACCATCTGCCAGCCCAGGTCACTAAATCTTTTTTTTATATAGAATTATTATTTTTTGTTTAACTTTATTTATTTATTTATTTTAATTTGACCAGACAGGAACAGAGTGAGAGAGAAAGGGAAAATGAGAAAGCAAGTCGCCGGGTCCGGGACTCAAACCAAGGTCGGCCATGTGGGAGTCCAGCACCCTCAACAACCACACTACCTGCTGGCCCTGAATTATTGTGTTTTTAAATTAAATTAATCTATTTACTTATTTTAAATAGATAAATTTGATCAGAAAGAGACAGAGTGAGAGCGAAAGAGAGAGACAGGGAAAGTGAGAAAGCAAGCCGCCAGGTCTGGGACTCTAACCATGGTCGGCCATGTGGGAGTCCAGTGCCCTTATCTTTTTTTTTAATTAACTTTATCTATTTACTTATTTTAATTTGACCAGAGAGAGACAGAGTGAGAGCGAGAGAGAGAGAAAGAAGGAAAGTGAGAAAGCAAGTGGCCAGGTCTAGGACTCTAATCGTGGTCGGCCATGTGGGAGTCCAGCACCCTTAACCACCAAGCCAGTTGCTGGCCCCCAGATCACTAAATCTTATTTCACAATAAACAAGTTTCTATTGTTATCTGAAAAAATAATTTTTAAAATTGGCAAGGTGAAGAAAATGACAGGAGGAGAGGAAAATTGGCTACTCTGGAACTGTACACAAAAGCTAGAGGCTGGCTTTGTGGAGGTTGAAGCTTGTCCTGTTGGTAGAAAGGAATCCCTGGTACCTGTAGATGGAGACAGTATGTCTATTCCTGTCACCATCTACAGAATGAGGGAGAGGAACATGTGGTCAGTGGTCAGTCGGGAGCATGCTCGAGAAGTGCTTGTCAAACTGAGGACCCCTCATATCCTGAGTCCATGTTCTTAGAGTCCCTGAACATCACAGGGTCTCACTAAGAAACACAGCAAACTCTTCACAAAAGAAAGAAAGAAAGAAAGAAGAAGCACAAGCATTGGGTTAGCCCATAGCCAGGTGGTTAAGGCAGTTGGATCCATCATGGCCAAACATGGGGTTCAAATCTGGGCCACCAAACACATGTATGTGGATACAGGAGGAATGAAGAGAAAGGACTGAGACTTGTGGGGGATATTTTCTCTCTCTCTGGTGAGCACACATGCCCTCTGTCAATTAAAAAAATAAAAAAGGGACAAAGACATTGTGTTTTGAGAGATTTTTTTGGATAGGGCATGTGTGCTCACCAGAGAGACAGAGAGAGAGAGAGGAAATAAGAAATCACTCCCCAGCAGGGATGACCACGCCACAATCCCTTTTCTTCCATTCTGCGCTGGGGATTTTTTTTTTTTTTTTGAGAGGTTTTTGCCATAGGGCGCATGCGCTCGCCAGACAGACAGACACAGACAGACAGAAAGCAAGAAATCACCTCCCATGTAATCCCTTCTCCTCCATTCTCCTCTCGGGATCTTGGGCCCGCACGCACATGCGCCCCGCGTGAGTTTTAAGCCACCGGGTCTGGGACTCGAACCACGGTCGACTACATGGGAGTCCAGTGACATAGCCATTACGCTAACTGCTGGTCCCTCTGCTCTTGGGATTTTGGGCATGCACTTACACACTCCCAGTGTGAGTGTGAAGCTTCCAGGTCTGAGACTTGAACTGTAATCACCTGGCTATATGAGAGTCTAGTGCCTTAACCACTATGCCACTTGCTGTCCCTTAAACACAAAAGTTTAAGCCAAATATTTTGTCAGTTGAAAAGTGCCTTTCTATTACAAATTATTACCATGAAAAAGAAAGTTTTGTTTTGTTTTGTTAATTGCTATAGAGCACATGTGCTTGAATGAGAGAGAGAAAGTGAGGAGTCATTCTCCCGCTGCCTGGGGTTTATCCACACTGCAATCCTATCTCCTCTCATTTCCTCTTGGGAGTTTGGGTGCTCACACATGTGCCTAGTGTGATGTTTTACGCTAGGGTCTGAGACTCAAACCATGCAGCTGACCATGTGTGATCCAGTGCCTTAACTTCCATGTCAGCTGCTGGCCCGAAAGAGGAGTTTTGCCTGTAAAACTGATGAATGAATTCAGCATAAATACTGGAGCAGGGATGAGATGATTGTAGTCAGACTAGAGCATTCTTTCATTCATCCGATATTCATTAAGCACCTACTGTGCACCAGGCATTACACTACACTAAGTCCTTGGGGATATCAATCAACAAAATACAACTCCTTGCCCTCCTGGGGCATACATTCAATGGAGCCAGCTGCCAGTGAACAATGAAAAATCAACATTGTAAATAAGTGAACTAATAAAGAGAACAGGGTGAGGATGATAAAGTGGTAGGGGGAAAGGAGTTGCAATGAAATAAGATTGAGAAACTTCATCACTTAAGCAAAGACCTGAAGGAGATGAGGGAGCGATCCCTGCAGATATCTGGAGGAAGAATCTTCTGGGCAGAGAAGAGCCAGTACCAAGGCCCTTGAGGCTGCATATCTAGAGTAAGGAATCTGGTGGGGCAGAGGGAAAGGCTGCTGGAGATGAAATCAGAGGTATCAGGGGCCAGAACCAAGGCCCTCCCCTGTCAGCCCCAGGAAGGATTCTGCCTTTCAGTCTGAGCTAAACAGGAAGCCAAGCCAACTTAATGGCTGCCAAATGTGCTTGTCAACACTTCAGAAGGTAACTGCTGTTCCCTTAGATGGTCACCCGATGCTGGCCAGCTTGACAATAAACACACAGTCAAATAAAGGGAACTGGAATCATGTAGGAGACCTTTGTTATAAGGGGATCAGCCAGGTGATGCAGATTATGCATATATTTTTAATATTATCACAGATACAGGAATGCAACATTAAACCATTATCCCAGAGGATTCTCAGACTTTCAGGAACATGGTGTGAGCCCTCAGGGATGGGTGGAGTTGGAAAAATGGTCTATTGGTTTACACATCATAGAAACAACAGAGGACTAGACCATAATAGACCCATAGACCTCTATATAAATGTACTGCTACATGGAAAGACAGAAATGTAAGTCTGGGGGTCAGTAGGTAGCATGGTGGTTAAGGATTCTGGACTCCCACATGGCTATCGGCGGTTCAAATCCCAGACCTGGTGGCTTGCTTTGTCACTTTCCCATTCTCTCTTTCTCTGTGTGGTCAAAATTAAAACAAATAAATAAAGTTAAATAAAATAATTCTTGGGGCCAGCAGGTGGTATAGTACTTGGGATGCTGGATTCCCACATGGCTGACTGTGGTTCAAATCCAGGACCTGGTGGCTTACTTTCTCATTTAAAAAATAAATAAATAAATAAATAAATAAATAAAATAAAATAAAATAAAATAAAAAAGTCCTGGACCTGGCAGCTTGCTCTCTTACTTTCTCTCTCTTTCTCTGGTCAAATTAAAAGATAATGAATAAAGTTGAATAACATAATTCTAAAAGAAAAAGCTTTAAAAAATAAAATAAAAGTTTATTTTTATGCAAAAAACCTTTGAGGGGCTTGCAGGTGGCATAGTGGTTAAAGGTGCTGAACTCTCACATGATCAACTTTCAAAAATCAGTCATGAATGAAGGAAACACTTGTTAATCCCTAATAGGGAAGGGAGGGAGGAGAGTCAGGAATAATACTGAAGATGATGTTTCTCAAAGTATGACCTAGAAACCACTTACATCAAGATCACTTTGGAGGAAGAAGTCCTTGAGGAAATACAGACTCCCAGCCTCAGCCCAGACCTTCTGAATCTCTAAATCGCAGAAACCTGCGTTTTATAATTTACTATAGGAATCTTATGCATACCAAAGTTTTATAACTTCTGTCCTGTGACCTCCGATATTTGTACACCAAGAAGATGGTTTGAATAATAAACTAAGGGACCAGCAGATGGCATGATGGTTATGTCGCTGGACTCCCATGTAGTCAAATGTGGTTTGAGCCCCAGACTCAGTGGCTTAAACTCAGGCCGGGCGCATGTGCGTGCGTGCCCAAGATCCCAAGAGGAGAGTGGAAGAGAAGGGATTGTGGCATAGCCATCCCCCCAGGGATGAATTTCTGTGTTCTGTTTCTCTGTCTGTCTTTCTGGTAAGCGCACATGCCCTATGGCAAAAACCTTTCAAAATAATAATAATAAAGTAAGAGGATGGGAAATTTGACTGAGAGATAATTACCATATTGTAGGTATCACTAATGATCTAGAGGGTAAAGTTCAGAACATTGACTTCTTGAAAGAAGTACACATATAAAGGGATAGAAAAAAGGGGAGTGGAGACAGAAAGAGGGCCTCCCTACAAGAAAATAGGACTTCCACTGTCAGGCTCTCTGCCTTTGACCTTGTGCTTTGACAGTATACATCACCCTGTGTTCTCCTGGGGCCAGGAGCAGCTAACCGTATAATTGGTGAGAAGTCAGTAATGGAGGTCATAGTGGCGGTGGTGATGTTTACTAAGAGGAGTGGACCTTAAAATAAACATATCAAAGTATGTATGAGGAATACACACAAAACTGAAACTGGAAAGGTCATTACCTCCCCAGGAGGAACTGGAGGGAGTAGTGGGAGAGATGGATGGAAGTTTTACTTTTTGCCTTCAACTTCTTTGTACTTTCTGAATTTTTCTACCATGTGATATATAACCTATTTATTCTTAAATAGGTTATATATCTCTCTGGAGACCAATAATGGAGCATACATATTATTTTAAAAAATTATTTTGTTTTCTATTTTTACTCCCTCCATATTTTTGCTGACCAAGTGCAAAGCCCAGGTTACTTAACAAGTTCAAGGATGTGAAGATGACCATGATACAACATGGAAAGAAGTAGCCATAATTCAAGAACTCTTCCTCTTGGGACCAGCAGTTGGTGTAATGGCTATGTCACTGGACTCCCATGTAGTTGACCGAGGTTCGAGTCCCGGACCTGGTGGCTTAAACTCATGCCGGGCGCGTGTGCGTGCATGCGTGCGTGCATGCCCAAGATCCCAAGAGGAGAATGGAGGAGAAGGGATTGCGGTGTGGCCATCCCCCCGGGGGGTGACTTCTCGCTTTCTGTCTCTCTGTCTCTTTCTGTCTTTCTGGCGAGTGCATGTGCCCTAGCAAAAATCTCTCCAAAAAAAAAAAAAAGAACTCTTCCTCCTATTGGAAATTCACATGGGTGAGGAGTGGAACAGAATAGAGAGGTTCTGGATGAAGATAAAAGAGAAAGAAAAATGGTATCAGTGACCTTGGGGTCAGAATGATGCTTCCCTGTCATAGCTGGTAACAAAATGACCAGAGAAGTGAGATGGAGAACTTCAACTACCCCAGTAACTTCCAGAAGTCACATCTATGAGAAACTAATCATCTGAAACCTTATTCTTACTTGGCTTACCATTTCATCCCTGAGGAGCTGGAAACCTGAACTGGGCTGAGAACACTGTGCTCTCAACTGCTGGTGACATTTCAAGAATGGGGGCTGCTGTTCGACCTGCCCAGTGCTCTGGTGACCTTCTGGTAAATGACACATCACAGGATTTCCTCAACTGCGCCCTGGCGTCCTGCTAGCGTGCCTTTCTCATTTTTTCCATGGTACACACAGTCATTGCATCACAGTCCAAACAGACCGTCCAGCACTGCTTCTGTACACGAGTCACATGTGAAGTTACAGACACCTGCACTCAGCCAGGCACAGCGGAGTTGCTAAGGTGCATAATCTTCACGTAAAGTCAGAGGATTTCATGCCGACATGCCTGAGCAGTATCGAGGGCTCATTCATGTGGCAGTTACCACGGCCTACACAGATACTCTTCATCCCTAATCTTCTCTTCCTGGGGAAGAAAGCATTACCCTTTCTTTCCTCATTTTTTTCACTTTCTTTGGCTTCTCTCAGTTTGATTTTTGATGCCACCACCTTGTCCATCCTTGGTCATCTTAGCTCAAACACAGGCACAAACTTCTTTTTTGCTTCCCCTTCAAAAGAAGGCACGGGGCTAGGCAGTGGTAATAGAACCAGGCCTACATGACAAAGGTCATGGATTCATGTCCCAGGATCTCCCTGAATATATTAGGCATGCATGTGCCTGTGACCTGGGCTGGCTGAGATTTGTGGAGTGGATCACAGCAGGAAGATCCCGCAGGGGGTTCTGGTCTCTCTGTCATTCTCTCATGGAAAAAAATAAATGAATAAACTTACAGGGGGGAAAGA
>NW_006159542.1:657157-671134 GCF_000334495.1 Tupaia belangeri chinensis
GGCCACCCACAACAATCTTCCAAAACAGTTTATTCTACCATCTCAGCCTGTTGAAATCCTACCCTTCCTTTAAGGTTCATCCTAGAAGCTACCTCTTCAAAGATGATCTCAACTATGAGCCCTCTAATCCTGCTCTTTTTAAATGCTTCTCATCACATTCTGACTTAATTTAGTTATTAATGCATGTGTCCCTTTTGAAAGTGCTATGGTTTGAATGTGTCTGCCCAAAATTTACGTGCTAAGATATAGTTGTGATAAGATTAAGATAATGAAAATTTTGGCCATCAGGTCGTGTAGTTTTTAGGACACTGGACTCCCACATGGCTGACTGTGGTTTGAGTCCTGGGCCTGGCAGCTTACTTTATCACTTTCCCTCTCTCTCTCTGGTGAACTAAATAATGATAATAAAATTGAATAAATCATGCTTTTTTTAAAAAAAAAGATAATGAAAATTTAATCTGACAATGGGTTGAGAGAGAGGGGCTTTAGGTGATTAGGATCAGGGTAGACCCCATAATTGAATCCCGATGGGTTTATAAGAGGGAATGAGAAAGACTCTTGGACATAGACACAGAAGCTCTTGTTCTCTCGTTGCCATGTGATGTTCTGAGCCACCTCAGGACTCTGCAGAGTCTGCATCACCAGATGTGATCCCTGGACTTTGGACTTCCAAACTGTGAGCTATTCTCTAATTCTTGGAGTTACCCTGACTCAGTATTTCTGTTATTGGCAACACAAGAGGCTAAAACAGGGAAGCTCTTGGAAAATCCCCTGAAATAGATTCCTAATGCCACGTGGCTGTGACCATTCTTTCCAAGCAAGATCTGTAAAGAGCTATGTGCTCCTTTTGAAAACTCGCTTGCCTTTCTGCAGTGAACAAGAAAAGTTATGTTGTATTTAAAGGTCCTTTGATAAAAATCCTTCTATAAACTTGCTTACTAGCTTGATAATCAGTCAACCAAAAGACAGAAAAGAGGTACAGAGCAATGTGATGTGCCCAGCAATGTCCAAAACAAGGTATAATTAATCTGTGGCTAGATGTCATGATGCACTTTCAATTTCTTGCCTACGTGAGGTAATTGAAGGAGTTAGGAAAGCCCCATCTGACCTCCACACCCAAGAATCACCTACTTGTGCTGTCAGAAGATCTACAGGTGAAAGGCACACCCTTTTGTTGTCTACCGACATTGCTGAGTGAGCCAATTCCAAACCAGCTCTGGGGCCCGTGACCTCCATATTTAGGCAGAAGGGCTAGAGCAGGGTCAGTAAAATCCCTCATAGAAGTTACCAGAGAATAAAGGGAAGCAAAAACCCTTTTGATGGCTCATAGTTTTGATTTCATTGCAATTGTGCAGTCTCAGCCATGAGAAGCAGCCTTCATTTTGTCATCCCCTGTGACAATATTGTATACTCACACTGTAAAGTAAATGCATTGAGGGCACCTTTCATATCTCTCTCAATCTTGCAAATCTGCAGTAACTAGTTTTCTTTGACTGCATAGGCAGGCTCAGGGGCCCCCTTTTCTGCATTTCGATTCCACTAGATTCACACTTTCACACATTATGTACAATTGAGTGAGTCTGCTACCTCAACTGTGAACTTCCTAATATCTTTTTTTTTTTTTCCTTTCTTTAGGCTGAAAGCCTAGATAGAATCTGATACTTACTAAGAGTATGATGAGTGAGTGAATTAATTGAAATTGGATTACTTTATTGATATGCTCAAGTCAAGCCAAGTCCCTTGTCTTCCTAAGGTCAGTGTATTATTTTCCATTACACTTGTTTCAGTGATATTAAAAAAAGTACATGATACCAGTGCATTTTTCTAATGCCAATTTAACACGAGGGAGTGATTTCCCAATATTGTTATCTAGATTCTTCTCAAGCTCCCTGGGTTGAGGTCAGTCTTTGTAGTTAATGTTGGGTTCCTGACCCAAACACATTCTGTGCCAGTTATGGGGGGAAAAAGTCAGTTTTCCATGGTTTGGATAAAGAAGTGACCGTGGGAATACATATGACTCTGTAGTTCTGGTAAAGCCACTGAAAAGCCAACACAGCCTGACTTCTGTGTACTGCACGGAAATGGGGTAGATGAGAGCTGTCAAGCAAGAGGAAACAGAGCAAGAGGAAATGGACCCATTTTGCAAAGCCAGCTTTGGCTGATGGAGCAGAGAAAAGTATTGATCCCATTAAAGAAGAAAATAATCTCTTTAGCTATCATTAGGAATCTCTGAAGTAATCTTGAAAATTGTGCTATATAAGGAAAAAAATATGGACCAAATTCATCCAAAGGAAAAATCCAAATGCAGATAGACATATGAATACAAACAGGTCACTGTAGCATTGCTGATAATTGCTAAGAATATGAAATGAGGGACAGAATGAACATTAATCAGTATGTCTCTTTGATTATTATATTTTTTTGACTGCATAGGCAGGCTCAGGGGCCCCCTGAGAGAGATTTTTTGCTGTAGGGTGCTTGTGCTTGCCAAAGAGACAAGACAGAAAATGAGAAATCACCTCCCAGGGAGGATGGCCACACCACAATCCCATCTCCTCTATTCTCCTCTTGGGATTTTTGCATGCACACCCCACACCCCCCAGCATGAATTTCAAGTTGCCAGGTCTGGGACTTGAACCACTGTCAGCCACTTGGGAGTTCAGCACCTTAATCACTATGCCACCTGCTGGCCTCCTTGTTATTGTACAACTTAAAATGATTTTACAAAGAGATCGTAGTGACATAGGAAGTTAGCAATATAGATTAGGGCATAAGGAATAAAGCTGTATTCAGAGTATACCTGTGTAAAGAAAAACATATTTATGAACATGGAGAATTTTAAAAGAAGGGGGCGGATGCAGTGGTAAAACACAGCACTCTGTAAGGCTGATTGATATACTTGGGAAGGTTCCAGGTTCATGTCTGGAGACCTCCCTGAGTATGCCAGGCATGTATACCCTCATGATACAAGCTGGCTAAGGCTAGGCATAGATCATGATATTAAGACCCTGTTGGGGGAACCAGCAGGTGGTATAATGGTTATATCACTGGACTCCTATGTAGTCAACTGTGGTTTGAGATCTGGACCTGGCGGCTTAAAAAAATACTCATGCTGGGTGCATATACGTATGTACCCAAAATCCTAAGAGGAGAATGGAGGAAAGAGGATTACAGTGAGGCCAACCCCCCCGGGAGTGGTGGTGGTGGTGATTTCTCGCTTTCTGTCTCTCTGTCTCTCTGGTGAGCGCATGAGCCCTATGTCAAAAAAAAAAAAAATCTCTCTAAAGGAAAAAACCAAAAACCTTGTTGGGGTCCTATCTCTTTGTCTTTGTCTCTCTCTCTCTCCTTATCTCTCTCGTTAATGGAAGTAGATAGATTAACTTGAAAAAGTTTGGAAGGAAAATGTGCTAAAAGATTTAAGAACAATTATTTCTAGACAATTATATGACTAGTAATGTTATTTTTTTCTCTATATATTTTTTAATTAATTAATTATTTTTAGAGAGATTTTTGCTATATGGTGTGCACTCGCCAGAGAGACAAAAGCGATAAATCAACCCCTAGGAAAGATGGCCATGCTGCAATCCCTTCTCCTCCATTCTCCTCTCAGGATTTTGGGCACGCATGCACAATGTACCCGGTGTGAGTTTTAAGCTGCCAGGTCCAGGACTCGAACTGTAGTCTACTACGTGGGAGTTCAGTGACATAACCATTATGCCATCTGCTGGTCCCCCTTTCTATATTTTTAAAAATGTCTACAACATACATGTAGCACTTCAAAAATCAGAAAGAAACATTTTTAAATATTATACAATCAATAACATTAACAAATGAAAATGTCAGCTTTGCTTCTATGATCAACTACATAAAATACACATAGGAATGTATTTTTATATCAGGATAACTACAAGAATTTCATTATACCCTATAGGAGATTTAACCATAGTACCTAAGATGCCCACAGTGACTTTCTTTTTTTTTTTTTTTTTTAGAGTTTTTTTTGCTATAGGGCGCGTGTGCTCGCCAGACAGAAAGAGAAAGAGAGACAGAAAGTGAGAAACCTCCCCCCAGGGGGATGACCACACCGCAATCCCTTCTCCATTCTCTCTCGGGATCTTGGGCATGCACACACACGCGCCCAGTGTGAGTTTTAAGCCACCGGGTCTGGGGGGCGAACCACAGTCGACTATGTGGGAGTCCAGCGACATAGCCATTACGTTAACTGCTGGTCCCCCCACAGTGAATTTCTCATCTCCTATCTCTGCTCACAATTCTGTTGAATCCTAGAATCTCCATGAGTAGGGATGCCCATGAGCCATGAAAATGCTTAGTAAAATCGGTTGAATTACTTCATGCAGGAAGTAAAACTGGAAGAACAGAGGGAAAAGAGTAAGAAGATACAAAAAGATCCCAAGAGACAGCCAAAGTAACCATGATAGAATACGATGACCCTCAAAGAAGTAACCATGTTTAATTTACACTCCTGTAAACTCCCCTCCCACATTTCCATGGAGCATGGCCACATGACTTGATACGGACAATGAGCTATTTGATAGGCAAAATGCACATTGAGGATGACCCTCTTGGAACCAAAAGATCATGATGCCATTAAGAAGCTAGGAATTGGGGCCAGCAGGTGGCATGGTGGCTAAGGGCGCTGGACGCGCACATGATTGACCACAGTTCGAGTTTCAGACTTGGCGGCTTGCATTTTCACTTTCTCTCTCTCTTGTTCTGTTCCTCTCTGGTCAAATTAAAAATAAATAAATAAATATTAAATAAAATAATTTTTTTAAAAAAAGGAAAAAGAAGCCAGGAATTACTATTTTCATAAAGAAGTCCAGCCATGTAAGGTTTGTCTCCACTGAACCCAAAGCAGATTAGTAGAACTACCCAGTCAACACATTGAATCATGAGAAATTGAAAAAATAGTCATTGTGGTTTTCAGCTACTAAGTGTTAGGAGTGGTTTGTTACCAGCAATAGATAACGAAGGCAGTTATAATAGAAACATCTGTTGCTGAGGCTACCTCTTGAAATCCTTCATTTCCAAACAGCTTTTATTCCTGGATCACCTAGGCCCAGCTGAGTTCTGATCTGGGATTCTTTGAGAGTCCCATCTTCCATATCGCCCTCTATAGTCTTACAGTAATCCCACCTTATTTTAAGGAAATGGTTCTCAAACTCTAGCGTTCAAAGAGTTAAGCCAAAAAGCAAGTGCCTTTAGGGGTAGAACACTGTTGGTCTTGTTCTTATTCCATTCTCATGCCTGGAATGATGTCTATCACATAGCGAGGCCTTAAGATGTATTTGCAAATGAATGAACAAATGGGTCTTGAGAGTTTGGAATCAAATTTGGATCCTAGAGCCCACCTCTGGAGATTCTGATTTGGTAGGTGTAGGTAAGGTCCAAGACACCGCGTTTTTAAGCCATCTGAGTGATGCTGAGGCAGGTGACCTATGGACTAAGTTTTTGTCATTGGGGGCTCAAGTTATTCTTGCAACTGAAAGAGGCCAATTAACCAGTTTTCCAGTTGGCTGTGCAACAGAATCATCTGGGTGAGCTTCTTGGCAACATGAATTCCTGATCTACACTCCTTACCTACCACATCCGAAAGTCCTTGGAGGTGGATTCACAATTTAGATTATTAAGAAGCTCATGGTTGGACCTGATACTACTGATCCATAGGCTGGAGGGCATTGGGGACCACTGGCCCAACCAACACAAGTCTCTGAAGTCATTTGGGAGCTACACACACTTCTGACTCTTAAGAACAGAGAAGTCACAGCTACTTGGTTAAAAATTATTGCACTAATCTTTCAGGCTTTTTGAAGAAAGGTTTTCATTTTATTGCAAGAAGTATTTGTTAGGGACTCCTTTTAAGTCAGTATGTTTCACCTGTCAAAAAGAGGTTGGTAAGGGACCAGCAGTTAGTGTAATGGCTGTGTTGCTGGACTCCCACATAGTCGACCACGGTTCAAGTCCTGGACACGGTGGCTTAAACTCATGCCGGGCACGTGTGCATGCGTGCCCAAGATCCCGAGAGGAGAATGGAGGAGAAGGGATTGCGGCGTGGCCATCCCCCCTGGAGGGTGATTTCTCACTTTCTGTCTCTCTGTCACTCTCTGTCTTTCTGGCGAGTGCACACACCCTATAGCAAAAACCTCTCCAAAAAGAGAAAGAAAGAAAAAAAAAGAGGTTGGTAACACCTGCTACCTGAATACCACGAAGACTAAGTGAGGTGAATATATGACCGTACATTTAAACTGTAAATACCATGTACAGAATTCTTAAACCTTTACTTGTTAAGTATGTCATGCAAGGGATTAAAATAGTTCATTTTTAGGTACTCATTCAGTGTTCATTAAGAGATATCTTGTTCCTCCAAAAGAAGGGAGAACCAGGGACCAGCAGGTACATGGTGGTTGGGGCACTGGACTCCCACATGACTGACCACAGTTTGAGTTCTGGATCTGGTGGCTTACTTTCTTGCTTTCCTGCTCTCTCTTTCTCACTTTATCTCTCTCTGGTCAAATTAAAAAATAATAACAATATGGGGCTGGCAGGTGACATGGTGGTTAAGGGTGCTAGACTCCCACATAGCCAACTGTGGTTCAAGTCCTGAACCTGGCAGCTTGCTTTCTCACTTTTTCTCTCTTTCTCATTCTGTCTCTCTCTGGTCAAATTAAAATAAATAAAGGTAAATAAAATAGTTATTTAAAAAAAAAACACCAATAAATAAAATTAAATAAATAATTTAAAAAGAAAAAAAAAAATAAGGGAGAACCCGCCTTTTGGGATTCCCCCCCCATGCAAAATGTTGCTGGGAGGAGAAACCCTGGCTGGACTCGCTTCTGGCACCTTTTCTTGGTGTACAAAGGCCTGCATAATCAAACCTTGCATCATTTTGGTCTCTTTCTCCTCTGGTCCTTCTTCTCTTCCTGCCCTGCAGCCCTTCCAAAACACAAATGTGGTATGTTGGTTCACCACTTTCACAAACCCTGGCTCAAGCTGTGTACTGAATCTGGAATGTTCTTTATTGTCTACACCATCTACTTAGATCTTCGCTGAGTCTTTGGTGTCTGTCACTATCTCCCACCCTTTGGTCAGATAAAATTGCCCATCCTTGATTTTGAACACCTACTGGGCACTTATTAAGTCCCGAAATTTGGTTTCACTTTTAAGAAACTAAGTCTTCATCTCCTTCCTCACTGATTCTGAGCCTCTGGAAGTCAGGGACTTTTCCTTATTTATCTCTATTTCTCTAGCCCTGAGCCCAGAGTCTGCCCAAGACAATGTCAACAGAGTATATGAATATTAGGGGTTGTCTTTAGTGGGCTTACACTTATGGATACAGAAAGGCTCTCCTTTCTGGAAGAGGTCATGGGTCTCTCATGGATTCTCATTTCCTGTTGCACAGACTTAGGAAAATGTAAAACAGTTCACAAGGTGCTTGTTTGATCTTAAGCTGGTGAAGGTAGCTAGGAGGTTTAGAAAAGTTTGCCTAAGTGATTATTATTGCATAAATGTAGTATTTGACATAAATGGTGAGATTAAGATATTATAAGGAAGCTCTTTTGAGGACAAATTTTGAATATTTGGTGCCTATCAGGCACCTCTAGTTGGATATCTTATAAGCACTTCAAACTCAACAAGTCTCAAACTAACAGGTCAGTTCGACTCACAAGCCTTTTTTTTTTTTTTTGAGAACAAGCCTTCTACATATCCATTGAATAACTGCCCAGCAGACCAGGCTCCAAGTCCCCTGTCCTGAGATCACCTCACTCGCCATCTAAGAAAATGACATATTCTCACCATTTTACCCCCAAGATATTTCTTTTATCTTTCCCAAGCCCCCTACCAGGTTATACTTCAGGATCTCCTCATAACTTACCAGGGTTCTTGCAAATAGCATCCCATTGATCTTTCAGTTTCCTCTCATCCATCTCCTCAAATACTGGCAACATGTAAGTGATATTAAAGCATGTTTGAATGTTACTCCTCTGCCCAAAAACTTGCAATGGCTCCTTATGGCCTACATACTGGATAAAGCCTAAATTCCATAGTGTGCAACATATTTGATGGTAGCAAATCTATGTCTAATTAGATGCCTTGTCTTTGGAAGTGAGAATATGAGGAAGAGGTAGCAAGGGCATTCATTCATTCATTCATCCAATAAATATTGATTATTACTAACTCTATATCATGAGCTGTTCTAAATTTTGGGGGTACAGTGAAAAACCTTCATTTTGTAGACTCATCTATGGAGAAAAAATGGTGTCATTATATGTTCTTCTAAGATGGCTAGGTAACTAGAGTTCTATCCTGAAAAATGAGTGTGGTAGAGTGCATAAATTCTCTTATTGGCTCTAATTTTTCCATCCTCTATTTTCATGTTCCTTGACAAGTGATTTTGCAGTTCCATTCACTAGAAGCAGATGGACTATTACCTGTTTGACTTTGGGTTTGGCCATATGATTTACTCTGGCCAATGGGATGTTAGCAGATATGGTATAATTAGGGGCTTGAAATACAATTAACTTTTGCTGCGGTTTATGCAGCATTTTTGGGGCAACACCTTGGGCTGTTGGGGCTTTCATTCCACCCTGCATAGACATGTGCAAGACCTCTCTGCACTTTGGGTGGGAGTTGGGAGCTGTTCCACAGGGACTGGGCTGTTGTTAGGAGAGGTTCTCCTACTTCCTTACTTCCATACAATAAATATCTTAATCTAGGGACCAACAGGTGGCCCAGTGTTTAAGGTGCTGGGATTCCACGTGGCTGATCATGGTTCAAGTCCCAGACCTGGAGTCTTGAAATTCATGCTGGTATGTGTGCGTGCATACCCCAAATCCCAAGGAGAATGGAGGAGAAGTGACTGTGGTGTGGCCATATCCCCTAGGAGGTGATTTCTCACTTTCTTTCTCTGTGTCTCTGGAGATCACATGTATCTTATAGCAAAAATCTCTCTTAAAGAAATATCTTTTTAAAAAAATAATAAATTTTATTTAATCATTCATTTATTTTAATTGGACCAGAGAAAGATACAGAGAGAAAGAGAAAGAGAAAAAGTGAGAAAGCAAGCCACCATGTCTGGGACTCGAACTGTGGTTGACCATATAGGAGTGTCCAGCGCCTTAACCACCACAGCTCCTGCTGGTCCCAAGAAAGAAATATCTTAATTTAGTCATTTATATCAGCACCTAAGAAGTATGTCTGTTTCTTGCAGCCTGGAAGAATCCAACTAAACAATGTCTCCTCTATCTATCATGAGGTCCTTGAGGGATGAATTGGTTATTGATAGCTGTATTGGCACAGAACCTGGTATAGTGTATAGTATATTCTACTGGTTATGGAACCAGATGTAATTCCTGTCTAAATTAGTACATTTAATGAGGCAGTCTGCCTTAGGCTCTCTCTTGGGAGATTGTTTTCCAAGTAAGAGATAATTACTAATTCAGGTTATCTGTTCACCTACCCAACCACTCACTCATGGAAGCCACTCTGTCAGGCACTGAGACAAACTGAACATGACTTTTCATTGTCCTCATAGAGATCACAGACTAATCAAAGAGACAAATGGAGGGTCCGAGAGGTGGCATAGTGGCATAGAGGGTCCATAGGTGGCATTATGGGCGCTGGATTCCCACATGGCTGACCACGGTTTGAGTCCTGGACCTGGCGGCTTGCTTTCTCACTTTCCCTGTTTTTTTCTCTCTCTCACTCTGTTCCTCTCTGGTCAAATTAAAATAAATAAATAAAGTTAAATAAAACAATTCTATGGGACCAGCAGTTGGTGTAATGGCTATGTCGCTGGACTCTCATGTGGTCAACCGTGGTTTGAGTCCCAGACCCATGGCTTAAACTCACTCCCGGCATGTGTGAAGATCCTGAGAGAAGAATGGAAGAGAAGGGATTGCAGCATGGCCATACCCCGTGGGGGGGTGATTTCTTGCTTTCTGTCTCTCTGCCTTTGTCTTTCTGATGAGTGCACGTGCCCTATAGCAAAAACTTCTCAAAAAAAATTCTAAAACACAACAACAGCAACAACAGAGAGAGAGAGAGAGAGAAATGGAATATTACAAGGTGATGAGATTGAATCGTAAGAGCAAGATAGTGAGGGAGCACAGAATATTCCACTGTGGTGGGCCAGGGAAGACTTCAAGGATAAAGAGAACATTGAGATCAGTTTGACAGACAAGGAGGAATTAATCAGGTACAGAAGGGAGAATATTCTGGAAAAAGGGTGAGTGCATGATCTATAATGATCTATAACATGGATGTGGAGAAAGTGGTAGTTCTCACAAATACATGCATTCAAATCACCTGGGGGAACTTCCTGAAAATACAGATTCCCAGGCCCCACAGGTAGCTATTGGGTCATTGGTAAAGTAATGACACATTTTTTTTTTTGCATAGAAAAACATAGAAAAATGCATCACAACTTTTCCGATGACTCAGTATTTTTATTTAGTAGGTCTGAGTTATAATCCAGGATTCTGCTTTTGGAACAGTCTGCTGAAATGGTTCTAATGCCAGAGCACAATGTGGGCCATAGTATGGGAAGAACCACGTGTGCTGGGTGTCCATTTATCTAGTCAGATGTGCTCTCTTTCTTTACCCTGTTGTGTGTTTAGGAAACAAGGTAGGTGGTGTACCACTCATTGAGGTTGGGAACTTTGAGGGGTGAACAGGGATGGAAGATGAACCCTGTTTTTTACCAGCAGGGCTCCACTGGCCTCTGTCTTCTGTTGGTTCAACCAGTGGGGGGCAACAGCAGGAGAGGGTGGAAAGAGAGGGAGGGTGGGCATTGATTCCCCTGGCCTTTCCCTGCCAAGCTGTCGGGCAGCCCTTCTCTCCTAGCCGCAGTTCTTGCTCAGTTCTTTCTGAGCTTCCTTCCTTCACCCCTGTTACCACCAGGCCTAGGGGTGGTAACAGCTTCCACAGTGGCTAGTCTCCGGGTGCTTCACCATCTTTGTTTCTTTCAATTCTGCTCAGATCTCTCTAAATAATTTGTTCATTACATGCTCTCCAATTACTTTTCTGAATGTGCCCTCTGCTTTCTGCCAAGACAGGAAAACAAAAACATTGACTGGAAAGAGTCAGGAATTGACTAGGCTCAGTTCAATTGAGTTCAGTTCAATTCAACAAACATTCACTGAGCGAGGTCCTCTCAGCCAGGCTCTGTGCCAGGAGCTGGACAGACAGTGACAGATTCCGACATAGTACCTGTTCTCAAGAGCCTGATGGGCAGAGGGTCCTCAGAATGTAGGGTGTGATGGTGATGAAATGCTGGGTGCCACCAGCTTCACTGGGGGAGGCAGGCAACAGAGGCTTCCCAGAGTGGGTGACGCAGAATTTGGGTGGACAAAGAATGAGAAAGGACTGTCCAGGCAGAAATGGAATTAGGAAGATGTGAATGCAGTACATGGGGTTGGGGGAGGCTGCCCTGAAATTGGAATAGAGGTAGGGATCTTTGTGTCCATGCTGCTGGGAGGCAGAGGGATGCCCGCCTTGGACAAATGCTAGTCAGGGTGCTCACACCTCTAGGTGATCTGTGTGGGCTGGGTGTCTCCTGTCTTTGTGCAGTTGCCCTACGTTGTGTTTCTTTGCTTCTGAATCAGTTCTAATTCTCTAGACTATCAAGGTTCCCCTGCCTTCCTCCAGAGGGGTATCTGGGAGAAAACAGGAGACTTGTTGGAGCACTGGACCTGAAGGTTATGAGATTAGGACAAAAGAAAAACTCTGGTTGATGTGTGCTGTAGACCTCCCACGTGAGACTCCAGATTCCACACACCATCTGCATTGACTTCAAAGGAGGATGAGTCTGCCAAACTTCTGTGCATCCTTCAAAGGCCAACTGAAAATGTACCTCCTCCAGGAAGATTTCTGGGAACCCCCTAATGCTCTTTCTCTGTATTCATTACAGTCTGATTGTCTATCTAGCCCATTTGATTATCATTATAGATGCTTAAGCACATGGCTCTAGCCTTGTTTTTTTTTCTCTCCAGGCCTCAGTACTGGGTCTCAAGTATAGTAGGGTATCCACAAATATTTGTCAAATGGGAAAAAAATGTTGTTTTTAAAAATTAATTAATTATTATTTTTAATTTGATGAGAGAGAGAGGAAGTGAGAAAGCAAGCCACCAGGTCTGGGACTCAAACCACAGTTGGTCACATGGGAGTCCAGTACCTTAACCACCATGTCATCCACAGACCCCTAGGAATTCTTACTGCAATAGAAGTAGTAGTGATAGCAGTGATATTATCAGCCTTGTTTGAGGAAGGAGGAAACTGTGGCCCAGGGCAGGGGAAGGACTTGCCCAAGATAACACAGCTCAGGGCAAACCGGGACCCCAAACCTAACAAACCTAATTGCAGGGGCTGGAGAGAACTCAGCTGGGCTCCCTGCTGACACCGGCACTGCTGATGGACCTGGGACCTGTCCAGCCGGGAGGCTGCGGATGAAAGTACACGCTGGTGGAGCAATTGCTCCTTGCCGTGAGTCGTTCAGAGCATGTTTGCATCAATTCCCTTAATCCTGACAATAGCCTTACGAGGTATGTGAGTCAGCCCATTTGCAGATTAGAATCTAGAGACTTGAAGCAGTTAAGGAATGCACCCAGGGTCATACTAAGAAGAGGCAGAACTTAGATTTAAACCTAGACTTATTCCAGAGCTCATGTTCTGAACCCCACACATTCTCGGGAAACCCACACCACCCTCAGATTTAGGAAGAAAGAAAATGCATAGCCCAGTGTTGCATTGTATTGATAAGAGGCTTATAAACAGAAATATGCCCCTGTATCATTATCATATCCTTTGCCCTTCATAAAAGGAAAAGAGAAAAAGAAAAATGCTTCCAAAAGCATCCTAAATTATACAGTCGGAAAGTTTGGGAAAGTTAAGGGTATTACCGAGCAAATTACAGAGGGCTGGTGGAACTGCCCGCTCTGTTCCTGAGCAACTGTGAGATCCTGGGTACTTCCCTTCCCCTCTCTGGGCTTCATCAGTTTCCTCATGTCCTTTCTTTCCTAGAGCCTTTGTGAAAGTGTTATTTTCGGGTTGGGAAATTTGTATCAAGCTCACAGTCTTTTTGCGCCCTCTACCGTTCAGTTACTGTCAGTGGTCTGGCTTGTTAGGCTTGCGCCCTAATGTGCTTTAAGGAAAGGGGTACAGGCAGCCTATGCCTGAAACAAGCCACGAGCGTTAAAGTGCACTTGCAAAAGTGCACAGTGTCATAAAGCAGATGCCAGTCCTGTTTCATCCCATCAAAGACTTGGAATTCCTGTTGGTCCTGCCCACACAATTTCCATTATTTTCTCAAGTGCTTGTTCCTGAGCACACATGCACACACACCCTCTACACCCACACACAGTACCACCTCTATTATTACGGTTATCACATTGTATGGTAATTGCCTGTTGACATGTCTTCCTTCGAGGGCTGGTGTTACTCACCTTTATATTCTCTCCCTGTCCCCGGTAGGGTAGATGACACATAGGTCCTCCCTCGAGTTCATTGAATTGATGATGAATGAAGAGAAAATGAATGAACTAATGGAAGAAGAGAGTGATCTGGAGAAAGATCGGGGATGAAGGAGAGCAGTGAATGGGGCAAGTTCTGAGTTTGGAACTAGTGAATCTCACCAGGGTTGCCAGTGCATTGGAGTCTTGTGAGTATTGGGGTGCAGGATGGGGTCAGTGCCTGGAAGAGGGCAGGCAGTGGGCTTTCCATAGCGCTGCTCAGGGTGCTGGTTACATGGGTGTGTTCACCATGTGGAAATGCATTTGTGCATCTTACATACAGGGTTGTGTGTTACACTTTAATTAAAAGTTTACTTAGATTGAATTTGAGGGTAGGGGGTGGTAGATCCTTGTGCCTGGTTCTAGGGTAGAGGCAAGTTGTTGAGTTTCTTTGAAAGAGTTTCCTTTATTTGTTTTCTTGGGGTCTAGCTTCTATCGCCATATCCTGCTG
>NW_006159542.1:671165-677044 GCF_000334495.1 Tupaia belangeri chinensis
TGATCTCCTGCACTCAGTCCCAGCGGGCTTTTTTTCAGTGTTTGACACTTTAGCCCAATTCCTCTCTTTTTCTCTTGAAATACTCCTGTCCTTTGACTTTCAGAGACAATGTTCTCAGTCTCCTTTGCTGGTGTTTTCCAAGAAGCATTCCTTGATGTTCCAAAGTGTTCTGTGGTATGCCTGCCTCATTTCTAACTTTGCAAATTCTCTCTGGATGATCTCATCTCCTCTCATGGCAACCCTGTGCCAACGGCTCACATATAAATATCTTTTTTTTAAAAAAGATAACTAGATATTTTTTCTTATTATTTTATTTAACTTTATTTATTATTATCATTATTATTTTCCAGTTTGATCATAGAGAGACAGAGAGAGAGAGAGAGAGGAAGTGAGAAAGCAAGCCACCAGGTCCGAGACTTGAACCGTGGTCGGCCATGTGGGAGTTCAGCGCCTTTAACCACCATGCCACTTGCCAGCCCCACATATAAATATCTTGAGCCCAGACCTCTCCTGCATACAGTGGACCAGTTATCTCACTATGTCTTTGACGTCTTTCAGCAGTAACTCTACTCAGTACGTTCCAGGGTGGACTCTTTCTCTTTCTCTCCTCACCCCCACCCAGAAATGGATTCCTCCTTCTGCATTCCTTATTTCAGCGAATGGCCCTACCATCTCCTGTATTAGACCTACCATCTCCCTGTATTAGACTGTATTATTGTTTTGCAGATACTTTCATTTTGTCTTGGAGCAGAGCATATTTTGGCACCCCATTGCCTGTGGTCTTGCCCACAGGTCTTGCTTTGAACAAAGGAATGGCAGCTCCTAATAGGCTTTGGTGATATCGTGCTAGGAGGCACCTATGTTTTTGTCTCCCAGGCACTCCTGCCATTCATCCTGAGATTATGCTGCTGATGCCACAGATGGTTGTTGCATCTTCAGCCTGAATGGGCAATGTGTGGGGCATACCTGAACTTACCCTGTGGTCTGGAGCCAAGTCCAGCTGTGCTAGGTTGAGCCCAGGTGACCCACAGACCCATGAGCAGGAAGTAACAGTTCGTTATTATAAGCCACTGAGACTTACGGGTGTTCTACTCCTGGATCCCCTCATTCAACTAAGACCTGTCAATTCTGCCTCTTAGACCTGTCTCAATACACTTGTCTTCCCATTTCCCATTGCTGCTGCTCTGGTCCAGACTTCAATGCTCTCTTGCTTGGACTCCTACAAATATTTTGCAGTTTCCTCACATTTGTTCTTGTACCCTTTGATCTCATCTCTGCACGTAGCCAAAGTAATCTCCCCAAAATCCAGACCTGTCTTGCCACTTCTTTAGAGACTCCAAGGGCTTCCCATTGCACTCCCATGGCACTCAAGGTCCCCTACCTTGGGATCCTCTGTTCCATCTCTGTAACTCTCTCACCATTTCTCTTTCATACTCTGTGTACATACACCAAACTCTTCCACTTTTATTTTTTTTGGAGAGGTTTTTTGCTATAGGGCGCGTGCACTCGCCAGAGAGACAGAGAGAGACAGAGAGACAGAAAGCGAGAAATCACCCCCCGGGGGGGATGGTCACGCCGCAATCCCTTCTCCTCCATTCTCCTCTCGGGATCTTGGGCACGCACGCACACGCGCCTGGCATGAGTTTTAAGCCACTGGGTCCGGGACGTGAACCGCCGTCGACTACGTGGGAGTCAAGCGACATAGCCATTACGCTAACTGCTGGTTCCCTACTCTTCCACTTCTTATAAGCTCCATGCTCTCTCATGTTCAGGGCTCTTTCTTTATCTTTTCTTCTGCCTGGAACGTGGTTCTGCGTCCCTTGTCCAGCTTCACCTGGATCACACCTTTTCCCCTTCAGCTGATCACTTCTCTCCCCCTTCTGCTGTCAGCTTAGGATTGATTCCTTTGAGAAGCATCTGATTCTCTGATTCCCCTTGGTCTCGGCAAATGTTCTATTTACTTCCCTGGCATTCTGAACGTTTTCTGCCAAAACACTTATCAAGCTGTTTTCCAACTGTAATTTTCTTTTTCTTCTTCTTCTTCTTTTTTTTTTTTTTCCTTCTTCTAGACTTGAACTTCCACAAAAGCAAGGACTACATCTGGCTTACTCATCCTTATGTTCCCAGTGCTTAAAAAGGTGCCTGTGGGGGCCAGCAAGTGGTGTAGTGGTTAAGGTGTTGGACTTCCATGTGGCTGCCTGTGGTTCAAGTCCCAGACTGGGTGGCCTGAAAAAAGGAACTTGTGAGCTCAAAACGCTTAAAAGATCACAAACTCTTTACTGAATAACTATTATGTGGAAATAATATGAATGGGCTACATAATTCTGAGATGAAAATGAAAGCTGTAGAAGGGACCCAGAGAGTGTCTAGTGTTTTTCTTTTGTTGTATGGATGGGGAAACTGAGGCTCAGAGAGGGCATGTTTAGACCAAGCACCTGAAGCCTGGCAGTGGCAGAATTGTATTTAAGAGCTCTAGAGGGATTTTTCTTCTCTTTTATTTTTTTTAAGTTTATTTATTCATTTTTTCAGAAAGGGAGAGAGGGAGAGAGACAGAGAGAGAGAGAAGCACCTTTACAGGATCTTCCTTCTGCTTTCCACCTTCAGCCTCAGTCAGCCTGGATTTTGGACACACATGCTCAGCATGTAGAGAGAGGCCCTAGGATGCCAACCTGGGACCTTCGCATGTAAGTCCAGTTGTGGACTGATGCTGCACATCAGTCTGCCCTCTGATGGTTTTTTTTCTGAGTTGTATTTGCTGTCTGATTGGTGTAAGGAATAAAGGTGTCTTGGGTTTTTGGTAGTTGAAATGTGGTCTGCAGACTAGCAGAAGCAACTTTACCTGGGAGTTTTTTAGACTGTTAGGCCCTGCCTTACACCCACTGAATCTTCATTTTAATAAGATTTTCTGGTGCTTTGTAGACACAATGAAGTCTGAGGAATTCAGTGGCCAGGAAGACAACTAGCCTAGCTTAAAAGTAATTATAATTCTATGTAAGAAAAACAGATGGTAAAGTGGAAAAGAAAACCTAGCCAAATATCTTGGGGCATTGAGTTGACACTACAGATGAAAGGTCAAAAATGTGGGTCCTTCCCCTCCTAAAGTTCCAGAAGTCCAGGGTCTGGTTTCCATAGGAGGAGGCACAATTTCAAGTAGGTTGAGTTGGTGAATAAAAGGGCTTGAATAAAAGGAAACTCTTAGAAGCACAGCCAACTAGCAACTCTGATGCTGCAAAAAATGTCCAACCTTGTAGTTATTAAATTAAAAAAACGTTTTTATAAATGCAAATTTATTTATGCAAATAATTCCACCCATGCTGCTTGAGGCCATGGTGAAAGTGATATACTCATACCCTGCTAGGGGCATGATAAACTGGTACAGCCTGTTTGGAAAACACTACAACAATATGTAAAAACAACCATGAACTTACTTATCCCCTTGGACCAAGTAACACCACTCATGGGAAATCATCTTAAGGAGATACTTCAACAGAAGTGAAAAGCTACCTGCGCAAAGATGTTTATTATAGCTAAAAGTGGAAAACACCGTACTAGGGAATGGATGAGTAAATTATGATATGGTTACTTCATGACGACCATACACTATTAATTATTGTGTAACATGTTCCACTTTGCCTGCTTAGGGAGCAGTGGTGGTTAAGAGCATGGTTTCTGGGTTTCCAGTGCTGACTCTACAATTTGCTGTGTGATCTTTTGTCAAGTTTCCTTGCCTGCGCTATGCCTCATTTTCTTCATCTGTAAAATAAAGATAATCACAATACCTACTTTATAGGGTTGCTGTGGGATTAAATAAGTTAATTAAAGTACTTGCAATAGTGCTTCTTCACAAATTTATATTGTTTCATAAAATAGTCAAATGGGAGGCAGCCGGTGGCGTGGAGGTTAAGGCACTGAATCCCACATGGCCGACTATGTGATTTGAGTCTTGGACTCAGTGGCTTGAAAATCACACCAGGTACATGTGTGTGTATGCCCAAGATCCTAAAGGAAGAATGGAAGAGAAGGGATTATGGCATGGCCACCCCCCCCCCCCCAAGAAGAATTTTTCTTCCCTCCTCCCCCCCCCCGAAGGATGATTTTTCTCTCTCTCTCTTTGGTAAACACACGTGCCCTATAGCAAAAACTAAAAAAACAAGCAAACCAACAGCAACAACAACAAAACAGTCAAATGTCTTGATACTCTCACCCCACCTAACACAAGGATGCTTTCCTTCTCTTCTCAGAGCTTAATGATCTATGATATACTTCAGGGATATTCTCCCCGTCCTTGGAGTTGGCCTGTTTTTTCCAGACTCTAGGTAAGAAAACAAGAATGTGCTTGGTCGACCTGTACATCCCATTCTTTTTGGTTCTTGTTGCTGTTACCATCGAAACAGGTGATCCAGAGACTCTTGTGAATGCTTCCTCCCCTAGAATTAAGGTCAGCTGGGCTAACTGCACCCCATATGGGCCTAGCCTCCCAGCTCTTTAGTACACATGCAGATATATACACATATGCACATGCACATATGCACACACAGAATACACACACGCAGCCTCCTTTTGCCAGTCTCTTCTACAGGGCCCCTGAATCCTGTTGCTGGGCACAAATGAGATCCTGTCTTTCCTCTTCCAGGTGCTTTGTATGTCTGCATTTAATGCCCTAGAACAGTGTTCTTTTTTTTTCAGTGGTAATAGCAGCTAGTATTAATTGGAAGCCTGTGGAGTGCCTGGTGTTTTGCTGTTATGCATTAATAAACATTGATCCTTTGAAGGAAACTATGTGTGGCGCTGGCAGGTGGCATAGTGGTTAAGGTGTTGGATTCCCATATGGTCGACTGAGGTTCGAATCCTAGCCCTGGCAGCTTGCTTTTTCACTTTCCCTTTCTCTCTTTCTCTGTTTCTCTCTGGTCAACCTAAAAAATAATAGTAATGGGACCAGCAGATGGCTAAGTGGTTAAGGTGCTGGACTCTTACTTGGCCTACCATGGTTCAAGTCTCAGACCCAGTGGTTTGAAACTCACAAAGGCGCCTTAGTATGTATGCCCAAAATCTCGAGAGGAAAATGGTGGAGAAAGGGTTGTGGCATGGTCATCAGCCCCAAGGGTTGATTTCTTGCTTTCTGCGTCTCTGTCTCTCTGGTGAGTGCATGCGCTCTATAGCTAAAATCTCTCAACAAATAAATACATAAATTAATTAAGATAAATAATTTTTAAAAAGTCAAACGAACAAAAAAAGGAATCTATGCATAACTACTGTTGTTCCTATCATAGCTGGAGCCTCCAAAGTGCAGACATGTTTAAGAGTTTGTTTGAGATCCATTATTTGTATGTGGAAAAAAATCTGATATTTTTTAAGCTAGGTTTGTTTAATACAAAGCCCACACTCAGAATAGTGACTCTAAACTACCTCCCTGTGTAGGAAATATGAGCAAGAAATGTATAAATGATAATTTAAAAAGTAAAAGCAAAGCTGCATCAGTACAGTGAATACAGTTGTGCAAAAATATGACCGTATGTGGACAAAATCACATTTGTTTGCTGTGTAAGAGTGATAAGATAATGTATTCTTTCTTTCTTTCTTTCTTTTAAAAATAGTTTATTTTAGGGGACCAGTAGTTGGCGTAATGGCTGTGTTGCTGAACTGTTATGTAGTCGACTGTGGTTTGAGTCCTGGACCTAGCGGCTTAAACTCACGCAGGGCGCTTGTGCGTGTGTGCCCAAGATCCCAAGAGGAGAACGGAGAATGGCATGGCCATCCTCCCTGGGGGGTGATTTCTCGCTTTCTGTCTCTCTGTCTCTTTCTGTTTTTCTGGCGAGTGCACATGCCCTATAACAAACCCCCTCCCCCTCAAAAAAAAAAAAAAACGTTGGGACCAGCTG
>NW_006159542.1:677269-685725 GCF_000334495.1 Tupaia belangeri chinensis
AGCTAAAACCCTTCAAAAAAAAAAAAAAAATAAATAAATAAAAGTTTAATTTGGGCCAGCCCTGCCATCACAGCTGGCTAGATTTGTTTATTTTTAAATAATTTCATACGGTATTTGTCCTGTTGTGATTGCCTTATTTCACTTAGCGTAATGTCTTCAAGGTTCTAAATTCTAAACAGCTTTTCTCTACTTGGAAAAATTGCTTCCTTTAAGTCCAATATGTAATTCTCAGCCTTAGTTGCACATGGAAATCAACTTGAGATTTTAAAAGACACTCAATGCTTGATTGACCTCCATCAAGGATAAAGTAGATCAGAATCTCTGGAGTTGGGTGTAGGCAGAGGTGTTTTTTTTTTTTTTTTTAAGAATTATGCATTGTGACTGGCAAATGGGATAATGGCTATGTCGCTGGACTCTGATATAGTTGACCATGGTTTGAGTCCTGGACCCGGCAGCTTAGAACTTATACTCGGTGAATGTGTGTGCCTGCCCAGAATCCTGAGAGGAAAATGGAGGGGAAGGGATTGCAGCATGGCCATCCCTCCTGGGGAGTAATTTTTTACTTTCTGTTTCTCTGCCTCTCTCTGTCTCTCTGGTGAGCTCATGCGCTCTATAGCAGGGAAAAAAAAAGGCAAAAAACTCTAAAAAAAATTATTTATTTTATTTGTTATTATTATTTTTAAAAAAATTGATCAGAGAGAAAGAGAGAGAGAGAGAGGGAGTGAAAAGGAAAGTGAGAAAGCAAGCCACCAGGTCCAGGACTCAAACCGTGGTTGCCCATGCAGGAGTCCAACACCTTAACCACCATGCCACCAGCCAGCCCACAGGCATTGATTTCAGTGTGCAATCAGAATTGAGGAACAATTTCATGGAGAAGCCTAACCTCTCACTCCCTCTTCCAAAGAAGCTAGCTGACTGGTTTTCTGCAACCTATGTTAATTACTTCAAAATTTTTCCTGTGTGTCCAAGAAGCTAACATATGACCTTTTCCCCAATTCTTTTTACAAAGGGACACAGAGAACTTTTTGGGAGACCAATGTATTCTATAGCTTCATTGTGATGGAGGTTACATGCCTGTATATGTTGGCCAAAATTCATTGAACTGCATGATTAAAATTTGTAAATTGCGTTGTATTTAAATTATACTTCAAACCAGTTTTTAAGAAGCTACACATTTTTTTTTTTTTAGAGGTTTTCGCTATAGGGCGTGTGCACTTGCCAGACAGACAGAGAGAGACAGACAGAAAGCGAGAAATCACCCCCGAGGGGTGATGGTCACGCTGCAATCCCTTCTCCTCCATTCTCCTCTCGAGATCTTGGGCACGCATGCACACGCGCCTGGCGTGAGTTTTCAGCCACCGGGTCCAGGACGTGAACCACGGTCGACTACATGGGAGTCCAGCGATATAGCCATTACGCTAACTGCTGGTTCCCAAAAAGCTACAGATATTGAAAAGGGAGAAATAAAACATATTATTCACAGATTATATATTTGATTGTGAAGAAAATCTGATAAAATCTGTAAAATATTAAGTAAATTTAGCAAAGGGGTTGAAGATAGTCAAAAGACAGAATGGTACTAGCCACAAATAACTAGAAAATAAGAATTTAAAAATACTGTTTATGACTTAAAAAACATAAAATATTTAGGGATAAAACTAATGTAAAATTTCAAAGACTAGTACACTGACAACCAAAAACCATTGCTGAGAGAAAATAAAGAAGAATAAAATCAATTGAGGATTAAACCACATTCATAGATTGGAATAAATTATTGGTAAGGTATTAGTTTGTTTTAAATTGATCCATAGATTTAATGCAAAATCAACAAGAAATCCAGGAAACTTTTTTAGTGCAATTGTCAGATTTATCCCCAAATTTGTTTGCAAACAGAGGACCTGGTATATAGACAGTAACATTTACAACTAATCGTCACGATTCTTTTTATCTTGCAAAATGAAACTCTATTTTCACTAAGCAACTATATATATATAGTTTTCTTTTCAGTTTGTTACAGCATGTGTATGCTTGCCAGAGAGATAGGGAGAAAGAAAGTGAGAAATCACCCCTGCCCCTATCCTGAGTGGCTGGCCATGCCATTTCTCCTCTTGGACATGCTTGCACACATGCTAGTGCATTTCTCAAGCTTCTAGAACTGAAACTTTGTAGTCAGCCATGTGGGATCCAGCAACCTTAACCTCTATGTCACCTGCTGGCTTGCAACCATCACTGTTAACCACTGTCTACGTCTAGAACTTTTTCATTGTCCCAAACTGAAACTCTATAGTCACTAATTAATATTTCCCCATTCCTCCCTCCCTCTAGCTCCTTACAATAACCATTCTACTTTCTTTGTGCCTCTGTGAATTTTACTACCCTAAATAGATCATGAGTGGAATGATACAGTTTTTGTCCTGTTGTGATTGCCTTATTTCACTCAGCATAATGTCTTCAAGGTTCACTCATGTGTCATAATTTCCTTCCTTTTAAAGACGGAATAATATCCCATTATAGGTATATGCCACATTTTGTTCATCTATTCACTTATTGATAGACACTGGGTTGCTTCTACTTCTTGCTATTATGAACATGAGGGTGCCAATGTCTTCATGTCTCTATTTTCAATTATTTTTTAAAGAATTATTATATTTAACTTTTTATTTATTAATTTGACCAGAAAGGGAGAGAGAGAGAGAAAGTGAGAAAGCAAGCTGCCAGATCTGGGATTGGAATCGCAGTTAGCCATGTGAGAGTCCAACGCACTTAACCATCACACCACCTGCTGGCCCCTCTATTTTCAATTCTTTTGAGCATATAGCCAGAAGTGGAATTGTTGGATCATATGGTAATTCTTTTTAATTCTTTTTTTGGAGAAGTTTTTGCTATAGGGCACATGCACTCACCAGAAAGACAGAGAGACAGAAAGCAAGGAATCACCCCCCAGGGGGGATGGCCATGCAGCAATCCCTTCTCCTCCATTCTCCTCTTGGGATCTTGGGCACACATGCACATACGCCTGGCATGAGTTTAAGCTACCAGGTCCGGGACTCGAACAGCAGTCAACCACATGAGAGTTCAGTAACGTAGCCATTATGTCAACTGGTCCCCAATGATATGGTAATTCTACTTTTAATTTTTTTGAGAAACTGCTGTACTGTGTTCCATTGAAGCTGTACCATTCTACATTCCCATCAGCAGCAGGGTTTCAATTCTTAACATCCATCGCTAACCACTGTTTTTTGTTTTTTAATTTAAATAATAGTCATCCTAATGGGTTTGAAGTGGTATCTCATTGTGGCTTTCTAAAAGATTGCAGAGGGCAACTTGTGCTCACTAGAGAGAGAGAAAGAACCCTCCTTTAGTGGGGTACAATCACACCACAGTCCCCTTTCCTCCGTTTCTCCCATCCCATTAGGATTTTGGGTACTCATGCAACATGCACCTGGCATGGTTTTCAAGCCACCAGGGCTGGGACTTGAACCACAGTAGCCAGGCGAGATCTAGCTCCCAATGTATGGGGCCTAATTGCTATGCTATGGGGCAGGTTCTCATCATGGTTTTGATTTGCATTTCCCTATTGTCCATTTGTATTTCTTAGGAGAAATGTCTATTCCAGTACTTTGCCCATTTTTAATTAGATTTTCTTTTTTATTATTGAATTTTAGGAATCCTTTATATATTCAATATTTCAGGATTTTTAATTTTTATTTATTTATTTATTTTGAGAGGTTTTTGCTATAGGGCATGTGTGCTTGCCAGACCCATGCAACATGCACCTGGCATGGTTTTCAAGCCACCAGGGCTGGGACTTGAACCACAGTAGCCAGGCGAGATCTAGCTCCCAATGTATGGGGCTTAATTGCTATGCTATGGGGCAGGTTCTCATCATGGTTTTGATTTGCATTTCCCTATTGTCCATTTGTATTTCTTAGGAGAAATGTCTATTCCAGTACTTTGCCCATTTTTAATTAGATTTTCTTTTTTATTATTGAATTTTAGGAATCCTTTATATATTCAATATTTCAGGATTTTTAATTTTTATTTATTTATTTATTTTGAGAGGTTTTTGCTATAGGGCATGTGTGCTTGCCAGAAAGACAGAGAGAGACAGAGAGCAGAAAGTGAGAAATCACCCCCCAGGGGGGATGGCCATGCCTCAGTCCCTTCTCCTCCATTCTCCTCTTGGTATCTTGGATTGCATGCACATGCACTTGGCGTGAGTTTAAGCCACCGGGTCCAGGACTTGAACCGCAGTCGGCTACATGGGAGTCCAGCAATATAGTCATTATGCTAATTGCTGGTCCCAATATTTCAGATATTAATGCCTTACCAGATATGTGATTTGCAAGTATTTTCTCCCATTTCATGGGTTACCTTTTTACCCTGTTGCTAGCGTCCTTTGATGCACACCTGGTTTTCATTTTAATAAGGTCTCATTTGTCAAATTTAAAAAAATTTTGTCTTATCTTAGAACTCACTGCCAAACCCAATGTCATGAAGCTTTTCTCTTGTGTTTTTTCCTTTGTGCTGTCTTGAGCTAACCACTAATAGCAGTTCCCAATAGTCTGCTAGTTAAACACAAATATCTATTAATAGCTTTCTCTTCCCTCCCCTGCCCCTGCCGTGAGCATGAATGTTAAAACTTGGCATTTGCTGTCAACTTCAGAGTGTAGATACAGAATCTCTTTGATGAAAGGCTACACAAACTGAACTAAGATCAGAAATCTGAATGACCTTAATCTTAACTCTGACCACACTGAAAGGGACCTGGGAATAGTAGAACAGGTAGAGCCTTTGGAACCACGTGGACCTTGCTTAGAATCTTGGTTTACATTTTGTCTCTGCCACTTCTAGTTCGAAGGCCTTGGGCCATAATCTTTTAAAGTTATTATTTTTTAATTTGCCCTAGGGTGTATGTGTGACCTGGAGGTGGGGGAGGGGGCAGTGAGAAAGCGGAAAAGGGATAAAGGACCCCCATGGGGAATAGTCATATTACAATTCCTTCTCCATTTTTCTGTGGGTTTTTTTGTGGGACTTTGGGAATGCACCCACATATTCCTGGTGTCTTTATCTTTAAAAAAATTTTATTATTGTTGTTAATTTTTGTTATACATTTGATCACTCTGCATCATTTAGCGTGTAGCGAGAATTTACCCAGCATGAAATATACCTCAGACCAGTCCGGTTGAGAATACTATACACGTTATCATCAGCAGGTAATAAACCTGGCGTGTTTTTCAAAACACTGGGTCATGATGTGCCTTAACCACCACGTCACAGGTTGGCCCTATAACCTCTTTAGAAAATGTTTATTTATTTCTTTAGTGACAGAGACAGAGAAAGCGAGCGAGAGAGAAAAACAAGCACCCTTAGTAGAGTCTCATGTCACGATCCTTTTCCCAACTCAGCCAGGCCTGGGAATGCACAGAGTGTACAGACCAGCCCAGGAACTATGTCCCAATCTTCCCTGTGACCTTGACCACTGTGGCTGGGCCTCCATCACCACTTTAACTATGAGTTTTTATTCTCTCATTTTTTTTTTTAAGGGAGAATTTTGCTATAGGGTGTGTATGCTCATTGGAGAGAGAGAGAGACAGAAAGACTGAAAGTGAAAAATCATACCCGGGGGGCGGAGGGATGGCCATGTTGTAATCCCTTCTCCTTCATTCTCCTCCTGGGATTTTGGGCACGCATGTACACATATATGTTCTGTGTGAGTTTTAAGCTGCTGGGTCCGGGACTTGAACTGCAATCGACTATGTGGGAGTCCAGCAATGTAATCATCACACCATCAGCTGTTCCTTTGTTCTTTCATTTGTTTTTTTTTTGGAGAGATTTTTGCTATAGGGCGTGTGTGCTCACCAGAAAGACAGAGACAGAGTGACAGAAAGTGAGAAATCACACACACAACCCCCCCCCCACAAGGGGGGATGGCCACACCGCAATCCCTTCTCCTCCATTCTCCTCTTGGAATCTTGGGCACACACACACACACCCCCAGCGTGAGTTTAAGTCCCCGGGTCCAGGACTTGAACTACAGTTGACTACATGGGAGTCCAGCAACATAGGTTACACCACCTGCTGGTCCCTATTCTTTCATCTTTAAGATGGGAATAAAAATACCAACTTTGAGGTATAGTTGTGGAGATGTAAGTAAATGTTGTAAATGCTGGGAGCTTAAGTTATCAATTACATTATGTGAGACTTGACTTGCTACCAGTATTTTGCTTCTTAGTTGTCAGCCTGTGAGTAGCTCCCAGGCTGGGCTGGCATATCATCATCTGTTTCCAAACACTTTTATTTAAGTTTGTATTTTTCTTTCTTCCTTAAGAGAAGAAGAGAGAGAGAGTTGAGAGAGAGAGAGAGAGAGAGAACTCCAGCAGGCTCTTCATGCTGCAGCTGTACCCCAGCCTCTGCCAGCAGGATCATGGGCACACATGTGTACCTGACACTTACCAGGAGACCATGGGATGTGAATCTGTGACCCTCCCATATGGCCTCAGCATCATGGAGTGCCATGTAACCACTGTACCACTGAGGCTACCCTGGATCCCATTGTCTGCTCTCAAGCCTGGCACACTGTGGGACCCAGTAGGCATTTGTTGAGTGAATAATTTGGGAGAAGAAAAGAAACAACAAGATTCCCTTGCATCCTGCCAGGAAGCCACATCCTTGTCATTACACATAGATTGAAAGTTGTAAGCCTTGGGCCCAGCAGTTGGCATAATGGCTATGTTGCTGGACTCCCATGTAGTTGACTGTGGTTTGAGTCCCAGACCCAGTGACTTACACTCAACGCTGGGTGCGTGTGCATGTGTGCCCAAGATCCTGAGAGGAAAATGGAGGAGAAGGGATTGTGGTGTGGCCTTCCCCCTGGGGGGTGATTTCTCTCTTTCTGTCTTTCTGGTGAGCGCATGTACCCTTGTGGAGAGCGCATGTCCCCTAAAGCAAAAACCCCACAAAAAAAAAAAAAAAAAAAAAAAAAAGAAAAGAAAGTTGTAAGCCTGACAACCATTTGAAATAAATTCTTGTTCTTTGAAGAAGAGCATATTACATTCTCATGTTACAGATGTCAAATGATGCCCAAGTTTTCCTTCTTCTTCACTGCCTTTTTTTTTTTTTTTTTTGACTTTCCAAATGAAACTGATTCTACATCTAAGAGGGAATTTTGGAAGGAGTTTTCGTGGAGGTGAAAGCTTGGTGCCCAAAGATTCTAGTATTAGCACTCAAAGTCCAGGAAACCCTCAGTTGTGGGGTTCCTCTCAGTATGGTTGGCACCTCTAGCAGGGTAAGTGGAAGCTGACCGGGAGATGTGGTATGAGGCGGAGAGCTTTTGAATTCCCTCTACAGTTTGGTCCAGTGGGTTCTGTGCGGTTCCCAGAGGTTACACTGAATTTAGTATATAGGTAAGTATGGAGATCAGATTTTCATTCAAGCTTCATTCACATTTTTAGTTTCTGTACAAGGTACTCCCTTTGACTATTTTAAACATTACAGTGTGCAGTAGTTTTTGATGTGCTAATGTTGCCAAAATTGAAACTGAGAAAATAAACGAATTAATTTTGGATCATAGTTCCTTTTCCAAACCTATTTTTGGACTGCAATTTGCTCTCATCGAAATCAGGTGTGCATCTTTGGTAAAAGAATGTATTCAAAGACAGATCTTTATGAGTAATCTTCATAGGAATAGGAGGCAGGTTAATTTTAGTTTAAAACCCTGTTGAATGCTAAAGCTGGCGGGATGTAAAAAAAAAATTAGCTTATGCTGTTTTAAAAAATCAAGTTTAAAAGAATTGTGGCTAATATTTTATCTTAGTTAATATTTTGAATTTAAATTTAGTAGAAGATAATTACAACTGAACTGAAAAGTGATCAGGCAGGTTTTTTTTTTTTTTTTGGAGAGGTTTTTGCTATAGGGTGTGTGCGCTCGCCAGAGAGACAGAGAGAGACAGAGAGAGACAGAGAGACAGAAAGCGAGAAATTGCCCCCCGGGTGGATGGCCACGCCGCAGTCCCTTCTCCTCCGTTCTCCTCTCGGGATCTTGGGCATGCACGCACACGCGCCTGGTGTGAGTTTTAAGCCACTGGGTCCGGGACATGAACCACGGTTGACTACATGGGAGTCCAGTGACATAGCCATTATGCTAACTGCTGGTCCCTCAGGCAGGTATTTGATATCCTGGTACATTTGTTATGCTTTCTTGGGCCAAGGAGACACCCTCTGTCATTTCCATAGGTCCTAGCCCTCCTTACCATTGTCAACTCACCATTCAAAATGTCCCATCTAGAACATAGATCTGATCAAGCCATTCCCCAGTTTAGAACCCCTCACTGGCTCTTGCATTTGCCCAGGATAAAGTCCAAAGACCAGACTTGCAAGAGCTGATCCTCAGTTGATCTTACCAGCTTGTTTCCTGGCTTTCATAGCTACTCCAGAGCTTTCCATCCCCCTCCCCC
>NW_006159542.1:685742-704673 GCF_000334495.1 Tupaia belangeri chinensis
CCCCCCCCTTTTTTAGAGATTTTTTTTCCATAGGGCACATGTACTCACCAGACAGACAGACAGACAGAGACAGAAAGAGAGAAATCACCCCCCCCCCGGGGAGATGGCTACACCACAAACCCTTCTCCTCCTTCTCCTCTTGGAATTTTGGCCACCCACTCACATGCACCCAGTGTGAGTTTTAAGCTACCTGGTCCGGGACTCAAATGGCGGTTGACTACATGGGAGTCTAGCGACATAACCATTATGCCACCTGCTGGTCCCCCTTTTCCCCTTTCTCTTTTTTAAATGGAGGGGAAATTCATTCAACACAAAATTAACCATTTTAAACGGAAAAGTTCAGTTATGTCTAGTAAATTTAAAGTGTTGTGCAACCATCACTACTGTCTAGTTATAGAACATTTTCATCACCCTCAAAAGAAACCCCATACCATGAAGTAGTTATTTCCCATTCCTCCTCCCCTAGCCCTTGGCAAGCACCAATCTGCTATCTGTCTCTGTGAATTTACCTATTCTGGACATTTCATATAGACAAAGTCAAACAATAAGTGACCTTTTGCAATTGGCTTCTTTCACTTAGTATAATTTTTAAAAAACATTTATTTAATTAATTGATTAATTTTAATTTGACTAGAGAGAGGGAAAGTGAGAAAACAAGTCCCTAGGTCTGGGACTCAAATTGCGATCATCCGTGTGGGAGTCCAGCACCTTAACCACCATGGCACCTGCCGGTCCCAGTATGATTTTTTTTTTTTGGGGAGGTTTTTTGCTACAGGGCGCGTGCACTCGCCAGACAGACAGAGACAGACAGAGAGATAGAAAGCGAGAAATCCCCCCCCCCCCCAGAGGGGATGCCCATGCCGCAATCCCTTCTCCTCCATTCTCCGCTCGGGATCTTGGGCATGCATGCACACGCGCCCGGCGTGAGTCTAAGCCACCGGGTCCGGGACACGAACCGCGGTCGACTCCGTGGGAGTCCAGCACCTTAACCACCATGGCACCTGCCGGTCCCAGTATGATTTTTTTTTTTTGGGGAGGTTTTTTGCTACAGGGCGCGTGCACTCGCCAGACAGACAGAGACAGACAGAGAGATAGAAAGCGAGAAATCCCCCCCCCCCCCAGAGGGGATGCCCATGCCGCAATCCCTTCTCCTCCATTCTCCGCTCGGGATCTTGGGCATGCATGCACACGCGCCCGGCGTGAGTCTAAGCCACCGGGTCCGGGACACGAACCGCGGTCGACTCCGTGGGAGTCCAGCGACATAGCCATTATGCTAACTGCTGGTTCCCAGGCCCAGTATGTTTTGATGTTCATCCACATGGTGGCATGTATTAGAACTTCATTCCTTTTTATGGCTGAGTAATATTCCATTATATGGATACATCATAATTTGTTCCTCCACTTATCCATCAATGGACTTGTGAGTTATTTCTACCTTTTAGCTATTGCGAATAGTGCATGCATGTCCATGTATTTGAGTACTCATTTTCAATTCATTGGAGCATACAGATAGGGTTGACATACAATAGGGTTTTGTCCTGCTAAGCGTATTGTCAGTCAAAAACATTGTAAGTAAAAAATGCATTTAAGGGGCAGCAGGTGGTGTGGTAATTGAGACACTGGACTCCCACATGGCCAACTGTAAGTCCTGGATATGGTGGCTTGCTTTCTCATTAACCCCTCCCCCCCACACCATGTCTCTCTCTTGTGAATGCATATGTTCTGCAACAAGTTGAAAAAAAATAATAAAATTAAACAATTATTTAAAAAAATTAATTTAGTTATTTAAATTTGACCAGAGAGAGACACATACACATACAAAGAGAGAAAATGAGAAAGTAAGTCACCAGGCCTGGGACTTGAACCTTGGTCAGCCATGTGGGAGTGTTCAGTGCCTTAACCACCATGCCACCTGCTGATCCCTAAAATTAAATAATTCTTTAAAAAAATACATTTAAGGGCCGGCTCTGTGGTCTGGTGGTTAAGGCAGTGAGTTCCACATGGGTGACCACATGGTTTGAGTACAAGTCCTGGCTGTGCCTGTGTGCCCTGGAAGGAAGGAGAGTTGGAGAAGGGATTGTGGTGTGACCATGCCCCATGGGGGTTGCTTTCTCCTTCCCCTCTTTGTTTCTCTTTGGTGGGTACATGTGACCTCTGGTAATTTCATTTTTTTTGGGGGGGGGGAGGTTTTTGCTATAGAGCGCGTGCACTCACTAGAAAGACAGAGAGAGACAGAGAGACAGAAAGCAAGAAATCACCCTCCAGGGGGGATGGCCATGCTGCAATCCCCTCTCCTCCATTCTCTTCTTGGGATCTTGGGCATGCACGCACACATGCCCGGCGTGAGTCTAAGCCACTGGGTCTGGAACTCGGACTGTTGTAGACCATATGGGAGTCCAGCGACACAGCCATTATGCCAACTGCTGGTCCCGAATTTTTTTTTTTTTTTTTAGATATTTTTGCTCTAGGACAATTTGCTTCCTGGAGAGACAGAGACAGAGAGACAGAAAGTGAGAAATAGCACCCCCTGGGGTGATGGTCATGCCATCATTCCTTCTCCTCCATTCTCCTCTTGGGATTTTGGGCACACACGTATACATGTCCACTGTGAGTTTAAGCTGCTGGGTCCGGGACTCTAGCCGTGGTCAACTACATGGGAGTCCAGTGATGTAACTATTATGCCATCTGCTGGTCTCTGACCTCTGAGCAATCTTAAAAACTGCCTTTAATACCTTGATAAATCCTATGTAAAGTTGATAATTCTTAAGCCTGTAAGCCAGGGCTGTCTCTATACCTAGGGGTGGAGTTGCTGGGTTATATGGTAATCCCTTGTTTAACATTTTGAGTAACCACTAAACTGTTTTTCTCTTCTTTCTTTTCTGTTGCAATAATACAGTACATTTAAGGAAAGCTTTTCTGGGCCAGCAGGTGGTGTGGTGGTTAAGGCCCTGGACACTCCCACATGGCCAACCACAGTTTGAGTCCCAGACTCGGTGACTTGCTTTCTCACTTTCTCTCTCTCTCTCTCTCATCAAATTAAAATAAATGAATAAATAAATAAAATAAAATTAATAATTATATATAAAAAAATAAAAGCTTTTTCATGATACACATACTTTTTTGGAGAGATTTTTGCTATAGGGCATCTGTGCTCGCCAGATAGACAGAGAGTCAGAATGTGAGAAATCACCCCCCGGGAGGATGGCCACGCCACAATCCCTTCTCCTCCATTCTCCTCTTGGGATCTTGCGCACACACGCACACACACGCGCCCAGCGTGAGTTTTAAGCCACCGGGTCCAGGATGCGAACCGCGGTTGACTACATGGGAGTCCAGCGACATAGTCATTACGCTAACTGCTGGTCCCTATTTAATTATTTTAATTTGACCAGAGAGGGACAGAGTAAGAGAGAGAGAGAGAGAGAGAGAGAGAGAGAGAGAGAGAGAGAGAGAGAGAGAGAGAGAGAGAGAGAGAGAGAGAGAGAGAGAGAGAGAGAAACCAAGCCACCAAGTCCAGGACTCAAACTGTGGTTGGCCCGTGGGAGTCCAGCACCTTAACCACCCTGCCTCATACTGGCCATGGATATTGTGTCTTATTTGTCTGCGTATTTCTCATACTGGACAGTGGGCTGCACAAAAAAAGTGCAGTGGATTGGACCAACTATTCAGGAGTCACACACAGTTCTATCCTTAAGGAAAATGTGGTGCAAGTGGTAGATTATGAGTATGGACCAAGTGAGGATGGGAGGTGGGTAAAGCAAAGGAGACTCTAGCACCACCTTTGAACAAAGGAAAGGGAAGACCAATATGGTAAAGCTACTGAGCCGTAGACCTGGCTTCTTTGGCTGACTTATCTTTTTAAAAAAATCATTATTTATTTAATTATTATTTTACTCATCATTATTATTTTAATTTGATCAGAGAGAGAGAGAGAAAGAGGGAAAGTGAGAAAGCAAGCCACTGGGTCCAGGACTCAAACCACAGTTGGCCACAGGAGAGTCTAGTGCCTCAACCACCATGCCACCTGCTGGCCCCTGGCTGATTTCCCTTTGACTGACTTGTTATTAATTCTCTGGGGAGTTAAATTCACCTCTCTGCTGAATGAGCGAGTTGATTATTTTAGTGATATTTAATTTTTTGGCTTGCTTTACACAGAGGGAATATATATACATGTATATATTTTCATGCTAATTCACAAGTGAAAGCCCAGTGTGCTTGGAGTGTACATTTGAGGGGAGAGAGTTTGGAGGGGAAGGCAGAATGCAGGGCAGGGCATAGCTCTAACACCCTTACTCTCAGTAGTTCCAAGGGCCATGGTAGTCCTCCAAGACTCCATGGAGCTGGCATGTTCTGAGCTTCTCTCAGGAGCTCTGAGAAACCTCTTTTTATTTTTTTAATTTTAATTTGACCAGAGAGGGGCACAGAGAACGAGCGAGAGTGAGAAAGCACACTGCCAGGTCCAGGACTGCTGTTGGCCACATGGGAGTCAAGCGTCCTTAACCACTGCGCCACCTGCCAGCCGCGAGACATCTGTCCTACGATGATTAAAACACCATGGATAAACTAGTATTTGGCAAAAAGTGATTTTACTCCCTAAGCAATGGAGGGGAACTTACAGATTTAGATAGCAACGGAAACAAGAAAGCTAACCAAAATTTATAGAAAAAAAAAATTAAAGTGAATAGTACTCTCAGCTGAAAAGGGGTTCTCTAACTCACTTCTTGACTCTTTACACTTCAAAAGAAAAAAAAATGTTGCAGGCAGCTTTCGCAGACAGAATTGTCCAACCTTTTCCTTTTCTAACTGAATGGATTCCTACACCATGAGAGCATTTCCTCTCCCTGCACCACAGCGCAGCATGAGAGTGGGCAGGCCGTGTCTTGTCCTTGCTCTCTGGAATTTCTTTTCTTTCTCCCTCTCTTCTGGCGCTATGTCTTGAAAGCCTGACATTGACACTCCACGTTCACATCGTTTCTAATTCTTTGCTTCTTAACTAGTTTGCAAAATTGAGCATTCGCTGACATTTCCTGACACCCCGACTGTGTTGGCGAGCTCTGTCCCTCAGCCATGCTCTCCTCTGACGCTCCACTTCCCTGGGTCCTGTTCAGTTCATTCTCTGCTGAAGTTCATGTGCAGGAAACATTTCTGAAAACGTACCGCCTGCTCCTCACATACCGCCCGAACCTCACAATCTGTCGCCCCTATTCAGGTTGAGAGACAAGCTATTCAGGCAACCAGAATGAAAGACGGTTTTCACAAATGTCAGAATTAGCCCAAAAAACCACGTTGTTCTTCTCATGAACATTACCACTTGCTGCCATAGAAGTGTAGTTTAAGCAAGGATAACTGCCCACATTCTTATTCCATTAGAAACCCTCTGGTACACTTTTGGGGAGGCTCTTCTCGAAATGCTGGAAACTTTTAAAAAAGAGAGTTCCTAAACAATGGCTGCTCCTTTTCGTAGTACAGCTCTAGTATGAAAATAGAAAGAAGTGTCTGTTTTTAATATTCTACTGATTTTTACTTAACAGTGACTTTCACTTCAAAATGGGCAAAGAAAAAAAAAATAGAAGCACTGAAATATATTCACTATTCTTTAAATGCTTTTGTTAAAGGAACTTACAGTTTTCCGGAGGATGGCCACATGGTGAGGATCCCTCTTGCTCTACCATGATGCTGTTGAACGAATGGAGAATTGAATGCCGTAATCCTTTAAATAGCACTTCAAAAAATGATTTAGAAAAGCCCAAGTCTGTCTTGTAAACCTCAAGACTTGTCTCAGAAATCTTGCCTCGATCGGCTTCCGAAGTATAATGTAACATGATTATTTTGCTCTGGGGAAACCTGTGAAACAGGTCTTTGAGCTCCATTTAATGTGTCACAGTTTTAATTGATTCTTTACCATGTCTATCCACCCCATAATAGCAGTGCTAAGCACAGGACGTGTTTTACGGGAACAGTCACCCAGATCTTAATTTGTTGTCGCATAGCAGACAGACTATTTCACAATGAAAATAAATCTGTTTCGGGCTCCAAGAATTCCTTCCTGATGAAGTGTGCTCCACCGATATCGAGAATGCCACCCTGATAGCCTCCAATTAGCACTGAGGTGGTTCTAGGGAACACGTTGTCACTGTTCCTTGTGATTCTAGCAAAGCAGTTTGCTTAAGAAGAGGGGTACCAGAGAACTCTGGTCTTTGAGTTCTTGCTTTTTGGATCATTAGATAAAAGTGATTCCCTGGACATTTCTTATGATTCTGTATAAAGCCACTTCATTTATGTAATCTCATTTTAAACATTTATTTTTATTATTTAAAATATATATTAAGGTTTATTTATTTATTTATTTATTTTGCTCAAATGACAGGGAGAGAGAGAGACACCCACAACAAGGTCTTCACATTACAATCCACTCCTAAACTCAGCTGGCCTGGGTCATGGGTGTGTGCGTGTGTGCCCAGTGTACCCAGGAAGGTCTTGGGACACAAACACAGAACCTTTCTCATGTGAGTCCTGTTGCATTACTGCTGAGCCACTACCTGTCCCTCTCATTTATTTTTTTTAATTAGTAAATTACATTGCATTGGGACCAGCAGGTGGCGGCGTGGTGGTTAAGGCGTTGGACACACCCACATGGTCGACCACAGATCGAGTTCCAGACTTGGTGGCTTGCTTTCTCTCTTTCCTTCTCTCTCTCTTTCTCTCTCCTCTCTCTCTCTGTCCCTCTCTGGTCAAATTAAAAATAGACAGGGGGGGACCAGCAGATGTTGTGGTGGTTAAGGCGCTGGACAGTCTTGCTCTGGTAAAATTAAAAAATAAATAAATGGAGACCAGCAGGTGATGTGGTGGTTAAGGTCTCTGGACTCCCATGTGGCCTACCGTAGTTCAAGTCCCAGACCTGGCAGCTTGCTTTCTTGCTTTCTCTCTCTCTGTCCCTCTCTGGTCAAATAAGAATAAATAAATAAATAAAGTTAAATAAAACAATTCTTTTTAAAAAATACGTTGCTTTATAGCATGCTTTCCAAACCAGATACTAAAATTAATATTTAATTTTTGATGTATCCTTTAAATTCTGCATGCATACTTTTGAATATGTAAACTATATGTTATACAGCCAATTATATTCTACTCACATTTCAGGTCTTTGAATACCAACAATCTATTAACATAGCTATTAGGACAAATTTGGATGGAGGTCTTAGATAATTTTTAAGCTTATCTTAAGAGCACCAATCATTATGGTTTTTGTTTTATTCAAATACAATTTATTTATTTGTGCTAAAACACATATTTTCTTTAAAAACTAAATGAACAAGTATTAAAATAGTTGAACCAAGAGAGTAGGCTTTATTCTAATTTTTTTGTTAAGAAGCCTGTTTCCACAATGTCTGAATCTACTTTTCAGTGATTTTTCTGTCGTTGCTACCAGATACTTTTTCAAATCATTAGAATTATTTTCCAAAGAGCAGGATAATCAAATTCCAGCCCATATATCTCATAAATATTTTACGTCTAACATGCACAGCTTTATATATAGTTCAAGTAAGGGGCTGGCAAGTGGTGCAGTGGTTAAGGGCACTGGACTCCCAAATGGCCGACTGCGGTTTGAGTCCTGGACCTGGCGGCTTGCTTTCTCACTTGCCCTCTCTCTCTCTCTCTGGTTAAATAGAAGTAAATAAATAAAGTTGAATAAAGAATTATTTAAAAAATATATAGTTCAAGTGATAGTGTCTAAAACACGTTACTAAATCTCAACAACATTTAAATATCTATTTAAGCCCTGTGTCTTCTAGTCTGTGTGTGTGTAATGGTGCTTGTTAAGAAGTGTAATCATCTTTGCTCTAGTTCATACTTGGCCATTTACTGTGGTCAGATGTGAAAGTGGTGGGTAGGACTTTATACTCATTTGTGCAGTGGTTAATCTTTGCAAATATTACATTCCATGAGTAAAGAACAAGTTCTAGAATACCATGTAGTGCAAATTCATAAAATCAATTTCTGTACTTGAAAGCATAAAACGAAGACTACTAAAGAGTCCAAAGTTGTAGCTGAATATTCTTTTTTTTTTTTTTTTTGAGAGGTTTTTGCTATAGGGCACGTGTGCTCACCAGACAGACAAGAGAGAGACAGAGAGATAGAAAGCGAGAAATCACCCCCAGGGGGATGGCCATGCCGCAATCCCTTCTCCTCCATTCTCCTCTTGGGATCTTGGGCACGCACGCACATGCACCTGGCGTGAGTTTAAGTCACCGGGTCCAGGACTCGAACTGCGGTCGACTACATGGGAGTCCAGCGACATAGCCATTACACTAACTGCTGGTCCCTCTTTTTTTTTTTTGTAAATAAAAATCTTATTTATTTAGTATCTTTGTTTTCTGTTTTTAAATCAAGAACCAACGAGCTTAGATGGATACAAATGTCCCCAATGGACTTTAAAGTACTTGGCCAACTTACTTGCCCCAAATGACTCTGTGTTCCATTCTTCTGGTTGCCCCTGAATACTCGAGGCAGGAACTTCCTAGCAGTTAAACAAGACAATAAACAGGACATATCCAAAATGTGTTTATGGGGATGGTTTCCCAATCATCTTGAGTCAGAATGCTTTTAGTGCTGCATCCTCCTGAAGGAACATCCTTCTGTAAGCCTCGCTTTTCCTCCTGTAGGCTGGCAGAGGACAGTGGAGCAGCCAACGTGCCAAACTACCGTTTGTGCATGGCTAGAGACGGTGGTGATTTTATAGCCTCCTGGGCACTTCACATCCATGAAGTAGGAATTTGGGCTCTGCACCAGGCGCTTCTTCTTGTGTTTCCTCTTTTCCTCTTCTGAAGAGGGATGAAGGAGGTCCTTTGCGAGAGGCATGTTCTCGTGGGGAGGTCATCACTGCTGGAAAGCACTGAATATTCTTAAAAGTCTATGTGTTGGGGGGAGGGGCCAGCAGATAGCATAACTGGACTCCCACATGGCTGACCGTGGTTTAAGTCCCAGACTTGATGGCTTGAAACTCACACTGGGTGTGTCTGTGGGGTGTTCATGCATGCGTGCCAAGGATCCCAGGAGAGTGGAGGAGAAGAAACTGTGGTGTGGCCATCCCCGGGGTGGGGGTGATTTCTCACTTTCCCTTCCACTGTCTCTGTCTCTCTTTCTCTCTTCAGTGAGCACACATGCCCTAAGGCAAAAACTTCTAAAAAGTATTTATGTATGTGTGTGAGTGTGTGTGTACTTTTTATTGCCAGAAGGCATGTGCTCTTTTATTTTTTTTCTATTTTGTTTTGTTTGTTTGTTTTTTCTCTTTTAGAGGGATTTTTGCTATAGAGCACATGTGGTTGCTGGAGAGATGGAGAGTAAGAAATCACTCCCCAGAGGGGATGGCCATGCCACAATCCCTTCTCCTCCATTCTCCTCTGGAGCTTTTGGACATGCATGCACATGCGCCCAGCATGAATTTTAAGTCACTGGTCCAGAACTGAACCACTGTCAATTACATGGGAGTCCAGCCATGGAACCATTATGCCATCTTCTGGTCCCCAGGGGGCATGTACTTTTGCCAGAGAGAAATAGAGAGAAAAAGCACCCCTCAGTGGGGTGTGGTCACACTGCAATCTTTTTTCCTCTGTTTTTCCTTCCTGCATGCACACATGTCTGCTGTATTTTTTTAAGCTGCTGAGGTCAAAATTCTAACTGTGATTGATCTTATAGGATTCAGCTCTGAATGCACAGTGCTTTACTACTTTGCAGTGGGACTGGCCTTGTAGCTGAATATTCTTTTATTTCTTAAATTTTAATTTATTTTATACATTCAATCACTACACATCACTTAGCTTGGAAAGTGAATTTATCCAACATGAATACACTTCATACCCGTCCAGTTAAAGATACTATACATGTTGGGGCTGGCAAGTGGCATGGTGGTTAAAGGTGCTTAAAGGTCTGGGACTCCCACATGGCTGCCCACGGTTCAAGTCCAGACTTGGCAGCTTGCTTTCTCACTTTCTCTCTTTCTCTCTCACTCTGTCTCTGTCTGGTCAAATTGAAAAACAATGATGATAAATAAGTAAATAATTAAAAAAAAGATACTACATATGTTATCACCAATAAGTAATAAACCATTTCTGTGTCCCACAAGTGTCTTGTCTCTCTTTTTCTCCCTAATTTCCTTCCCTACCCTCTTCCCTTCTCCCACTCACCTTCCACACTGTCTCCAGTGTCCATAATCATTTTCAGTGCTTTTGTGTCCTCCAATCGCTTTCAATCTTTCAGTCTCTACCATAGAATGTGAACAGTCAGTATATGTTAAGTGGAGACATACAGTGTCTCTGTTTTATAGCCTGGCTTGCTTCATTCAGCAATAAATCTGTAGCTGAATATTCTTTTTTTAAAGAAGTATTTTATTGAACTTTATCTACCTATATATTTATCTTTATTTATTGATTTTTAATCAGAAAGGGACAGAGTGAGAGAGAGGAAGAGAGAAAAAAAGAGAAAGAGAGGGAAAGTGAGAAAGCAAGTCTCCAGGTTTGGGACTTGAACCATGGTTGACCATGTGGGAGTCCAGTGCCCTTAACCACCATGCCACCTGCTGGTCCCGGTAGTTGAATATTCTAAAAACAGTCCAACAGTATTGCAATAAAGATACCCAAAAATGAGGCCACTAAAACAAATGTTTCCATTCTTTAAAAAAAGACAGTAAATGTATATAACACAGTATACATGTAAAAAATCATCAGTTTGAACCATTCTGGGTTATTATGTATCTGACATAAAATGATCTTGGTTTTGCTTCTATTGATGTTTTCTATGGTTTTGGAGGACAAATTGCTACTGAAATGGCCATCTGCACGATCCTAACAATTGCTGCAATAAGAACATGACTGAGCCTTGGTCCACTTGGCACTACGTAGTGAATACTAAAGTTTATCTTTTCACAGTGTTGTCCAGTGTAACGAGATTCACATCTATAAGAAGCCTTCTGGGTAGAATAGATGAATTCACATTTTCCGTGGATGTGATAATCATTGAAGTTTTCCAAGCTAGGTAAGTAGTTTGCAATATAAGCAGATTCTTTTTGATCACTAGCTTCTTTCACATCTGGTCAATATTGTAGTCCATCATTTTTCTTTCCCACCTGTCTCGGCCCGCGAGACAGTGGAACAGGTTCCTTGTGGGAGGGAGTGAGAGATAGGACAAACACACGCACACACACTACCAGGTGCTGATCAAGTCGTCTTCTTCCGTCTACTTCCGTTTATTCAGGAAAAATGGCGAGTTATATACAGCTGGTGGGAACCAATTTGTTGCCCGAAATGCAAATGAGATAGAACAGCATGAACCAATCATTGATGTGGGTGGATCTCTCACTTTGCCTAGAAACCCAATCACTTCCGGGGAGAATGGTTGGTCACATGATTTCTGAGAAACGATTTGCTCAGTGAGGAAGTGAAGCCTAATGGTTTCCAAGATGGCGGATAGCTCGAGATGGCTCCCGTATGCAGTGCTCGCCACACCCACCCAACTTGGATTGTCTGTGTCTGTCAAAGGCAGGATGTCTTATATCAACTTGTTTTTACTTTATACAAGATGGTTCTACAGCAAAACAGGTAATATTATAGAGACTCTCATCAGAGGGCCAGTCAGTTGTGCAGTAGTAATACCATGCTGTACAAAGGTGGACCCACATGGGAAGATCCCAGGTTCACATCCCTTGACCTCCCTCAATATGGCAGGTGTGCACACAGGTGCCTGTGACCTGGGTTGGCTGAGGCCGGCAGTGAATTGCGGTGTGAAGACCCTGTTGGGGGTGTCTGGCTCTCTCTCTCTCAGAATAAAGAAATAAATAAAAAAAAGAGAGACTGCCATCAGAGGCCCACATGGCATTAAAACTGTATCCACCACAATCTCTTGGGTTATGAGGAAAGTCATGGTATATTTTTCCATGCAAAAGTGTGTCATTACTTTCCTGATGACCTAATATATTACAGACACATAGAATTCATCACCTACTGATTGTTGGTAAAGGGAATTATGTTATCTCATTTTTAGAAAGAGTTATTTATTTAATTTTATTAATTATTACTATTATTTTTCAAATTTGACCAGAGACAAAGAGAGATAGAGATAGAGAGAGAGAGAGAGAGAGAGAGAGAGAGAGAGAGAAATTGAGAAAGCAAGCTACTAGCCGGGACTTAAACCACAGTCAACCACGTGGGAAGTCCAGAGCCTTAACCACCATGTCACGTGCCAGCCTCTATGTTATCTCATTTGATCTTCATGATAACATGGTAAGGAAACCATATCCAGTATTATTATCCCTGTTCTATAGATAAAGAAACTGAAGGCCACAGAGACTTGTAACCTTCTTGAGTTACACTGCTAATAAGTGATCTAGCATGGACTGGAAAGCAGAAATTATTAAAGGTTATTCTTTTTAGTAATTACCATCTTCCTTGGAAAGCAGCTAAGACTGCTTTGCTAAGAGCTTGCTGCAGCAGAACCCCTCTTCCCCCAACACCCATTTTTTCATTCAGTCATAAACATGTGTAATGAGTATGGTTTTTTTTTTTTTTTTTTTTACTATGGGGTATGTGTGCTCACTGGAGAGACAGAGAAACAGAAAGTGAGAAATCTCTCCCCAGGCAGGATGGCCACGCCACAGTCCTTTTTCCGCCACTCTCCTCTCAGGAATTTGGCCATACACACATGCACCCTGGCATGTTTTAAGGTGCCAGGTCCAGGACTCAGACCGTGGTTGACTATGTGGGAGTCTAGCAGTATAACCATTATTCCATCTGCTGGAATAATGAGCTTAAAATTCATATCTGCAAAAAAAAAAAAGTACCTTATTTTTCTGTCACTTGAATTAAATTCTCTCTTTGGTCCTCACTCATCCTGGTGGCAGAAACTGTCAATTCTGTTTTCTCAGCCAGCTTAGGAATTTGTCCCTCTTTCCTTCTTTTCCCTCAAGGGTTTAGAGTATTTAAGTTCAAACCTTTCGAGTGTGTATGTGTGTGTGTGTGTGAGAGAGAGAGAGAGAGAGAGAGAGAGAAAGAGAGAGAGAGAGCACGAGAGAGAGAGAGAGAGAGAGAGAGAGAGAGAGACTATAATGATACCTCTTGGACCTCATTATTTATATGTCATATAAAATCTTACAATCAATCTTGCTACCTCTTGTACAAGAGAGAGAGAGAGAGAAAGAGAGAGAGAGAGCACGTGTCAGAGAGAGACAGAGAGAGAGAAAGAGATTGATTCAGATTCTCTGTAAATGGTGTATAGTGAGCTGGCAGCATGTCCTTTGCTCAAAATGTTCACAATCTAGTGAGAGAAGTAGAGAAGTATTTTGGCCTTGGTGCAGTGATGTTAGGATTGGAAGGACGTGTAAGGTGGCACTGACACTGTTCTCGAAGACTCAAGTAAAGACTACGCAATTTTGCAATTCTGCAATTTCCTTATTACCTAAGCTATTTGGTTTAGTTCAAATTTGGGTAAGTGAACTCAATAAAGATTGAAGTAGAAAGCCAAAGGAGACTCAATAATAAAACAATTATAATGATCATATCTCTGACCTAACTGGACCTTCTCCATCTCAGTGAAAGCTGAGTGAGTCCTATGAAGCCCATTGGAACCAGGGTTGCTCAGTGGCCTCTCTTGGCACCATTGCTTGCTGAGAAACACCAATCTGGCATGACAAAATAATCTAAACTTTTATGTCTGTCTTTTAAAAAAATCCTGAGGAAGAGTGTGTTCATGACATGGGGCAAATACCTTTCTAGCCTTCCAGCTTTTCTTTTTTTCTTTTCTCTCTCCTCCCCTCCTTTCTTATTTATCTATCAGCTTATTGTCTGTCTACCTATCTACCTACCTACCTATCTTTTGTCTATCTCTCCTTCCATCTCACACCCAGCTTCTCTCTTTCCCCCATCCAAACTCACATTCAACATGTCTCAAAAAGAGAGCTTCTTCTCAAAATGGGCACATTCTTTTAAATAAACACAACCCTTTTCTGTTTCAGTTTCTTCTTGCTTTCTTTTTCTCCTTTTCTTCTTTCTCTTCATCCTCTAACATTATAGTTCTCTATCCTTTTTAGTGAAAAAATGAAATATTACCTTTATTTACTTAATGTAGATCTAGGGGAAAAATCTGGTGAAGACAGAACCATCTTTAGCAGGCTGGGGTAGGGGTGGTTTGGTAATGGGAGAGAAAGAGGGAGAGTCAAAGGAAGAAGAGTCAGAATTATCCTTAGTGGATAAATTAGGTGAGAAGTATCACTGTTTACAAGTAGAAGTTTTAGTCTCTCAAACCATTTTATAAATGGGGAAACCATTGCCCAGAGAATAAAATAAGCTGCCCAAGGTCATACAGTGAAGAGCTGTGATTTAAATCTGGATCTTTGGGATGAATTCCTATGTTTGCCTGCTCACAAGAGAAGTAAATTCCTGATTTCTACATAATTCAACTGAGAAGAAAATTCTAAGGATTACTATTCTCCCTAGTTCCTTTCCCCAGAAGTAGTGGAGGAGTCAGCCATTGGAGACAAGGCAGACCCAGGTGTACTACACAAGAAGGAGAGCACCACTGTGTGTGATAGCTAAAGCCACCTAGGCAGCTGGTTGCATTCCAGGCCAACTTCCATAGGACAGACGTGGTGATGTGCACCTGTGGCCCTCACTAACTGGGAGGCTGGGGCAGGAGGGTCATGGTATGGTGAGACCTGGCCAGAAAAAAATACCAATTTCTCTCTCTGTTCTGCTCTCTCTAAAAAAAAATAAGACATAAAAAATCATGATGTGCTGTTTCCTTGATATAGAGAAGATACTGGCCACCTACTGCCAGAAATGTGTCATGAACCAAGAGAAATAGTGAAAGGGAGGGAAGGATTTTAACTAGACTGGAATCAGGTGGATTGCAACAGTCTAGTGAGTCAAGTGAAAGCGGCAGGGAAACCTGAGAGATCTGGGTTACTGCTGAGGAAAAACATGTCTATACCTGTCAAACAATGAGATCAGAAAACCTTCAGTACTATTTCCCAATGGCAAAGTAGAACAGAGACCTTGCAAGAAATTAAGCTGCAGAGTGTGAAGCACAAAGTGAACAGCCCCTAGAATACCTCAAACACACATACCTATGAAAGCTATGAGAAATTTGTCCATACATTTTTTTGGCTTAAACAACATACATTTATTTTTATACAATCTGGAGGCTGAAAGCCCAAGATCTCAGTGTGTGCATGAGGTGGAGAGCTGTCCATGTAAATATATTTTTTTATACAAATACTGGCATGGTAGGAGGCTAATAGAATGCCATTAACAATTTATATGATTTCAAGTTTTTAAAATTTCTTGAGGTTTATTCTTTAGCTTAGAAAACAACCATCTTTATGAATGTTCTGTGTGAACTGAAAAGAAATACATATTCTGCAATTGTTGAGTGGCATTCTATAAATGTCATTTAGTCTAAGATGGCTGAGGTGGTTCAGGTTTATTCTATACTTACTAATCCCCCTCCCCCATTATTGGAGAGTTCAAATAATTTCCCTCTCAATAATTGATTGAACAAGATAAAGTTGTTGAACTCTCCAAGGATGATTGTGGATTTATCTGTTTTTTCTTTCAGTTCTATCAAGTTTTTATTTGTTTTATTCATATATTTTAAAGATCTGTTTAAGTATATATAGTTTTAGAACTGTTACATCTTCTTGGTAAAGTGATTAAGTAACCCTTTTATTATGAATTACCCTTCTTTATACCTGATAATATTCTTTGTTCTGATGTCTGCTCTGATGTTAACGTAATCGTGTTAGCTTTCTTCTTCTTTTTAATGGCCATAGTGCATGTTTTCTTGTTAGAGAAAGAGAGAGAAAGGGAGAAAGCACCCCCCTGCCCCCAATGGTGTATGGTCACACTTTTTCTCCATTTCTCCATCCTTTGGGGTCTGGGGGTATGCATGCACATATACCCGGCATGTCTTTCAAGCTGTTGGGGCCAGGATTCAAACTAGTCAGCCATGTGGGATCTATTGTAGCACCCTTAACCACTAAGCCACGGGGCCAGCCCATAGGCTTTCTTATGATTAGTGGTTTTGTTCTATATCTTTTCCCTTTCCCTTACTTTTAACCTTTCTGTGTCTCTACATTTGGAGTGGGTTTGTTGTAGACAGATATACTTCTATTTTAAAAATTCAATTTGACAATTTCTGCATTTAAAAAAAATAATTTTGTTATAGAGCATATGTGTTTGCCAGAGAGAGAGAATGAGAGAGAGAGAAGGAAAAAGCACCTCTCAAGTGGATGGCCATGCTGTAATCCCTTGTCCTCCATTCTTGTCTCAGGATTTTGGTCATGCAAGCACGTGTGCCTGGTATATTTTTCAAGCCACTGGGTTAGGGACTCCATCCTTGCAGTTAGTCACCTTAACCACCATGCATTGGTTTACTTTTTAGGTAGTCTTTTTCTATTATTGTATATAGTTTTGAGTTATAATTAGACATTAAAGAAAGATAGGCTGTAGTGGTATTTCTATATCTGTTGACACTTTCTAATACTTTTTCAGTTTCATCTTTTTCCATGTAAATCATTGATCCTTCTGGAATTATTTTGATGTAAAGAGTAATGTAGCGTTGGAGACCAGCAGGTGGCATGGTGGTTAAGGCACTGGACACTCCCACATGGCCAACCATGGTTCATTCGAGTCCTGAACTTGGTGGCTTACTTCCTCTCTCTCTTTCTCTCTCTGTGTCTCTCTTTGGTCAAATTAAAATAAATGAATGAATAAATAAAATTAAATAAATAATTTTTTTTGAAAAGTGTAACATAGTGTTTATATAATTATCATTGTTGTTATTATAGAAAATCTTTGGCAGGAGGATAAGTCAGAAACCCTAGTGGAAAGAACAGGGAATTTGCAATTAGATCAGTCTGGGTACAGGTGGCCCCACCACTTAAAACTCTGTGACCTTGAGCATAACCTCCTCTAATTTCAGTTTCCTCAGTGAAGTGGGGATAATGACATTATCTGCCTTGGGGAGCTGCTGTGAGTATTGAATGAGATAATGCTACTAAAATATTTTGTACGGTGTCTGGCACCTAGAAGGGACTTAATAAATGGCAGTTGCTCTGGTCAAGATGACGGTGATAGTCATCGTTGCTATGATGTGTAGGAAGACAAAGGCATCGCACATGTGAGTCAGGTGCTCTGAAGGCATGGGGAGATGTTAGTCACAGTATACAGACTACGGACTACACGGAAAACTGCTGTACAGCCCAGAACGTGTATGAGGTCTGAATCCATGAGGTGGACTTGAGTTTGTCGATCAGGAAAATGTGGCTTATAGGATCAGGAGATTGTTGTAGATAATCATTCACATCTCCCTTAATTAATGATAGTAGATAAGGAAAATGAAGACTGTTACATTTTCTAAGACAGAGTTTTCTTTCAAAGTGGAATTAGAACCATCTGGTATATCTGGCCCCACCAAGAAATCAGAACTTTGGGTAGGGCCTGGGAATCTGTATCTAACAGCTTTCCCAGGTAATTCTGTAGTGCATCAAAATGTGAGAAACACTTCTGTAGGGAAGAAAAGGGGAAAGTAGATATAAGGGGTTAGAAGGGGAAAAGGAAATCAGAAGATAAGATAGGAATAGAAAGGAGAGGAGGGCTACTATTGTGAGTTAGAATATAATTAACATTTGTCTCCTTTAAGTCTTTTTTGGCCCACTGTTACCCATCACGATAAAAGACACAGATCCAGTTCTCCTGATTCATAGATCACTCAAACAAACCATTTACTCAACCAAAAGTGTTTGAATCTAGATGTGGACCAGAACACTGGAGAGAGACAGAGGAAAAAGGTCAATCATCCAGTGGAGAAAGACATGCACTCACATCCCACAAGAAACCATGATTCACTGTGCTGGTGCTCTGATCAGTATTCATTGGGGGTCAATGGAAGACTGAAGTGGGGGCACTAAACTCAAACTGGGGAGATCATAAGTGGCTTCTGGGAGGAGAGATGTCTGGCCGAGACTTACAGAGACATTGCTTTGCAAGAAGGGAAAAGATTAGCAAGGAAAGGAGAGAGAAGGAGGGATTCATAAGGAGAAACAGCAGGGCCTATCTAGAGGTACTCTGGCTCAGTGTTCTGCCATGCCATAAGTAAGTCTTTCTTCTCCATTTCCCATCTTTTTGAGTTTTAGAGCATGCATGCACATGTGTCCAGCACGTTTTTTAAGTCTTGTTGTCTGGACTCCAAACCCACTGTTGGCTCTGTGGGATCTAGATACCTTAACCACTAGGCCATGGGCTGGCTCATGTGGATTTTATTTATTTATTTATATTTTTAAATTATTTATTTATTATTATTATATATTCAATTGCTATTCACCATTTAGCTTGCCATGTGAATTTTTTTTTTTTTGAGAGATTTTTGCCACGAGGCGCATGCACTCACCAGAAGGACAGAGACAGAGAGACAGAAAGTGAGAAACCACCTCCCTCCCTGGGGGTGATGGCCATGCCACAATCCCTTCTCCTCCATTCTCCTCTTGGGATCTTGGGCACGCACGCACATGTGCCTGGTGTGAGTTTAAGCCACCAGCTTTGAGACTTGAACCAAGGTCGATTACATGGGAGTCCAGCAACATAGCCACTGTGCCAACTGCTGGTCCCCCCATGTGGACTTTCTAATGTAATTTTGTTTCCTAAATGGAAAGATAGCTTTATTGATTTGTTTTTGATTATAAAGGTAATACATGCCAATTATTAAAATTAAAAAGAAATACACAGAACCAGCAGGTAGCATGGCAGTCAAGGTGCAGGATTCTACATGGACAACTCGGGGGTTTGATTCTTAGACTAGGGGGCCCGAAAAACACCCAGGTATGTGTGCATGTGTGCCTAAAATCCTGAAAGGAGAATGGAGGAGAAGGGAATGCAGTGTGGCCATC
>NW_006159542.1:706213-725541 GCF_000334495.1 Tupaia belangeri chinensis
CACTCACCAGAAGGACAGAGACAGAGAGACAGAAAGTGAGAAACCACCTCCCTCCCTGGGGGTGATGGCCATGCCACAATCCCTTCTCCTCCATTCTCCTCTTGGGATCTTGGGCACGCACGCACATGTGCCTGGTGTGAGTTTAAGCCACCAGCTTTGAGACTTGAACCAAGGTCGATTACATGGGAGTCCAGCAACATAGCCACTGTGCCAACTGCTGGTCCCCCCATGTGGACTTTCTAATGTAATTTTGTTTCCTAAATGGAAAGATAGCTTTATTGATTTGTTTTTGATTATAAAGGTAATACATGCCAATTATTAAAATTAAAAAGAAATACACAGAACCAGCAGGTAGCATGGCAGTCAAGGTGCAGGATTCTACATGGACAACTCGGGGGTTTGATTCTTAGACTAGGGGGCCCGAAAAACACCCAGGTATGTGTGCATGTGTGCCTAAAATCCTGAAAGGAGAATGGAGGAGAAGGGAATGCAGTGTGGCCATCTCTTCTTGTGCAGGGAGTGATTTCTCACTTTTCCTCTCTCTCTGGTGAGTGCACATGCCCTATGGCAAAAAGGTTTTTTATTTATTTATTTATTTTAAAGATAATACATGGGACTGGCAGGTGGTGTGGTGGTTAAGGTGCTGGACTCCAACATGGCCAACTGTGGTTCAAGTTTTAGATCTGGTGGCTTTCTTTCTCTCTCTGTCCCTCTCTGAAAATAAAATAAAATAAAATAAAGTTAAATAATAAAATTCTAAAAAAAATACGGAAGGATATAAAAAAGAAAGTATAAGTCACCTAGAATCCTAACAACCAGAGAAAATATGCAGTGATCCTATTTGTATTCATCTTTCCAGGCATTATCCATGTTCTCATACCCACACACATTTTTAAATGAAGTCATTCCATGTGTCATGAAATATTACCTTTTATTTCTTTCACTTGGCAATATTTAGTGGATATCTTTTTCTGCCAGTAAGTATATATTCATATCTTAATTATGATTTCTGGTAGTTCTGTTTATCACTTCTGACTTCCTTCTCACTCCCTCTCTAGAGTGTGGTCTTCAAGAGGTCATTTGTTCTCCTCCATTCTCCTCTCGGGATCTTGGGCACGCACGCACACGCACCCGGCGTGAGTTTTAAGCCACCGGGTCCGGGACACGAACCGCGGTTGACTACGTGGGAGTCCAGCGACATAGCCATTACGCTAACTGCTGATTCCCTTCAAGAGGTCATTTGACTTTACTCCAAGTATTAGCTTCCTGCTATTCCTCTGTGTCTTCTCAGTCTGCCGTCTCCCCTGGGCCCACGTCTCTTGTTTTGCTACCTCAGCCATAGCAACTTGGTTCTTGGTAATACACTTCCTATTGTATCATTCATTTGCTTAATGCTCCCATGGCTCCCTATGGCCTTCAAGATGAAGTTCCAACTTTCCTAGGCTGAATCAGGTAGCTTTCTGGTCAACCTTTCCAGCCTCCTCTTCCATGACCTTCACCTCACCAACCCCAAACCAACTCTCATCCCTGACTTATGGTACAGCACTTTGGGACTGTGCACATAGTCCTGCTTCTTGCTTCTCTGCTTTTTCTTATGCTGGTCCTCCTGCCTGGAATGCCCTCACTGTGTGATGTATCTGGCTCCCGTGGCTGACTTTGATTCATCCTTTAAGACTTCACTCAGTCACTGACTTCTCTGGAAGTATTCCTGACACAACTTAGCTTGGAGTTGCTCCCTCTCCTCCGTGCTCTAAGAATGCTCTATGTTTCCTTTTGTTGTTGCTCTTATCTTATTGTATTAAAGTTATCTTTGGTGTATCTATCTTCTTCAGTGGCTTGCAAGCTTCTTAACTTATTCAGCCTTGTATTCCTAGTGCATAAAATGTGCTCAACATATATTTGCCAATTGAATAAACCCGAGTCTTTGCAGAGCAGGCTTGTCTTTGCCAGTTATCATAATCTCATACCACCTACTCTGGTGGCTTAGATCTCTGCTCACAGGTTCCACGTGAATCTCCTCTGATTGTTTCTCCTGCAAAAATAGGCACCTGGACCTCATCCCTAGTGAGAACAATTTCTGCTTTTTTTTCTTCTCTCTTGTACTGATCTCCTGTTTGGACTAATATGTTGAACCTCACTATAAACCAGTGATTCCCTATCAAAGCCTAACCCTTTCCATCCAGTTCATCCTGTCACCAAAAATTCCACCACCTCCAAATTCTCTAGTTATATTTTTATAGACATTAAGCATTACTGTAAATTATATTTGGTTATAATAATACCTTGACAAAAATATCCTTCATAACAAAAGAACAACAAATCTGTGCATTTGTGTGGTTATGTGACATTTATAAGGTGTTTTCACATAATTTATTTCATTCATTCGTCATAATAATCTTGCATAGTGTGTTATTATCCTCATTTTATAGATGAGGAAACTGAGGCTCAGAGTATTTAAATGACTTGCTTGAGGCCTCATAATAAGGGAGTGACAGAAGATGACCTTAGTTGAGACCTTTTGACTCCAAGGTTTTGAACTCTTTGGAGTTTACCATGATTTAAAACATTATACACATCTGATGAAAGTCATCTCTCTATCTATCTATCTATCTATCTATCTATCTATCTATCTATCTATCTATATATGATTGGGAACCTTAAAGACATATCCTCTCTAAATCTGTTCTCTATCAGTATTATCATAAATTATTTAACACTTTAATTCAGCTCATGTTTCTTCCCTAAGTATAATCTTTCAGTGGACACTTGTCCCTTATCCAGTTACATGTTGAATCCCTGACTTCAGCCTTAAGCCCTATTTTAGCAAAGCCTAATACTTACCTTGCTCAAAAGGACAGTGGTGGCTCATGCTTTGGTGTCTTTCGACACAAACTGCTACCTCTACCGCATCTGAATTTTGCCTGAACAGCACCTTTTTTTTTTTTCCACGAGCTCAAGTGTCACCTCTACTTATGAGCCTTTTAAAACACCCACTCTCCATCCTTACTCTCCCTGCTACCTCCTTCATAGTGTCATTGAGTGAGTCACACTTTTTTGTCCCAGCACCTTTAATCTTTGAAGTATTTTTGTGATGATCTCTTTGCCTCCCTTTGAAGCTCTTCATATTCCTTGAAACTAAAAACAAGGCCCAAGTCCCTTTTGTTTAAAGACACAGTACTCAGCATAAGTCCAGCATAGAGTGCAAAATAGTAGATGTTTACTATTAATAAATGGATGCAAAATGGATGGTTAATAGATAGATGGGTGGGTGGGTGGATGGATGAACGGAGGACTGTTTGATGGGTGGATGAGTAGAAAAATGGATGGATGGACTATTTGATGGGGAGATAAATGTGCAGATAATGGATAGATGGACAGTTGGTTGGAGGGAAATATTGATGGATGAATGAATAGTTGGATGGATGGATGGGTGGATGGTTGGATATATGCAATAGTGAACTTAAAGTTGTTATTTCAAACTCAGATCCTTCATTAGTTAGGAGTATATTTCCTCTTCTTTCTCTACTTTTCCAATGCCAAATAATTAAATTTCTTCAGTAGAGGATATAGGAAATAGGGTTAACTTCTTTTCCCCTTAGAGTAGTGTACTCCTAGAGCTATAGAGGAAATACGAAGACACCTGTTTCAGCCCCCTGCCTTTTTACTTGTCAGTGGACTAATTATCTTATTTTTAGGTTATATTAATAACATCCCAATTGTTAGAAAGAACTTGGACTGAGCACAAGCCTGCTTCCCTGAAGCTTCTTCCCTTAAGTTCAGTTTTTTTTGTTTGTTTGTTTTAGAGAGAGATTTTTGCTATAGGGCACATGTGCTCACTAGGGAGACAGAATGAGACAGAGAGACAGGGACTGAAAGTGAGATATCACCTCCTGGGGGAATGGACATGCCACAGTCTCTTCCACTCTCCTCTTAGGATATTGGGCATGCATGCACACTCATCTGGCATGAGTTTTAATCTGCTGGGTCCAAGCCTAGAACTGTGGTCGCCTGTGTGGGAGTCCAGCGATATAACCACTACGCCATCTGCTGGTTTCCAGTTTTGGCTTTGAATCCAACCAATACAGATAAAAAATTCTTCTTTCACAAGGTAGATTTTAGAATATGAGATCATGGCCCATGTTATTCAAGGCTCTGCTGCAAATGACAGAAAACTGAATTCAATCTGGTCAATATAAAAGGACACTTATTGCCTCCTGTAAGATGACTGCAGTGTCATAAAGGCAGAGCTATCCCCACAGCTGACTGAACCCAAGAACTCCTTCTCTATCTCTTGGCTCACATTGTACTTGTGTGTTTGCTCCTTTAGTTCAAGCTCTTCCAGATGGCTGGGGATATAAGTATCACCATCTCTGCAAACATATCCTTTCACTCAGACTCTGAGAGGAAAAAGACAAAAATCTTAGGGAAGAACTTTGATTGGTCAGGTTCAGGTTATGGGTCTATCCCTGTGGCTGGAGGTCAGAGCACTACAATCCTCTACATAGTAGGGGAGTTGGCTACCAGAGTAAGGAAGAAAAAGCTTCTGGCTAGACTAGAATAAGGCATCTTCTGTAGCCTGAATTCCTTTTATTTTCTGTGCCTTAAGTTTTTTTTTTTTTTTTTGAGAGGTTTTTGCTATAGGGTGCATGCTCTCGCCAGACAGAGAGAGACAGAGAGATAGAAAACGAGAAATCACCCCCAGGGGGGATGGCCACGCCACAATCCCTTCTCCTCCACTCTCCTCTCAGGATCTTGGGCACACACGCACATGTGCCTGGCGTGAGTTTTAAGCCACCGGGTCCGGGACACGAACTGCAGTCAACTACAAGAGAGTCCAGCGACAAAGCCATTACGCTGACTGCTGGTCTCATCTGTGCCTTAAGTTTTTGTTTGTTTGTTTTTGACCAGAGAGTGTGTGTGCTTGCCAGAGAGAGGGAGATAAAACTTTCCAAAGGGATGTGGTCATAAAACAATCCCTTTTCCTCCATTTCTCCATCACATTGGGACTGTGGGCACGCATGCATACACACCTGGTGTGTTTCTTAAGCTGCTGGGGTCTGAATTTGAACTGCAGTCAATCCTGTGGAATCTAACTCACGTCAAGTACCAGGCTATGGGGCCTGCTCTGTGCCTTATATTTTTGAAAATGTGGGATTAAGGTGTGGCATTGACATTTCTTATTCTAGTTTCCCTATGGATGTATTCAAGTATACCAATGTCTCACTTATAATGGGACCCTCTGTCCCGAGTGGAATCTGCTGTTCCACAAGTGGTCTGATCTGCATATAATACAGCGGATCCAGTGGTTTCCTTGTTCTCGTCATGGCTTTTACAGTGGAGACCCCTAGTATGTGCTCAATAAATAGTGAATAAATATAAGTATAAACATAATTGCCAAGCCAATCCTGCCTAGGCATTTCTCCTAAAGGCAAATGAGACAGCCCTTGTGAAATGAGTAGCAAAGGTCAGGCAGCCAGATGGACTAAGAGCACTGTGGGAGGGACACAGCTGGGACACCTTGCTAGGTGTGCCTGGCATGACTGCTCCCAGGGAGTACTCTGTGGTTCTCTAAACTTTCAGTTCATTGGAATAAACTGTATCTCCCCAAAGACTGCAGCATTGGAAGAGGAAGATATTTGCAAAACAACAACAGAAGAACACATACCCTTTTTTGGATAAGACTTTGGCCACAAGTGACAGAAAACTCAAAATGACTGTGACCTAAATGTGATAGTTTATTTATTGTTTAAACAAAGTTTAGAGGTACAAAGTCAAGATTGGAATGGCAGCTGGGGACCAGGTTTGCTCTTTCTTGTCTCTCTTGTCATCTATCCATCTTGTTGGTTCAAGGTGATGGCTCAAGTCTCATCCATCACACCAGCATCCTCTTGAAGAGAAAACCCAGTTTAAACCCAGTAAAAACCAGGTAAATAAAAGGAATGAAAGAAGAAAGAGGGTGAAGAATGTTCCAGAATTCTGGCAGACTTCAGAAAGCTTCACAACACATCTATTCACATCTCATGGCTGGAACTTAGCTCTGTGTATGTGGGATGCTAGGAAGTAGTCTTTATTCCAAGCAGGTTTGTGCTGTCTTAAAGCTAGGAGCTTTATTACTAGTCAAGAGTCAAAAAACAGACATTGTGCTAGACACCGGGATCTCTGTCAGTGCTTTCAAAGAAGAAAAAGTGTGAAGGTAAAGACAGGAAAAGCAGGACTTTTTTTTTTTTAGGTAGATGTTAATATTCTGATAGGGGTTTTGTGATGGAAGACTTTTTTTTTTTTTTGAGAGGTTTTTGCTATAGGGCATGTGCACTTGCCAGAAAGACAGAGAGAGACAGAGAGATAGAAAGTGAGAAATCACCCCCTAGGGGGGATGGCCACACCACAATCTCTTCTCCTCCATTCCTCTCAGGATCTTGGCCAGGCACGCATACGTGCCCAGCATGAGTTTAAGCCACCGCATACACGCCCAGCATGAGTTTAAGCCACTGGGTCAGGGACTTGACCTGCCCGCCGTAGGCTACATGGGAGTCCAGTGACATAGCCATTACGCTAACTACTGGTCCCTGTGATGGAAGACTTTAGTCCAGCAGTCACACCCAAGGCACCTTTCTCAAACTTAACCTGATCAGATCCAGGATATGATCCTGGTTTCCTCTAAACTAAGCTCCCAGCATAGTATGTGAGTCATTCCACATCTGTCTCAAATCTACCTTCATAGCCTTAGCCACCTGCTTCCCTCCTGCACTGCAGCCACACCCAGCTCCTTGTCATTTGTAAATAGGAGCAGGCATTTGCTTTTCCTCCCTCACTATGGGCAGTCCCTTGTACCTGAAATTTCCTTTCCTCCCCTCCTTGCACAAAAACTCCTAAACATTGAGCTTTAAAATGAAAGCTTATCACTACCTCCTCCATAGTCCATTCCTTTCTTTGTGATCAAAGCCCTCCTCAGATTTCCCCTATTTAATTGTCTTTATCTGCTTATAGGTTTTCCTCATCACTGAGCACCCTATTTAAAACAAACCTTATCTCTCTCTAGCTCTTTATCCTGGCTTTATTTTTCTTCATAGCACTTATCACCACCTGACATGTTCCTAGGTATTTATTTTCCCCATATATTATTATCTGACTCCACCCACTGAAACATAGATATGTTTTCAAATTGCTGATAAATATTTATCTTAGGAATTTAGGAACGAACAAAGGAAATTCCTTGGAACGCTTGAGACTTTCCAAATTATAACTTATTCTTTATAAAAATTTAAAAAATCATGTTTTATAAGTTTACTTACTCATTTAAAAATAATGATGAGTTTGTGGTCATTATGCCAAATGTTTTAGAGTGTTCTGTTAGAAAAAAAACTGACATAGTACAGAATGCAAAGTTTGCTAATTATGGATGAACCAATGCATTGTGATACACTTATATATTTCAATAACATAAAGAATGATTTATACCTGATATAGACTTTTTGATAATAGAACATATTAAAAGAGGGGAGCATTGATATGAATTATTTTTTGTTATGTAATAAATATTCTTGATTTATAAAAATTTCTTTCATTTTGCATTGATTTGGTTGAGTTGTTAAGAGTGAATCTAGGTGCCAGCAGATGGCTTAGTGGTTAAGGTGCTGGACTCCCATGTGACCGACGGTGGTTCAAGTCCCAGACCTGGTGGTTTGAAACTAATGCCAGGTGTATGTCCATGAGTGCCCAAGATCCTGAAAGGCAAATAGAGGAGAAAGGGTTGTGGTGTGGCCATCCTCCGGGGGGTGATTTCTTGCTGTGTCTCTCTGTCTCTCTGTGTGTCTCCAGTGAGTGCACACACCTTATAGCAAACATTTCTCTCTCAAAAACAAAAACAAAAACAAAAACAGTGAATCCAAAAGCATCTTCAAATTGGGCACATTTTACTTTATATTAGCTCATTTCCTTAATAATGAAAATATTTTGACCACGTACTTCATTCAGCTCACATATTGCCTTTTAAGACAGGCTTGCTCTGACTGCATGATTTTTTAAAAAGTATTTATTTATTATCATTATATTTCAATTTGACCAGAGACAGACAGACTGAGAGAGAGAAAGTGAGAAAGCAAGCTGCCAAGTCCGGGACTCAAACCGTGGTCAGCTATGTGGGAGTCCAGCACTCTTAACCACCACACCACTTGCCAGCCCCTGAATGCACGATTTCAAAACAGTAGAGCCCAATTACTACTTTGTAATTACTTCCCTCCCTGCCAATAGGATGTGAGCGCTAAGAGAACTGGGACAGCAATTTGTAAGCTTTAACCTGGTCCTCAATGTCCTACAAGTTCTAAAACACTAACCAAGGGTGTGAAAAATTTGCACATGGAAAACCATAAACCCTTGATGAATAATTTGAAGAAGCCATGAATACATTGAAAGATATCACATATTGGGAACCAGCAGTTAGCGTAATGGCTATGTCGTTGGACTCCCACGTAGTTGACCGCGGTTTGCGTCCCAGACCCGGTGGCTTAAAACTCACGCCGGGCGTGTGTGGGTAAGTGCCCAAGATCCCAAGAGGAGAATGGAGGAGAAGGGATTGCGGCGTGACCATCCCCCCGGGGGTGATTTCTCGCTTTCTGTCTCTATGTCTCTCTCTGTCTGGTGAGCTCATGTGCCCTATAGTGAAAAAACCTCTCCAAAAAAGAAAAAAAGAAAGATATCACATATTCATGGGTCAGATGAATTGATATAATCAAAATGCCCATATTATCCAAAGCTATGAATATTTACAGATTTGATGCTATTCCTGTCAAAATTCCCATGGATTTTTTTTTTTTTTTACAAAAACAGGGAAAAACGATTCTAAAATTTATATAGAACCACAAAAGACCCTGAGTAGCCAAAACAATTGGGTGAGAACAAAACTGGTGGCATCATAAGTCTTGATTTCAAATTATATTATAATTGTACTCTGTAAAAACAGTAGAGTGTAGGCATAAAAATAGGCATAGACTAATGGAACAGAATAGAGAGCATAGAAATAAACCCACATGTAAACCGGTCACTAACCTTTGACAAAGGCTTCAAAGATATATAAAAAATATATAGGGAGGAAAGGATAGCCTTTTTTTTTTTTTTGGAGATATTTTCACTGTAAGGCGCGTGCGCTCGCCAGACAGACAGAGAGAGACATAGAGACAGAAAGCGAGAAATCGCCCCCCAGGGGGGATGGTCATGCCGCAATCCCTTCTCCTCCATTCTCCTCTCGGGATCTTGGGCACGCACGCACACGCGCCCGGCGTGAGTTTTAAGCCACCGGGTCCGGGACATGAACTGTGGTCGACTACGTGGGAGTCCAGCGACATAGCCATTACGCTAACTGCTGGTTCCCAGGATAGCCTTTTCTTTAATTTTTTTTTTAATTATTTTTTTTTAATTTAATTTTATTTTTTTTCTTTATTTATTTACATTCATTCACTGTACATCATTATAGCATCCAAAATGAGATTTTTCCATTGAGAATACACTGTATATTGGCTCAATCAAGCACATCAACATATGTGTTATTGTCAACAAATCATTTTCCATTTATTGTTTTCTGTATATTTTGCCTTTTTTCCCGTCTTTGATTCCCTATCTCACCCTCTGCCATCTCCCACCCTCCTCCCACACTGTGTCTGGTATCTATTGTTGCTTTCTATGCCTCCCCCATTTTATTGTTTCACTAAATATCTTAATAAATCTAAATATTTTCAATAGCAAGCACAGCTGATATGTACATATCCATGAACACAAGACTGACTTTAGGCATAAACCTCAGTGAATAGAATGAACATACTGTAAAGTAGCACCTAACTAGGGCTATATAGCTTAACTGCAGTCATCAAATAGGTATTTCTAATGCCTTTTTTTTTTTCTTCTGAAAATTTTTTTTTTATTAATTTACATTCATTCCCTGAGCATCATCACAACATTCTAAATGTGGTTTCCCATCTAGAATATACTATATAGTGGCTTAATAATGCATGTTATCATCCATAATATTCCATTTCTACTTTCACATATATGTTTTTTACCCCATGTCTAGCCCTCTGCCCTATTCCACTCTCTTATTACACTATCTCTGCTGTCTACAGTTGTCTTCAATTCCTTTTCCCCCAACATTTCGTTGATCACACAATATCATAAGTAATCTAACTACTTTCAATAGCAAGATCAGCCGATGGTTTCAAGAAAAGCAGTTTTGAACTGGTAAGGATATTTCTTTGAAACTTAAAGCCTAGAAACAGGTTAGTATTCTGTTCAAATAGTCGGAACATGAATCTATTGATAGCTGAAGACAGGACAAAAATCCTTAAAACCGGACAACAAAGCTTAGAAGAAAAGCAGCAATATTTTAGTCAAGTCGTAGAATACTGTTTCATCAGTTCAGTCTCATGTACTTAATCTTTCTTCTGTATCTGTTGAGGTTCGATGTTCCAGATTGAAATCTGGGATGTAATACTCAACTCCAGCTTTTGGCCCTACAATTAAGTTGCCCATTTTCTTAGTTTCTGAACTCTTATTTCTGTGTGTCTGCATTTAATTTTACTGACATAGCACTCCCTTAAGAACTTCTTGGAGATCCGGTCTGGTGCTGGTAAATTCTTTCAGGTTTTGTTTATCTGGGAAAGTTCGTGTCTTTTCTTCCCAAATGAACGATAACCTTGCTGGGTACAGAATTCTCGGTTGAAATTGCTTTTCCCTTAATACTTTGAATACATTTTCCCATTCTCTCCTCGCTCTCATTGTTTCCGATGAGAGGTCTGCCGTTAGTCTGATGGGATACCCTTTGTAGGTAACTTGCCTTTTTTCTCTTGCCAGTCTTAGTATCTTGTCTTTGTCTGTGGTTTTGGTCAATCTGGCTATAACGTGTCTTGGAGAAGATCTTCTTGGGTTGATTCTATTTGGGGTCCTCTGTATTTCTTGGGTCTGAATCTTTGAGTGCCTCTCCAGGTTTGGAAAATTTTCTTGTAAGATTTCATGGAATAGATTATCAATGCCCTTATGAGTCTCTTCACCTTCTGGGATGCCTATTATCCGGATGTTTGGACGTTTGATGGTATCTAGTACTTCTCGCATATTATTCTCAAATTTTTGGGCCATTTTCTCAGTCTTCGCGGTGGATTTTTCTAGGCCAACCATTTTCTCTTCTACATTAGAGATTCTATTTTCTGTATGATCTAGTCTGCTTTTAATACTTTCAAGGGAGATTTTGACTTCTTGTATTATAGCCTTCATCTCTAACAGTTCCATCTGATTCTTTTGTAAAGTGTGAAATTCCTCTTTTAGATCTTGCATGAATTTCCTCACCTCCTGGAACTCTTCAACTCCTTTCTCCTTCCTCTTCAGCAGTTCCTTGTCTCTCTTCTCTTCCATCTCTGTTAGCTTTGCCATTATGAATGTTCTGAATTCTTTATCAGACATTTCCATGATTTCCATTGAACTGTGTGTGGATAAAGAGGAGCTATCCTTTTCCCTTGTGGGAGAGGTATTTTCCTGCTTCCCCATATTTCTTGTGGTCCTGCAGTGATTTCTAGTCATCTGGTGGATGATCGGTTTCTTCCCAAACTTGGAAGTTCAATCACGCGACTTTTGGATGCTGGAGGCCCAGTTATCAGTGGGACATCTTCCTTTCTCCCCAAATGGCTAGATCACCTCTTTAATTGTTTTTTAAAAACTGGATATCTGGCTGCAAGAAAAAAACTAGAATTTTTATCTTATACACAAAAGTTAACTCAAAGTGGATTAAAGACTTAAACATAAGACCAGAAACTGTACAACTCCCAGAAAAACAGCAAAAGGAAAAGCTTCACAACACTGGTCTTGGCAGTCATATTTTGTATATGATACTAAGAGCACAGGCAGCAAAAGCAAAATGAACAGGTGGGACCGTATCGAACTAAAAAGGTTCTTTATAGCAAAGGAAACATGGAAAAAAATGAAAAGTCAAATAAAAAGTTGGAGAAAATATTTGCAAACCGTATATCTAATAAGGGATTAATATTCAAAACATGTAAGAAACTCTTACAACTCAGCAGCAAAAAAATCCCAGCTAACCTCTTTTAAAAATAGACACAAAGTACATTTTTCTTTTGTTTGGAAAGGTTTTTGCTATAAGGCGCATGTGCTCGCCAGGACAGAGAGAGACAGGGAGACAGAAAGCGAGAAATCACCTCCCAGAGGGGATGGCCACGCTGCAGTCCCTTCTCTGTTCTCCTCTCAGGATCTTGGGCATGCACAAACACGCACCCAGCGTGAGTTTAAGCCACTGGGTCTGGGACTCGAACCGTGGTTGACTACATGGGAGTCCAGCGACATAGCTATTACGCCAACTGCTGGTCCCACAAAGTACATTTTTCTAAAGACAGCACACAAAGCATCAGCAGGTATATGATAAGGTGCTCCAGGTCACTAATCATCAGAGAGAGATGCAAATCAAAACCACAATGAGATGTCATTTCACACCTGTTAGGATGGCTGTTATCAAAAAATCAAAAGGTAAGTGTTGTCAAGGATGTAGAGGAAAGGAAACCCTCATACATACATTGATAGTGGGAATGTAAATTGATACAGCCATTATGGAAAACTATATGGAAGGTCCTCAAAAAAGTTAAAAAAAATAGATCTACCATGTGATTTTGGCATTTTCTTTATGAGGTATATTCCAAAAGAAAGTAAGTCATGGGGCCAGCAGGTGGCATGGTGGTTAAGGTGCTGGACTTGCACATGGCCAACAACAGTTCGAATCCCAGACTGGCAGCTTGCTTTTTCACTTTCTCTCTCTCTCTTCCTCTCTCTCTGTTTCTCTCTGGTGAGTGTACGTGCTCTTGTAGCAAATTAAATAAATAATAATAACAATGAATAAAATTAAATAATAAAGAGAAAGGAAGTCAGTACCTTCATGAGCTATCTGTGCTTCATTGGCCAGTGTAGCATTATTCTCAACAGCCAAGGTACAAAAGTAACCTGTGTTCATCAAAGATGAATAGATTTTAAAATGTGATGTGTATCAATATATATGTGATCTTATATATATCTATTGGGTCATTGGAAAAGTCATGACACATTTTTGCATATAAAAACATAGAAAGCTATGTCATGACTTTCCCGATGACCCAATACAATAGAATAATACTCGTCCCTAAAGTGAAGGAAAGTCTGCCCTCTGGAACTATATATGTGAACTTGGCAGATATAATACTAAGTAAAATAAGCCAGGCACAGAAAGATAAATATGGTGGCCTCACTTACATATGGAATCCAGAATATTCAAACTTGTAGAAACAGAGTACAAGGGCTATTATTGGAAGTCAGGGTGTGGGGGTAATGGGGTGATGCTGGTCAGAGGATACACACTTTCAGTCATAAGATGAATAAGTCCTGGAGACCTATTATACTGCATGATAAACTATTGTTATGCCATCTGCTGGTCCCAGTGACTCTTGTTAATAAAAATGTATTATACATTTGCAATTTGCTGGGCGAATAGTTCTTAAATATCCTCACCCTCCTACACACACACACACACACACACACACACACACAGTATGTCCTGTGAATCAGCTTGATTGCGATAGTCAGTTCACAATGGATACATAGATCAAAACATCACAGCGTATACCTTAAGTATAGACAACTTTTATTGGTCCACTATACCTCAATAAAGCTCAGAGAAAACTTTGATAAGTTCAATGTCAGTCAACACCAGGTACTGATTAAGTATTTAAAATGTATTATTCCTATGAGGTAGATAGTATTATTATTCCCTGTTTTATTGATGAGTTCACAGAGAGGTAAAATGACTTCGTCAAGGTCATGTAGCTAGTAAGTAGAAAATCCTAGAATGCTTGACTCCAGGTTACTGACCTATAACTCTAGCATTTTACTACCTCTGAACGTTTTAATTCTACATACAAACTGGAATATGTTTCCAAGAGAAAAGAGGTACGTACTTACTGTTCCTGCTCTGTTGGATATGCTAATTTGACCACACAGAATGCCATGTTTAGTTTTGGGCTCTACAACTGGGGTCCTCCGAGAGAGGGGCCAGATATGAACTGTGAAATGAGGGGATAAAAGCCTCATGATGCCTGACCTGGGGGAGAGAGCATGTGATTGCTCCCCTACTTCATTCAGGTCCCTGCTCAGCTTTTCTAGAGAGAGGCCTTTCTTCATCATCCTGTTTTAAACAGCATCCTGGGCCAGCCCATGGCCTGAAAGTTAAGGAGGCTGCAGCCCATATGACTGACTGTGCGGTTCAAGCCCCACACCCAGTGACTTGAGAAACATGCCGGATGCATGTGCTTGCCCAAAATCCCCAAAAGAGGGTGAGATGAAGAGATGGATTGCAGCATGCCCACCCCCGTGGGGGTGCTTCCTCACTTTCACTCTCTTCCTCACTCTCTTTCTCTCTCTGGTGAGCACATGTGCCCTCCGAGAGGGGGCAGTGTGGAGGATAAACATGCCCATCTCTCTAGTCCTTCTCCTATGTAATTTTTCATTATAGCACTTATCATCACCTGATATTTTTACATACATTTATTTTTTGACCATAAGTCATGTCATTGTCTCTCTTTTCCACTAGAAAGTAAATTTCATGAGTTTAAGCATTGTGTCTAGAATTGTATCTCCAGGGCTGGGTACAGAACTTGGCACAGAGTAGACACTGTATCTGTTGAGTGAATAAATAAGAGCCTCAAAACATTTCCTTTTCTTGATTTATTATAGTCCTTGCCCCTTAGCATGACTATAACTTATAATTAATTTATATATATAATAGTAATCTCACAGAGAATTTAGTATTTTATATTTTTCCTTGACATTGAGCTATGCATACATATGTATAAATACATATTTTTGGCTACATTAAAATCCTACCTTCCTCTTTTTTTAGTTTTTTTCTTTTTCTTTTTCTATAGAGCATGTGCACTTGCCAGAGAGGGGGAGAGAGAGAGAGAGAGAGAGAGAGAGAGAGAGAGAGAGAAAGCAAGCAAGCAAGCAAGTACTCCCCTGGGGAAAAGGCCATGCCACAATCCCTTCTCCTCCATTCTCTTCTCAGAATTTTGGGCATGTATGTACATGTGTCCAGATTGTTTTTCAAGCCGCTGGGTCCAGAGCTAGAACCACATGGTTCAGCCATGTGGGATCCAGCTGCCTTAACCACCATGCCATCAGCTGGCCCACCTACCTTCCTCTTTACTTTCCCATCTCCACTCCCCCGCCAAATAATATGATCTATCTCCCTATGTCTTTTTTCATGCTCATATGATTAGGTAATATATGACACATAAACATACATACAAGCTGTTTGAAATTGTTTTAGGATAGAAGATATATAACCTACTGGATAGTTTTATAAATGCTGCATGGTATTTATCTCTTCTGTTCTGTGTTCCTCACTTAAACATAGAATGAAAATTCTTCCAGGTAAAGATGCAGAACAAACATTAAAAAAAATAATAGCCTATGGGGCTGGAAGGTGGTGTGGTGGTTAAGGGCACTGGACTCCCACATGTCTGACTGCAGTTTGAGTCCTGGACCTTGAGGCTTGCTTTCTCACTTTCCATCTCTCTCTGTCTCTCTCACTCTGTCTCTCTCTGGTTAAATTAAAATAAATAAATTAAATAAATAAAGTTAAATATAGTAATTCTTTTGGGAACCAGCAGTTAGCATAATGGCTATGTTGCTGGACTCCCATGTAGTCGACCACGGTTCGCGTCCTGGACCTGGTGGCTTAAATCTCATGCTGGATGTGTTAAAAAAAATAGCCTAGTACTTTACACTTTCAGTGATTTATACTGCATTTCTTACTCATAGGCATTTTGGTGGTTTTCTGTTTGTTATCATTTCTATCAGTCTTTCGATTTGCATTTTTATATATACAGATGGTTCCTGATTTACTTATCATTCAACTTAATGATTTTCTACTTTACGACAATGTGAAAGCAATGTGCATTCAGTAGAGAAAACACACACAACTATTGGTTTTCACTTTTAGTACAGCATTCAGTTACATTAAATATTAAAAACTTTATTATAAAGTAGGCTTGTGTTAGATGATTTTGTCCAACTAAGTGAAAGCCATGATGTTCAGTGAATGAAATGTGTTTTTGATGCAACATATTTTCAACTTTTGATGGGTTCATCAGGAAGTAATCTCATCATACGTCAAGGAGCATTATTTGATCTCGTGCTTCATTGGTATTTGTTATGTTCCATATATGGGATTTTCAAATTCAAAGGACATGTGTTCACCTTTGTAGATTTCTTCCCCGATGAGCTATAGAATTCTCATTTCTATCAGCAAAGTCCACAGTTCCCCTCTCTTGCAATCCAGTGTGGATTTTTCAGTGTTCTTGTATAAAGCTCTAGCCTCCTGAGACAGAGATGTATATGGTATACAGACAGAAACTATTTGCCTTCAGCTCCTCAAGGCACATTTTGCTTTTCAAACACCATGAGGGTTAAAGCTATAGCTATTTTTGAATTCGTCTGACTGAAAGGGTAATAATAGCCTTAGTTCCCTAAGAAGGCCCAAGTGGTTACAGCCTGGACTAAGTCCCTTGGATAAACTCGAAAAATATCAGGACGGCAGAAGTGCTGTCTCCCTAGTATGTACATTTCAAAAGAGATAAAGCCAAGACATTAGAGAATCTCTTGGCTGCAAAAGCCTAAGACATGGCCTAGCTGGCTAAGCTAACCCTTCCAGAGATACTTTTACATCCCCAAAGACAAGAGGAATGAAGGGTCTTTCTCATCCTTTCTCCAAGGAGCAAAGGCTTTTCTCCTTCCAGTAGGGAGGAGAACAGCTGTCTCTCTTTTGTATTCACCTGGAGAAAATCTGTTTTCCATCCCCTGTCTATGGAATGAAACTTTTGCTTGCAAGAGAATTTCTAAGGCCATATAGAAATATCCATACAGGTAAAACACAAAATTATGCAAATAGGATCACTTCCCAGATCATTCACAGTTCTTTTTTCTTAATTTTATTTATTCATTAATTTATTTTAATTTGACCAAAGAGAGAGACAGAGAGAGAGAGAGGGAGAGAAAGTGAGAAAGCAAGTCTGCAGGTGCAGGACTTGAACTGTGGTCGGCCATGTGGGAGTGTCCAGCACCTTAACCACCATGCCACCTGCTGGTCCCTGCAGTTCTTGACATTCTGCTAGCACCAGGGATGATCACCAGTCTATGTTTTGCCAGTCTAATGGGTGAGAATTGGCTTCTCACAGTGACCTGAGTTGTAATTCTCTTGCTATATGTGAAACTGCACTTACGTCTGTTTCAGACATCACAATTTTCTTCTATGTGTATATCTGTGTGTGAATTGCCTTTGCATAAGCACAGCCTGCTTTTTCAAAGTTTTTTTTTTAATTGCAATTTTACTTATCACTTCGTATGGACTCTTTTTATAAGAAGAGTTGTTAATACAGACTGATGGTAAGTGGCTTTTTAACAAATGTTTTACAAGTGCTTTTTCTCCCACAATATTTTCCACATCCTGCTTTTATTCCTACTAGCTCTGTCTGATCTACTTTTATCTGCTGGACAAACAAAGAAAAGGGTCCTTAATGTCTTCTCCTTGTGGTCCCAAGGTAAAGAAAGCATGCATCAACTTCCTAGGTGAGATAGGAACGAGGTCACATGGAAAGACAGAGGCCCTTGCCTGGGAGCTTAGGATAAAGGAGATGTATCCATTGGAAACCTCCTGTCTGACACTGATTGTGACACAAAGGAGGTAAGCCTAGAGGAAAGTAGACAGTCAGCTCTTCTATTAGAAGCACCACTCAAGGAATAGAGAAGGTAAGGGTCTGCCTAGCAGGCTGGTCCCTACAACCTGAAGTGTGGAATGCACACTCCGTGCTGGTTAAGCAGAACTGCAATATTTTGGACTTCTACTTCATTATGGGCCAGCCAGTCTGAAAATAGAGACCACATCTTCTCCCCACACCTCTGGGTAGGGGGTGCAGAATGACAAGCTGAGCAGGACCCATAGCTAGCAGGAAAAGACTCTGGTGTTAGGACGATGTATTCAAACCAGGTGGTATATGGGACAGAGGCTGCTGAGCAGAGACGGGGTAGCAGGTGCAAGCCTCCATGCTGAAGACTGAGAGCACGAGATTCACCAGAAGGGACTAGACCGTCCCAGGATTGTGGCTCAGAGGTGGAGGTGGCCTAACTTAAATACTTCCTACTGAGGGACCAACTGACCGGGTGCTGGACAAGCTCCTTCTGCAAAGTTTATGTGTAGAAAGGAATCTCATGGTAGCTGGTGAGACAGTGAGGGCTCCCTTCTAGATGTAAGCTCTGAGTACAGAGAAGGCAAAGGGCGTCCAGTGCCTTGAGAAAACTACCTTGGTCAGACTCTGAAACCCTAGAAGCTCATAGAGGCCTTGCTAGGAGGGTGAATTAGCCATATTGCAGCTTGGGGACCAGGTGGGCCCATGATTCCTAAGAAATGTCAGTGATCTCCAGGCACACAAGAGAGCCTGTCCCTTTGCTGGAGGCCCACAGCCAGGACCTAAATCACAGCAGGTCTGCTGGACAGCCAGCGTGCATGGGCGGTAGGGAGGAGGGCCCAAGCCCATCGCAACCACGTTCTCAGCATTAGCTTTACCTGTGTCTCAATGGTGAGAATTCTGGGTACATGCCTAGAGATTTCAGAGAACCAACAGCAAGAAGAGAAGGCCAGGGTCACTTTGCCCTAAAAAGGCACTTGGGGAAGTCCATGTGGTGAGGCAGTGGCTCCTTACCCAGGCATATGAAAACTTGTCCTGGGGTAGAAATGTCCCATATTTGTGCTCTCTGCCATGGAGGTCAGTAGCCACATGTAGCTTCTGAGTGCTTAGAATGTTACTATTACCACTAAGGGAGTGGATTTTTAATTTTAATTAATTTAATCTTAAACGTAAATAGCTGCCCTCGTGGCTAGTGGCTGAACACAGGGGTCAAGACTTTGGGTTCTCGATCTCAGATAAGCAACATAACCACTTTGTGCCTCCCTTTCCTATTACCTAAACTGGGGTGAAAGGTACCAACTTCTTAGCTTTCCTGCCTACAGGTAGACATAGCCAATAGAAGACTGGGCCTGTTTGCAGAGGTCTTTTGAAACACATGTGCATTAAGCAGGCATCATTTGCATACTTCTGTCACAGTCCTGAGATTCCACTGTTGTAGGTCAAGGTAGAGCTGCCAGGAACTTTCCAGGTTGCATAGGAATTCCTTGATGCTGGAGGCAGGAAGGGTGGGGATAGTTTCTGAGAAGCCAGGCTCCTCCTTGGAAAGAGCTAAGTTAATGGGCTTCTGTGTCT
>NW_006159542.1:725552-730381 GCF_000334495.1 Tupaia belangeri chinensis
CAGAGTGACCCAGGGGCCATGGTCAGGAGGCTACTGTCTCAGGATGCTCAGTGCTGGGAAGACTCCTTTTCTGATTATTACTGCCTGTGTGCTGCACAAGAGACTCTGACAAACTCTGATGAGACCCTGGGGGGATTTTGGAATCCATGTCCACTGAATCTTGGTTGAGGGAAAGGGGATGTGATAATGCAGACCAGGGAGAGGTCCCCACTTCCCAGGCCCATGAGTGTGGTCTTCATGGGGCAGGAAGGACCCATCGGATAAAGCTCCCTAAGGCATTAGTGATGGTGTTAGTCTTCAGCTTGCAAACTGGGCTTCCAGGGCCGGAAACTTGTGCCCACTGGTTGCTAGGAAGGGAGTGAGTGCAGAGGAGCCAAAGCCTGGGAAGATGGCAAGGTCTAGTGCATTTCCTTGCTTCTCACTGTGAACCAGAAAGCAAACCCCCTCACCTGATTTATTAAGAAGAGGCACAGAGAGAGGACAAGATTTTTTTATTTTTTAGAATTATTTTATTTAATTTTATTATTATTATTATTTATTTGAACTTGACCAGAGAGAGACAGAGATGAGTGGGGGAGGGATGTGAGAAAGCAAGCCACCAGGTCTGAGATTCAAACCATTGTTGACCATATGGGAGTCCAGTGCCTCTAACAGCCACGCCACCTGTTGGCCTAAGATTTTATAGCTCAGTGTTTTCCTAAATGCCTCAACTGAACTCCAACCATGTTGCCTGCAGGTGACCTTCAGTGTGTCCCCAGGGACTGAAAGAGGTGTTCTACCCCTGGTAAAGTTGGAAGGGGTTAGAAAAGGCCAGTTACACAAGGGAAGTGAGTTCTAGCCAAAGGGAAACCCAGGGCCTGGTGTTTGAAAGCCTCTTGCACATGCTTTTTTGCCTGTCCTTTCTCTTCCAGGGATGACTGAGACTGTGAAAATAAAGCCCTTCCACTAGACTCTCATGCCCCAGTGGGAAGGGCGCGCTAGATTGGAGGGTGGTGCAGCCACTGCTCTCATGGCTCCTGTGAGTGGGCTGAGGTTGCCAGAGACCGGGCAGTCTGCCGCCTTGCTGTGATCCCTGCTCTTTGCACTTCTAAAGAGGACAGGGTAGACAGGTATTATCTCTGTGGCCATTGTATGGCTGCTACCATGACCGTCAGCTATAAAGCTGGACAAGGTTTTTGTTGGGTCAGAAAACTACCTTTGAATATTTGGATTCTTCTCGTTAGGTCAAAGAAGAAAAGAAAAGAAGAAAGATACTAGTGAGCCGTTAGTGACCAGAATGAACACTGAAGTCCATTTATTTGGAAGCTAAGGCCAGAGAAGGCAGTGAGATGTGTTCAAGGCAGGGGAATGCCCAGCAGGATGCAGCACTTCCCCACCGCTCCCTGCACTCCCGCCCTTTAATCTAAGACTATGATCCATGGGCTACTATGGGGTAGAATTGTCTGTTATGATCCTCGGGCAGTCCCTTGGCTTAGGGGGTCATTGTACCTCTTTTACAAATAAGGCGAGGAGTGAGCTTCAGAAGAGCTTGAGGAGTTCGTCCATGTTGATCCAGCTAGTATGTGGGGGAGTGGAATGTGCATTCAGGTCTGTTGAATTTAACGTTCCCTAATTCATAATTAGAATTTCACTTCCCAGGGTTCCATTTTCCTTCTCAGTAAAATGGGGGAGTGATACTGACTTTAACACCATCCTTCCAACTCCCTGTGACCATAGATGGCCACCAAGTAAGGGGAAATGGGAAAGCAGAGGAAAGAACTGGAGTGATGTACAGATAGTGTCATCTGGACAAGAGGAGTGTGTCCCAGAGGCCGGCATCTGACACGGCAGCTTGGGAGGAAAGCTTTTTTTTTTTTTTAATTACAGAGATTTTTGCTATAGGGCATGTGAGATCACCAGAAAGACAGAGACAGAAAGCGAGAAATCACCCCCCAGGGGGGAGGCCACACCCCAACCCTTTCTCCTCCATTCTTCTCTCAGTATTTCAGGCATGCATGCACATGTCTCGGGTGTGAGTTTTAAGCTACTGGGTCTGGGACTTGAACCACGCTTGACTATTTGGGAGCCCAGTGACGTAACCATTATGCCATCTGCTGGTCTCGGGAGGGAAGTTCTTACAAGACAGGGGTTGGATCATGTAAGGTCTGTCTTCTTTAGCCCATTTAGATCCCTTAGGAAGGATAAGAAAAACACAACTCTCTTCTTGGCTCTCTATTCTTCCTCCCTAGCCATGAACCTCGGGTTCTGACTCCTACATCCTCACCAGCAGGGGCTCAGTCCTGTCTAGTTAGTTTTATGACACCAGATGGGGCCTTCCACTCTTAAAGCTCTTTACCCAGATGCTTCTCCCTTCATCTTCACCGGAGGGCCAGCACCAGGGAGGCTCTGGGAAAGTGGCTGCAGATGCAATCCCTTTATCCATGTGGCCAAGTGGTTCTTGGTTCTCTGGAAATTACTGTGAATGACTCCCGTATGAAAGCATGTAAATTAAAGTTTCTCAAATGCCCTGAGTATTTCACATTTTTCACTGAACTGGCACCATGAGCAGCACTGCCGCAGGCCCACTGTGTTGTACAATTGAGGACTCAGACCTCTGGACAGATTTCTCTGATTTCAGCTGTGACACCAGAACATTCTCTGGTCCTGCTCAAGTGCATACTCAGCAACTGTAAGACCCTTTAAGGACAAATTTTTTTTTAACCAATAAAAACTCCTATAGATGCATTTTTGGAAAAAAAAATTACATTGAGGTACTATAAAATTAACATTGTAAAATGCACCCATTTTATGTGTACATTTGGTGACTTGTGACAATTTTTTTTTTAAGGTTTTTGCCATAGGACAGGTGCACTTGCTGGAGAAAGACAGAGAGAGCTAGTAAGAGGCAAAGTGAGAAATCACTCCTCCCCAGGGGGTGACCATGCTGCAATCCCTTGTCCTCCGTTCTCTGTTTTTCCCTTGGGATTTTGGGCATGCACACACACGTACCTGGTGTGATTTTTAAGCTGCTGGGTCCAGGGCTTGAACTGCAGTTGGCCATGTGAGAATCCAGTGCCTTAACCACCATGCCACCTCTGGCTCTGACTTCTAACATAGTTATGTGATGACTTCTTTTGTTTTTTTAAAGAATTATTTTATTTAACTTTACTTATTATTATTTTCCAGTTTGATCAGAGCAAGACAGAGAGAGAGAGAGAGAGAGAGAGAGAGAGAGTGAGAAAGCAAGCCAGCAGGTCCAGGACTTGAACCACTGTCAGCCATGTGGGAGTCCAGCGCCTCTAACCACCACACCATCTGCTGACCCCAGTTAGGTGATGACATTTGACATATTGGATTGTTGGGAAAGTCATGACACATTTTTGCATAGAAAACATAGAAAAAGTATGTCAAGACTTTCCTGACAACCTAATTTTTAGATACCTTAAAACTTGATGGAATATAATTGTGATATAATCAATATGTAGAGCAGTTCCATTATTCCAGAAAGTTTCCTGTGCTCGGGTTCTAGGCATCAGCTGATGTATTTTTTGTCACGATAGAATTATCTGTCATATATTGTAGTTTAAGTGAAATCTGTTTTTATTCTCACCTGATGTAAGAATGCTGAAATTCATCCACGTCATTGATGTAGCATAGGTCGTTTTTATTATTGCTGAGTAGTTTCCAATTTTATGAATATACTACAGGTTTGTTTTTTTTAATCCATTCTCCTGTTAATGGATATTTGGGTTGTTTCCATTTTTTGGTTAGTATGCACCCAAGTCTTTGTGTAGACACAGTTTTTTATTTCTCTTGGATAGTACTTGGGAATGGAGTTGCTGAGTCTGCTGGTACTTGTACATATGATTTTATTAAGTTGTTGGCTTTAGTTTGTGTCAAATAATTTTTCAGCATCTGTTGAGCAGAGAAAGTAGGTTCTCTTAAGACTGTTATTATGATGAAATACAATAGCTGGATGTGAAATATTCAATATTTAGCCATTGGTCCCACAGTATATTATCCTTTTTGTGCATTGTTAGATTTGATTTGCTAAAATTTTATCATAGATTTTTGTATTTATATTATGAACTATATGTTTTTCATTTCTTATATTTGTCTGGAGTTGGAAAGTGTTCCTTTTTCTTCTGTATTCAGTAAGCATTTGGTACTACTTGTCCTTTAATGTTTTATAGAATTTGTTAAGATATTCAGGTGTGGGTGCTGGCAGGTGACGTTGGTGGTTGAGGACACTAGACTCCCACTTGGCTGACCGTGGTTCGTATCCTGGGCCTGGCAGCTCGCTTTCTCATTTTCCCTTTCTCTCTCACTCTGTCCCTCTCTGGTCAAATTAAAAATAAATAAATAAAGTTAAATAAAGTAATTCTTTTTTTATTTTTTTTTGAGAGGTTTTGCTATAGCGCTTGTGTGCTCGCCAGAAAGAGAGAGACAGAGAGATAGAAAGTGAGAAATCATCCCTCAGGGAGGATGGTCACACCGCAATTCCTTCTCCTCCATTCTCCTCTTGGGATCTTGGGCATGCATGCACACGCGCCTGGCGTGAGTTGAAGCCACCGGGTCTGGTACTCAAACTGCGGTCAACTACATGGGAGTCCAGTGACATAACCATTACACCAAATGCTGGTCCCATAAATAAAGTAATTCTTTTATTATAATTATTTATTTAATTTTATTTATTCATTAATTTATTTTAATTTGACCAGAGAGAGACAGAGAGAAAGAGAGAGAGAGAGAGAGAGAGAAAGCCATTAAGTCCAGGACTCAAACTATGGTCAGCCATGTGGGAGTGTCCAGCGCCTTAACCACCACGCCACCTGCTTGTCACCCAATTA
>NW_006159542.1:730405-741816 GCF_000334495.1 Tupaia belangeri chinensis
AATAATAATAGTGGGACCAGCAGGTGGCATGGTGGTTAAGGTGCTGGATACTCCCACATGGCTGACCATGGTTCAAGTCTCAGACCTGGCAGCTTGCTTTCTCACTTTCCCTCTTTCTCTCTCTGGTGAAACTAAAAATAAATGAATGAATGAATAAAATTAAATAAATAATAAAAATAATAATAGTAATGATAACAAATAAAAATAAAAATAATTCTTTAAAAAATATTCAGGTTTGATTTATTTTTTTTTCTGTTTGCTATAGGGCACATGCACGAGAGAGAGAGAGAGAGAGAGCAAGCAAGCACTTTCATTTATTTTCCTCAGCATTTTGGGTACACATGTAAGTGCTGGGCGTGTTTTAACCTCTGTGCCAGATGCTAGCCCTGCCCCGTGTGATTTCTTTGTGAGAGGTTTTTAATTGCAAATGTGTCTTCCTTAATTAACAGATTTTGGGATACTTAGATTTTCTCTTTTCCTGAGCCTTTTTATAATTTAGTTTAAGGAATTTGCCCATTTTATCTAAGTTATGAACTTTATTAGCAAAAACTTATTCATATTATTATCTTCTCTTTTTTTCTTTATGAGAGAGACAGGGAAAGCGGGAAAGGGAACCAAGAGACAGAGATGAGAGACAGCAAGAGGAACAAACAGGCATTTTTTATATACTTACTTTTTTTTTACAGATGGACTTCATCTCCTTGGCTTCTGTATTCGCAGAATGTGAGGAAACAAGGACTCTCCTGGGTTAGCAAAGGCGTGACCAGGAGGGTGCCGAGATGGAGGTTGAGAAGCACAGAGGGAGCGGTGGTGAGCTGATCACATTGGCACGAGGGCACACTGCGAGCGGCAGGGTGGATGCGCATTTACATGGCAGTTGTACAGTTGAGAGCGTGGTCCGGCTCCTTACCGATGGCTTTGTACCTCAGTTTCTGCGTGTGCAACTCGTGTTCTGAGTCGTCAGTGCTTTTGTCCAATGCAGGTATTGACCTCTCCACAAACGCAGCTCCTTCCACTTGTCAGGAAGGACCTTGATCTCTTCCTCGTACTTGTCTTCTTTCTGTGAGTACTTACCCTCTGCAGCTGTTAATGCTTTCAAGATCTGATCCATTATTCTTAATTGTTCTCCCAGCTGTGGAACTTGGCTTTCTGAGAGCTCAGCTTGCTCTTCTGTACCTTCCAGGTCACTCTCAGTGATGACCAGTTTACGGGCCACCTCTTCATACTTACAGTCAGCATCTTCAGCAATGTGCTTGGCCTCTTTCAGCTTGACCTCCTGAATTTCCTTTTTTATTTTTTTCACCCTTTTGGGCTTGACTTTCTATGACTTTCATTCCTCTCTCTTTCTCATCTGCCACCTTCTTGGCCTCCTCCAGCTTCTGCAAAGCTGTTGCTAGAGCTCCTGGGCCCGACCCAGCTCTCCCTCAACCAGCTGGATGCATCTGTTCAGGGAAACTACATCGGCTTCAGCGTCAGTGGCCTTCTCCTCCGCCAGCTCCAGCTTCTTCTGGGCATCTTTAAGAGCCTCGGAGTATTTGTCCAGTTCTTGAGTTATTTTTGCAGTGACACTGGCTCATCTTCTGGCTGCTTGCTCCTGTCTTCTGCCACCTTATCGGCCTCCGCCTGCTTGGCTCAACTCAAGGCGTTTTCCTTGTCCAGCTTCAGCATCCACATCTTCTTGATGATGGCCTCCATGGTGGCAGCCGAGATAGGTATTTTTGACAGTCTTGCTGTGTTGCTTTGCTATCCTCATACCTCAGCTTGCCAATTAATTAGGACTACAAGCATGTATGAATGTGCCCGATGTGTTCAGGTTGGCCCAGGACCTGAACCAGGGTCTTTTATGTTGTTTTCTTCCTCCCAGTGTGTGGCATTACCTGTGTGCCATCATGGCTGGGCTTACTGTCTGTTTAATGACAGTAAACTCAATAGTGATAATCTTTTTTATTTATGATAGTGCTAATTTCTATTTTCTTATTAATTTCTGATATTGGTAATTGTGTTTCTTTTAATTATCTAGCTAGTATGGTATCAATTATATTGATTTATTTTTTTCAGGAAATTAACTTCTGGTTTAATTGATTTTTGGGGGGTTGTATTTAATTGATTCTGTTTTTATTCACTTTCTTCTACTTATTTTGCTTTTTTTTAGGTTAATGAGGAAATGTAGATGAACTTTCTTCTTTTATTTATTTATTTACAGTTAATCATTGTATATCTTTACAGAGTACAATATAGTTTTTCAGAGCATACAGGCATTGCAAATCAATCAAGCCAAAGATATTACCATATATGTTGTCCTCAAAAGATAACTTTTTATTCTGTCTGTTGAATGATTTTTCTGAGTCCCCTACCTCCCCCACTTCTTTTCTAATGTAAAGAGTTAAAGCTTTAAATTTCTCTCTAATCATTGCTTTATCTCTGTCTATAAATTTTGATGTGCTGTGTTTGATTTCCATTCACTTCAAAATATTTTATGATTTTTCCTTGTAATTTATCCTTTGCGCCATGATTTCATTAGACATGTGTTGTTTAATTTCCAGTTATTTGAGATTTTAAACAATGTTTGTTTGTTTATTTATTATGGAGAAGTTTTTGCTATAGAGCACGTGTGCTCGCCAGAAAGACAGAGACAGAGAGATAGAAAGCAAGAAATCACCCCCAGGGGGGATAGCCACGCTGTAATCCCTTCTCCATTCTCCTCTTAGAATCTTGGGCACGCACACACATGTGCCGGCATGATTTTAAGCTGCCGGGTCTGGAACTCGATCCACGGTCAACTACATGGGAGTCCAGCGACATAGCTATTATGCTAACTGCTGGTCCCTGTTTATTTTTCTTTATGGGAGAGAGACTCTTCACAGGGTCTCTCCACACTACAATTGTCCACCCAGCCTCCCAGCCAACCAGGATCATGGGTGTACCTGGTGTGTTCACATCAGCCCAGGATAAGAACCTGGCCCTCCATGTGAGAGGTGTCTTCATTTCCATCCTCAGAAGTGGGAGTGGTGTGTGCCAGGGCAACAGGTTTTTCTAGTAAGGGGGACCTCATTGTCTTGCTCAACCGGCTAGTGAGCTGGGATTTTGTCTTTGGCATAAGGTTATTGGGATGTGACTTCTGTGACTGGACAGTTGTACTCTCCCAAATCATTATCCGTTAATAAATTCCAACATATGCCTGCTGTGTGGATGCCCAGAGTTGCTCATGTATGTCCCCGCTCAGTCCCTGTCAGGCTGTGGCCTGCCTGTGGACACTTACTTTCCTTTCTATCCTCACCCTCACCTCCATCTCACCCCTATTCTGAAAATTTTGGGTAGGTTAGCAGGCAGACAAAAATCTTATTTCTATTTACATAGATTACTCATTTAAAAGATTTTTTTTTGAGAGATTTTTGCTATAGGGCATGTGTGCTCACCAGAAAGACAGAGACAGACAGAGAGACAGAAAGTGAAAAATCACCCCCCAGGGGGGATGGCCACGTTGCAATCTCTTCTCCATTCTCCTCTTGGGATCTTGGGCATACATGCACATGTACCCGGTGTGAGTTTAAGCCACCAGGTCCTGAATTTGAACCATGGTCGACTACATGGGAGTCCAGCGACATAGCCAGGGCCTTTAATCTCCATCACCTGCCGGCCCCTAATCTTTAACTGCCAACTGCTGGTCCCATCATTTAAAAGATTTTTTAAAATGAAAAGTAATTGCTATTGTTTATAGCTATGTATAGTTCATGAATATCTTATCTTTCCAGAAACACTCCTATTGAAATGTATTGTGTATTTTCTTTCTATTATTATTATTATTTTTTGAGATTTTTGCTATAAGGTACGTGTGCTCGTTGGAGAGACAGGAGGGAGAAGTCACCCCCTCAGGGGGATGTCCATGCTGCAATCCCTTCTTCTCCATTCTCCTCTTGGGATTTTGGGCATGCATGCACACTTGCTCAGTGTCAGTTTTTTTGTTTTTTTTTTTTTTTTAGAGGTTTTTGCTGTAGGGCTGTGTGCTTGCCAGAGAGACAGAAAGTGAGAAATCACCCCTCTAGAGGGGATGGCCATGCCGCAGTCCTTTCTCCTCCATTCTCCTCTCAGGATCTTGGGCACGCATGCACACTCACCCGGTATGAGTTTAAGCCAATGGGTCCAGGACTAGAACCGCAATAGACTACGTGGGAGTTCAGCAACATAGCCGTTACACTAACTGCTGGTTCCTCTCAGTGTGAGTTTTAAACCTCTGGGTCCAGGACTCAAATTGCTGTCGACTATGTGAGAGTCCAGCAATGTAACCATGATGCCATCTGCTGGTCCTGAGAAAACATAAAGCTTTACAAGAATGTATAACTCAGGGGCCAGGCATCAGCAGCAGTAAAACAAGGCCCTGCAGGGCAAGCCTCCTGGCTCAAGTCTGGAGACCTCTCTGAGTACACTGGTCTATGGTCTAGGGCTGCCTGAAAGCGAGGGTTGGATCATGACTTTGAGATCCTGTTGATAGTATTGTCTCTCTTTCTCAGTCATGGAGAAAATAAATAAACTTAAAAAAAAAAAACACAAGAATGTATAACACAGGGCTAGGGTGGCATGGTGGTTAAGGCACTGGACTCCCACATGGCTGATCGCAGTTCAAGTCCCAAACCCGGAAGCTTGCTTACTCATTTTTCCCATCTCTCTCTCTCTCTCCAGTCAAATTTTAGAATAATAACAACAAATTGGATAGAAAAATAAATTATTATTTTAAAAAAAGTATGTATAACATAAAACTATGACATTTTCCATAATCACCAGAGATGATTATTATAGTTCAGCCTACAATCTTTAATATTTTTAAAGAATTATTTGAAGTTATTTATTTTAAACTTCATTTGTTTGTTTACTTATTTTAATTGGACCAAAGAAGGACAGAGTGAGAGAGACAGAGAGAGAAAGAGAGAGAGAGGGAAAGTGAGAAAGCAAGCTGTCAGGTCTGGGACTTGAGCTATGGTTGGCTATGTGTGAGTTCAGCGCCCTTAACCACCATGCCATCTGCCAGCCTCTGTTTATTATTATTATTTGTAATGTGACCAGAGAAAGACAGAGAGAGAGAGAAAGTGAGAAAGCAAGCCATTAGGTCTGGGACTAGAACTGTTGTCAGCCATGTGGGAGTTCAGGGCTTTTAATCTCTAGTCACCTGCCAGCCCCTAATCTTTAATATTTTTAATGTTAATGTTTTCTCTTTGTTTTTGTAAGAGAAGCATTATATGGAAGTATTATATGTTTAGCATAACAAAACTTATTTATAGTTTGCTGACAAAGATCTTCCAAATTTTCCAGAGCACTCAGAATATTCTTTAGCAAAGGCTATTTATTTATTTATTATTTTTAATTTGCTAAAGGTGTATGTGCTTGCCAGAGATACAGAAAGAGCAGGAGAGGGAGAAAGCACTCCCCAATGAGGTACAGTCATGTCACAGTCCCTTCTTCTTGATTGTTCCATCCCGCTAGGATTTTGGGCATTCACACACATGCGCTCCAACATGTTTTTTGTTTTTGTTTTTAAAAAATAATTATTGGGCATGGTGGCATGGTGGTTAAAGCCATTGGACACTGCCACATGGCTAACTATGGTTCGAGTCCTGGACCTGGTAGCTTGCTTTCTCACTTTCCCAATCTCTCTCTCTTTGTCTGTGTGCGTGTGTCTCTCTCTCTGGTCAAATTAAAATAAATGAATGAATAAATAAAATAAATAATTCTTTTAAAAAATAATAATTATTGGGGACAGCAGGTAGCATGCTGATTAGGGCACTGGAAACTCCCACATGGCCAACTGCGGTTCAAGTCCTGGACCTGGTGGCTCGCTTTCTCACTTTCCATCTCTCTCTTTGGTCAAATTAAAATAATTTAACGAAGAAATTTTAAAAGTTAATAAATAATTCTCTTAAAATAATTATTTATTTTTGTTTATTATTATTATTATTATTATTATTATTAAATTTTCTACAGGGCACATACACTCACCAGAGAGAGGCAGAGAGAAAGAGAGAAGTCCTGTGGACAAGGATTTTGTACATGACTCTATTTCAGTTTTCATGGACTTAGAAGGGTGGGATTCAAATATGATCCACCTGTTTCCAAAGTCCACATGCTTTTGTGTGCTGTCTTCTTCCTTGGAGTTTTTCTATTGAGATTTGGAGCAGTGATCTATGATTCTTGATTTGCCGTACCTTCTTTTTGTTTTTAAATTAAGATACGATTCACTTACCAGAAACTTTTCCTTTGGAAAGTACTCGGTCAATTCTAATTATTACATGGTTTTAATTTTTAATTTCTTTATGGGAAGAATGATACTTATTTTAGTATTTCCAGTTTCTAGTACAGCACTTAAGGCACTCAAGAAACATTTTCTGAATAAAAGATTGTTTACTATTTTCTCTAAAGTAGTATTTCTCAAACTTAACTGTGCAGTGTAATTCTGATTAGGAGGTGGAAACCAAGATCTAAAATTCTCTTTTTTTTTTCCCCCCAGTTTATTTCTTTCATAAGAGGTAGACACAGGGGAAGACAGAGAGAAAGAGAAAAGCACCCTCAACTGGGTTTCATGCCTTAGTCTCCTTTAGCTTTCCCAGCCAACTGGGATTATGATCTGAATGCACAATCTTCCGTATGAAGCTAGCATCTCTTGAGCGGTAGGTTACACTGCACCCCTGAGCCAGCCCAAGATCTACGTTTTTAAAGAGGTTTTATATGATGTCCACGCCTGTAATCTGAAGATTACACCTGAGATTGCAACACACTTTTTTTTCAAGCTTGAATAAGATTTTATCTTTTAAAAAATTATTCTTTTTCATAATTTCTTAGTAGGACAATATTTAATTGTACATCTTTATGACGTACAATGTGGTTTTCCAAAGCATGCAGTGCAGTGTGTAATAATCAAATCAAGGATATTGCCATATACATTGTTTTCAGCAAAGTACCTTACATTCTTGTGTCTGTTAAAACATTTTATCCTGAGCCTCTCCCAACGCCCCCTTCAGCCACCCCCGCAACCCACTCCTCTCCCACACAGTCTGTGGCATCTGCAGTTGTCCTCTATTTCTGTCTTTGAAGGATCAAAACCACCTCCTCTCCAGAACAGTGGTAGTTACCCTGAACTCTCACAAGGAGGTGCAAGAGGCAAACATTTCTATATCCGTACAACAATGTATTGAAATAATTCATGCCACATGCTCTTCAGCAGCTAGTTGTCTAATATTTATTTCAAAGGGGAGGCACAGTAGATATTTCAGTATACTGAAAATAGATTTTCCTTTAAGTCATATTTTGTAAAGAATTCAACAATATTATGCTCATAGGAACAGGAAATATTCAGTATCTCTGTACTTGGAAATGCCAAACAACAATATTACTAAAAAGTAGTAGCTGTGAAAGATCTGAAAGATGTAAAAAATAAAAATAGTAATAATATTATTAAAAGTAATAGCAGTAATTTATGGATACCTATTAAATGTCTGGATTAAAACAGCTTTTTATAGAAATGGTTTCACTTAATCCTTACAACAGTCCCATGACGTAGGTAATATTGTCCTCACTTTACAGATAAGAAAACTGATGCTTTAAATAAAATGCTGAGTTCTGTAAATGGCTGCAGTGGAAGGGTAGAATTTGAATATGGTTCTTTTTCTTTTTTTTTTTTCCAGTGCATATACTCTTTTGTTTGCTGTGTTGTTTCCTGATAATTTTCTATTGGGATTTAGAGAAGCAATCTATGATTCTTGACTTGACATACTCTTTTTTATGATTCTTCTTAATGTTTATGTATTGAGAAGGAGAGAGAGAGAAAGCCATCATAATAGATTCTTTTTCTTAAAAACATTTATTTCTTCTGTGAGAAAGAGAGACAGAGAAAGACAGAGATAGGCACTTCCAACAGGGTCTCCATGCCTCCATTTACCCCCAGCCTCATCTAACCCTGCTCATGGGCACACTCATGCCTGGCATGCTCAGGGAGGTCTCAGGTTGTGAACTCAGGACTATTCCCATGCGGGTTCAGTTGTATTACTACTGCATATCCACCTGCCCTCCCTACCCAGCCCCCACAACAGATTCTTAATGTCATAATTCACCTCCAGCCAGCCCCAGATCCTGGGCACATGTGTGCCTGGAATTCTTAGGGAGATCTCTGATACGAATCATGTGGGTCAGCTTTGCAGTGCATTGTTCACTGCTGCATCACTCTCTATGCCCTCTTTTGATTATTGAGATATGATTCACATGCTATAAAATTGATCATGTCAAAGTACTGTTTAGTAGTTTTGGTATAACCACAGATTATACAGCCATCCCTACTACCTAATCCAGAATATTTATCCCTCTACTTAAGCCAGGACATCCATCTTTTCCTGTTCTTGGGTATCAAATCTCCTGGTTCTCACATCTTCAGACTCAGCCTGAATTACAACAATAATTTCCTGGTTTTCCAGTTTGCACATAGTGGGACTTTTCTGTCTCTGTAATTGCATGAGCCAATTTTCATAGTAAGTCACCACATATCTGAATATCTCCTATTGTTTCTGTTTTTCCAGGACCTTAACTCTACAGCCCCCAGAGAAACCCTACACTCGACAGCAACAATTCTCCAGTCTTCCTTTCTCCCAGTCCCTGACAACCTCTAATGTACTTTTTATCTCTGTAGACTTGCCTATTCCAGATGTTACATGTAAATGGAATCATACAGTGTGTGGCCTCTTTGTATTTGGCTACTTCTACTGAGTATATTTTCAAAGCGTATGCATGTTTGCAGCATATATCAGTACGTTGTTCCTTTTCATATCTGAATAATATTCTACTCTATAGATACACATTCTGTTTATCCACTTACCAATTCATGGACATTTGGGTTGGTTCCTTTTTTTTTTTTTGGCTATTATGTTGCTGTGAATGTTCACATACAAGGTTTTGTGTGAACATATGCTTTCAGTTCTCTTCAGTATATACCAAGGAGGAGAATTTCTGGGTCACATGTTTAGCTTTTTGAGGACTTACAAGGCAGTTTTCTATAATAGTTGCATTAGTCTACATTCTTGCCAACGTGTTTGACGGTTCCAGTTTATCCATATCCTCGTCAATGCTCATTATCAATTTACCATTCTCTTATGATAACAAATTAGTTGAAGAGGAAATCACCAAATTCTTAGAAACATTTAAAAATGAGATGCCCCTTAATTTTTAAAAAAATATTTTATTTAACTTTATCTAATTATTTATTTCATTTGACCAGAGAGAGTCAGAGTGAGAGGGAGGAAAGTGAGAAAGTAAGCTGCCAGGTACAGGACTCAAACCGTGGTCGGCCATGTGGGAGTGCAGTGCTCCCAACCACCACGCCACCTGTCGACCCCAATCCCTTAATTTTTTAAAACAGTGGAAAGAACACTGAACTGGGCTTCTCTAACATTATCTGTTTGGCCCTGTAGTATGATCTAGCCTTTGGATTCTCAGCTGTGAATTTGGGATGATAAAACCTCACTTTGCTCCTGGTGGTCTCACTCTAAAGCTAATACCGAAGAGCTAAGGCACGAAAAAGCACTTTCACAAGTGGAAGAGTTGCCAGAAAGTTAATGAAGTTTAAGCACCGGCTTCCCTCATTGCACGGGCCCTGGTCTCTTTCCACTTGGTTACCCTTCTCTTGCCGAGTGGCAGGCCAGTGGCCAGGTACATGTTGAATCAGAGCTATGTTAAGTTAAGATGGGTTCTAAGTGACTTGGCCCTAATAAGTTGAGTCATAGCTATAAAGAAAGTTGAGGCAGTATCTTCATTTATTCATTTACAAACTGTAATGCACCCAGTGGCTGTACTAAGTGCTGGGAATACAATACAATTGAATAAGCTTGTTGGATTTTTTTCTTTTTTCTTTTTTCTGTAGTGTGAGTGCACTCACTGGAGAGAGACAGGGAGAGAGAAAGGGAAAGTGAGAAATCACCTTCCAAGTGAGAAATTGCCATACTGGAATCCCTTCTCCTCCATTCTCTTCTCTGAATTTTGGGCACACCCATACACACACTTGGCCTGTTTTTCAAGCTGCGGAGTCCATGACTCCAACCGTCAAGCCAGTAAGTGCCTTAACCACCTTACCACTTGCTAGCCCATTGGAAACTTTAATAGAGCTTTCTTTTTTAAAAATATATTTATTCACTTATTAAATTCCATTTGCTGTTATTATTATTTTAGAAAATTTGACCAGAGAGACAGAGAGAGAGGGGAAAGGAAAACGAGAATGCAAGCTGCTAGGTCCAGGAACTGACCCACGATGGCCATGTGGGAATCCAGTACCCCCAACCACCATGCCACCCACCAGCCCAAATAGAGTTTTATTGGACACAAGCTGATAGAGCAGACTTAAAATAAGTTCCAGAAGGATTAAATAACATGACTAATTAGCCTTAAATCATAGATACACATCATGCTTCATATCTAAGAAACAGAATACACACATTTTGAGTACACATTGTATGTTTACTAAAATTGACCATGTTCTAGGTCACAGAAAAGTCTCTAATTTATTTCAGTGAATCCATATCATGCAGGCTATGTTCTGTGATTATAATGAAATAAAATGAAAAGTCAGTTCATGACCTATTTTTTCCTTTCTGGAAACCAAACAATAAAAATCAAATAAAGAAGGAAACCAAAAAATCCTCTAACTCTTTGTGTTGAAGAGATCATCACACATTAAAATTGAGGAGACACAGCCAAAGGAGTATTTATAATAGAAATTATAGTTTTAAATGCATTTACCAGGAAACAGGAAAATTGGAAGAAAAAAAACATAATCAAGTATAATAGTTGCAAGAAGACAATAGAGCAAGCCCTATCTGTGGAGGTAGAGGATGGTACAGTATGCTTCATGTTCTTTTCCATGCACAGGATGCCAAAGGAGCCCAGTGGGGGATGTGCAGACTGAGTTTGGCTGACGGTGAGTTAGATTAGGATACAGGAGAAACAACTGGGGAAAACAAGGAGTAGGTGCACTGAGGTAAGAAGCAGCCAGTGGTTTTGCCCAGCTATAGTGACAGGTTCCTATGGAGAAGTGGTCAGAGAGAAGTCTGGGCCATGTCTGACCAGGAAACTTTTGTTATGGTATCGATTGGGGGAATTTTTTTTTTTTGTAATAAGAGGACAACACTGATCATTATAGAAAAGTGCTTAAAATGATGCACTCTAGAATTAGATGGTGCTAATTTTGAATCCCCCTCTTCTGCATATTAGCTGTGTGCCCATGTGCCAGCTTCTTGATCTCACCAGGCCTTCGTTCCCTCATCTGTAAGTAGATCATCATAATAGCTACCTACTACATTTATGTGGTGTAGAAGGCGTTTAACACAGTGCCTGGATAAGGTGAGGGTTGGCCTGTTGTTCCAGTGTAATTGCTCATAGAACAGTCT
>NW_006159542.1:741847-769668 GCF_000334495.1 Tupaia belangeri chinensis
AGAAGATTCTCAGTTTGAGAAGGTAATGGTAATGGTCACATCTAGTTGGCAGTATATTAGCCTGTTAGAAGATTATCCCAGATGCATATGGTACTATGGAGTTAAAGGACACAGGGCTAGAGAGAAGGATGTCTATCAGTTAAAAGGAGGGCCTGAACCGGGCAAGTGGGAACTGACTGAAGATTTTCAGAACAGATTTTTAAAAAATAAAGTAGCACTGATACAGTTGGCAACTAATACAAGCTCATGACCATGTTTCTGACTTAGGTGACCAAGTAGACGGTAACAGGGAATTTGCCAAGGTGAGGCCTACAGCACAGATTTGGGATAAAGTCATGTGGATTTGGGTATGTCTGCTTTGAGATGTCTGTGCAATGTGAAGGGGTTCATTTGAGAGCCAGAAAACAGGATCTGAAGTTCATGGAGAGGCCAGGTCTGAAGGTGGAGACATGGGTCTAAGCTGTGTGTCAGGGAACGAGATCATGCAAGAGACGGAGAGGCCAGGTCTGAAGGTGGAGACATGGATCTTATCTGTGTGTCAGGGAACGAGATCATGCAAGAGAGAAAAGTGAGAAGAGATGAGGGCTAAGGAACAAGCCCAGAGGAATGCTGCCCACTGGGAGTTCATGAAGGAGGTTGGTGCCTGGGAGCTTGGGAAAATCAGAACTGAGAGTCACAGAAGCCGTGGAAGGGAGAGCCTCAAAATCCAGCCAATTGTCGGTGTGTGATGCTATAGAGAGATCCAGTATGACATGCCGTGGGACTTAGCCTGTGCTCATCATGGCTGCTCTGGAAAGAAAGGGTGCATGGTGTGGAGGGAGCAGATGCCAGAGAGTTCAGTTTGAATGGCGGCTAAGGAGAAATGAAGAGTTAAGATGTATTTATACAATGTCCCATAATAATGTAGATTCACATCAGATCTACAGTTCTGATCATTGAACCCACTAGAAAGTTACGATATAACTCCTTTGCCTGATGTATGAGTATCCATAGCCGCTCTTCATTATGCACTGATTTTGTGTGAGTTACCTCACATATAAAGTCTCATGTGCTTCTTTCACAAATGCAGAAACTGACATTCAAAGTCTAAGTGACCTGCTCAATATCACACGGCTACCAAGGGTTAGAGCTGCAAGTTGCATTTATCTCTGCCCTGCCCCAAAGTCCATATACTTACCTCTGAACCTCACCTCCCACCTGAAAATGCCTTCCGTCTTTAAAAACAAATTTCAAAAATAAATTTAAAATATACCCATTACATCGTGACTATTAAAAAAAATGCTAAATGTCCACCTAATTATCAAAGAAGGCAACCACTCATTTGCTCAATCTCAGAAATGTTAAAGGCATTAAAAAATGATTGTGCTTTCTTTTACTGAAAGCAAATGAGGAAAAAGACCTGTCTTTTCTACCTGAGCCCACTTTAGGGGAACAAGGAAACTTTGTGTATCTTTCAGTTCCAGAAAAGGGGGACTTTGTCCCCGTTAAAAGGAGTCAGTTTCATGTCAGTCTTCAAGAATGATGTCTTTTCATGTCTTCATGGGGTACCCGAAGCCCTGCCAAAACTCAGGAGTGAGAAACCAGACCCAGCTCTCCCTGGCAGTCAGGGCCAGTCCCTACAAGTATGAGGCTCTGTCGGGGCTGTTAGTACCTCCCTGTCCTTGTGGGTCCACGCATGTGCTATTCTTCACACCACCTGCATGTTATTCGTAACCTGCTATATGCATGTAATGTTTCATAATGGACTTCGAAACGCACTGCTTAAAAAATGTAAACAAAAATGTAATACCAATCCTTTCAAAAGAAATGAAAAGAAAAATTTCATCAATAGAGAAATGGAAAAATAAAAAGAGGCAGTACAGCTCATTGAACACTATAAAGATCAAAAAGCAGTCTAAATCTGTTTGAATAAATTTGGGTAGTACTAAAAAAAAAAAAAAAGAATCGTCACATCATTGCATGGGTTGACCCTGTAGCATAGTCATGAAGAGAGCCAGATTTCACATGGTTGACCACATTTAGAATCCTGGCCTGGTGGCTTGGAGAACACACCGAGGGTGTGTCTCCGCATAACCAGAATCCTGATGGGAAGGAGCAAGGGAGGAAAATGGATTGTGGCATGACCACATTCCACTAGGGGTGCCTTCTCCTCTTTTTACCCATCTCCCATGAGTACATGCATGTACCATCTGTCAATAACAATAATAATAATAAACTGTTGCATGAAAATAGCACATTATAGAGTAACATTTATCACATGATATTTATCTAACTGTAAAAAATAAGCCATAGGGGCCAGAAAGTGGTGTGGTGACTGACTGCCAGCTTGCTTTCTTACCTTCCCTTTCTTTCGCTTTCTCTCTGTGGTCAAATTAAAAAAGTAATAATAATAAATAAAATTAAATAATTCTTTTTTTGTTTTGAGAGGTTTTTGCTATAGGGCATGTGCGCCCGCCAGACAGACAGAGAGAGACAGAGAGACAGAAAGCGAGAAATCACCCCCCAGGGAGGATGGCCACGCTGCAATCCCTTCTCCTCCATTCTTCTCTCGGGATCTTGGGCACGCACGCACACGCGCCTGACGTGAGTTTTAAGCCACTGGGTCTGGGATGCGAACCGCGGTCAACCACTTGGGAGTCCAGTGACATAGCCATTACGCTAACTACTGGTCCCAAATTAAATAATTCTTTAAAAATGAACTACATATTTTTAATGGATATAGTCACATATAAAAGCACATATTAAGGATATATACCAATCCCATAATCATGGCTACCTCTGTGACCTGGAGGTGATGATGTGTGTGTATGTGTATACACACACACACACACACACACACACACACACACACACACACATATATATATACATATATAAAAGTGCAGTTCCTGGACCCCTGGGATGCCTTACTTCAGTAACACTGTCTTAGTCCATTCATGCTGCTATAACAAAACTCTATTAATTCCAAAATTCCAAAACTTTTTTTTTTAAAGTTTGCTATAGAGTGTGTGTGCTTGCCAGAGATAAAGAGAGACAGAAAGGGAAGGAAAGTGAGAAATCACCCCAACCCCCTGCCCTAGAGAAATGGCCATTCTGCGATACCTTCTCTTCCATTCTCCTCTCAGGATTCTGGGTATGCATGTACACACACCTGGTGTGATCCTTGAGTCACCAGGCCTAGAATTCAAACCACAGAGTTGGCCTGGTGGGATCCAGTCACCCAACCTCTGTGTCACTGCTAGCCCCCTAAACTGGGAAGCATTTAACAGAAATTTATTTCTAACCGTTTTGGAGGCTAGGAAGTCCAAGATTAAGAGGCCAGCAGATTCAAGTGCCTAGGAAGGGCCTGTTTCCTGGTTCATAGATGTTGCCTCCTCACTATGTCCTCACATGGTGGATGGGGAAAGGCAGCTTTCTAATACTTTTCTCAAAAAGGCACTAATTCCATCTATGAAGGCATCACTCTCATGATCTCTCACTCCCAAAGGCCCTAACTTCTAATACCATCACATTGGTGATTAGGTTTGATTTAACACATGAATTTGTGGGAGAAGGTACACAACTTTCAATTCATAGCAAACACTAAGATGTTATTTGCTTTCTGGAGAGGTTTTTGCTATAGGGCGCATGCGCTCGCCAGAAAAGACAGAAAGAGATAGAAAGTGAGAAACCACCCCCAGGGGGGATGACCATGCCTCAATTCCTTCTCCTCCATTATCTTCTCGGGATCTTGGGCACGCACGCACACGTGCCTGGTGTGAGTTTAAGCCACCAGGTCCGGGATGCGAACCACAATTGACTACATGGGAGTCCATTGACATAGACATTACGCCAACTGCTGGTCCTGTTACTTGCTTTTTTACTAGGCTGGCATATGCAGTGATGGTGCAAAACCAATGCTGCGTAAAACTCCTGGGGTCTTAGCACAAATCAAGGCAGTGGCCTCAAACTATATTAGTCACCATGTTATCCTGCACTGCCACACAAGGAAAGTGAAAACAATAAACCTGCCAGTTTCATTCAAGAATGACCTTGAGAAGGGGCCAGCTAGTGGCGGTGATTAAGGTGTCTGGATCCCACGGGGCTGATTGTGTGGTCCGAGTCCTGGACCTTTCAGGTACATGTGCATGCATACCCAAAATCCTGAGGCGAGAATAGAGAAAGGATTGTGGGATAGCCATCCCTGCTGGGGGGTGCTTTTTCACGTTCTCTCTGATGAGCACACGTGTCCTATAGCAAATTAAAAAATAGTAAAAGAATGACCTTGAGTAAGTGGTAAAAATTGTTAATTTTGCTAATCCTTGGTTGTTGTGTACACTTTTTATAGTGCTCTGGATGATGAAATATGCACAAAATACATTTGCTACAAGGTACAGCAATTGTTTTAAGGAAAAGCTCTCGTGTGTTTGCATTAAGAGAGTTTTTCATGACACCATTTTCACTTGAAAGAATGACTGACAGGCAAACTGTTGTTACTCAGACCAGAGTACTTGGCAGATATTTTCCTGACAATGAACAAAATAATCCAGTCACATCCAGAAAAACAACTGATAGTATTTGTTATCAATGATAGAATACATGTTTTCAAGCAAAAATTATAATTTTGAAAAACTTGTTACTGCCACCATGAGCTTGGTACTTCTCAACTTTTCTAATGAGAACATTAGTGATATTAACAAATGAGATTTTTTGATATTATATAATCAAATGGTCCAATATTTGGAAGAGCCACATAACCAGTGAGCCAGTGTTTTCCAAATGATCATTGCATTTTCTTACAAAATCATTTTACTCCTTTTTTCCTGCATTTTCAACTCTTTAAAAAATTGTTTGCTGTTATGGGATTATTTGTCTCCCCAAAGTTCATGTACTGAATCCCTAATCCCCAGTACATCAGAAAGTGATTGTCTTTGGAGATGGCTGTCTTTAAAGAGATGATTAAGTTAAGATGGGACCATTAGGTGGGCCCAAATGAGATATGATTGGTGTCCTTGTAACAAGAGGAAGAAACATTAGAGGCACAGAGAGAAAGGGCATGTGAGGACATAGTAAGAAGGTGGCCATCTGCAAGTCAAGGAGAGAGACCTCAAAGCAAATCAAGTTTCAACTAGAACCTTGGATTTGGACTTCATGGCCTCCAGAACTGTAAAAAATTGGATTTCTGTTGTATAAGTCCAGCCTTGGTATTTTGTTATGGTAGACCTAGCAAACTAATACAGGTTGACCTAATTCAAACATCTGAGATCCGAAATGCTTAAAATTCAAAACTTTTTAGTGCTGACATAATGCCACAGGTAGAAAATTCTGTACTTGACTTCACATTGTATTTGTATACAAGTCAGTTAGTATGCTGGAATACAAAAATAATAGTGCAGAACATTGCCTCTGGTTATGTGTATGAGGCGAATATGATACATAAATGAATTTTGTGTTTAGACTTGGGTCCCAACCCCAGGATATTTCATTTTGCTTATGCAACTATTTCAAAGTTCAAAGAATATCCCAAATCTGAAACACATCTGGTCCTAAGCATTTTGAATAGGAGATATCCAACCTGTATAATTGTATGTCGTGTAAGGAACTAGATTACTGAGACTAAACTTCTTTAGCTCCAAAGAACTTTATCTAATTTTTTCTTCCCTATTATCTTATATTTCGCCTTTCTTTCTCCCACTTCCCTCTTTTCCTTGTTCCCTCTTCTTTTCCACATCCTAAAGCAAAATAACAAATGTAGCTCAGGGCTGTTGCTGGTGTGTATATGTGTGTGTGTGCACATGCACGCACACGCATGCATGCACGTGGGCATGTATGTGGGGAATGTACGATTGGGAAGTATCAAGTAATTCCTGTTTTGGTTTTCCTGCTTTGGCATTTATTCAAACTCTTTCTTCTGTCCTACTACTAAGAGTGAAACTTAGAGGTCAGAGAGAAGAAATTTGATCACGAAGTCTTTGTTCCAACTGTCTTAGGCAGAAGTATTCGAAGTTAATAGAGAGGCCTTTTAACATACGGAAGAAAAAAGGCAAATGTGCTTCTAGCAAAATAAGGTCAGGGTTATTATTTTTCAAGGAGTGGGGGCAACATCAAATAGTAGGAAGAACACATATCCTTCTTAGAGTCTGAGTGCAAGTCTTTGGAAGGATAATTAACTTTTCTGGTTAGCAAGTCATGTTAGTCTGGGATTTCTAGAACACTTGTCACAGCATGCTGAGGGGAACTTGAACTGCAATGGAAACATCCACTATTTCTCTGCCTCCTCCTTCCTTGGAACTAAAGCCCACTCTCTGTTCAAAGGGAGTCAAGAGAAGGGTGAACTTGAGTTGATCCCCTTGAACCTATTACGGGTGTTGTGTGGGTCCCCTGACAAAGCATCAGAATCTCCCTCCACAGTGTGGCTGCTGCTCTGTTGGAACAAAGTCCCAACTCTTATCTGAGATGTGCAGGTCCTGGCCAAGGATGACGTGACTTACCGGAGGGGGTAATTCTGTAAGATGTCAACCTTTCTCAGGGATATCAGCTTCAGGAGCCTGGCAGCATGTGGAAGGAAAACAATCTCAGGTCATCTTACCTCACTCAAGGCTGGCTCCCCTCCCACCCTGTCATGTGGAATCTCCAAACAGTCCCCCTCTGCCCTGCTGCTCTACTTCTGAGCCAAGGTACTGAGGTGGGCTGACCTTTTTCTCAGAACTGCATCAGCACAGGTTTACGTGTTTGTGAAGCTTGGGCAGTGATGTGGTGGCGGTCTGTCTTCCAGCATGCACACCCTCTCCTGTTCAGAAAGTGATAGATGTTGGTGCTATAGTGACAATTTGGAGCAGATACCTTTGTTTCAGGACTCAGAAAACTGCGACCAGAGAGAAGTGACTCCATGAAGGTCACATATCTTGCTAATGCATGTCCAAGTCCTTATATGTGCTTCACAGTATCTCATTGTTGCAGAATTCGGTTCTCAAGGAAAGAGCCTCAGAGACTATGATTTGCATGCAAGAAGTTTATTGAATAGTGCCCTTGCAAACACACCCAGAAGGGAGCAAAAGGGGCAGAAGAAGTTGACCTGTGACGTAGTTGCGACAAATGCATCAACTGATCCTATGGGGAGCTCTGAAGTTGGGGCAGGTCTTCAAAGAGGTCCCCAGTTGAGACCAGAGGACTGAGTCTGTACTCTCACCTGGAACAGTTGTTGCAAAAGGGCTGATCTCAGGCGGGGTTGCAGCCTTGGGTGAAGCAGCTCTCTTTCACAGAGGCCAGTTTCCAGGGAGGAGAAACTGTGTTGGGTGCTAGGGGAATGAGTGCCCCAGTACTAGGTCCCAGAGGTGATCTAGATGAAGAACCACTGGATTTGCTACATTCATTTACACTCAAGTCATGCTGAGGTTTAGGATGATAGAAACTGAAGGTTAGATCTCATAGCCACTAATTGAGGAGCTAAGAGAAAAATTCAGACCTCTGGTCTCAGCTTTCAGGCTTAAGTGGTTGGGAGACCTAATGCAAGAGGTTGCCTGTCCAGGACTGGACTGGACTGAACCCCTGCAGTGTGAAAGGAGGAGAGAAGTGGTAGTGGGGCCCCGGGGAGAGGTGTGCATGCTGGAGAAGAGACTTGTCCGCAGGACACAAAGTGGGAGGAGAAAGCTTGGTGTTGAATTCCAGAAGCCATGGTCCTCCAGGACCATGGAGGAAGCCCTGTAACTGCTGAGGAATTCCTACTTCTCTGGTGCTAGGGCTTTGGGAACAGGATCGATAGGATGTGAAAGGGACATCTTAATAGTTCTTGAAATTTGTAGGAGGACAACCTCTCTCTAATCAGGAGATCTCCCCATGCCCCATAGACATAAACACCCTAAGCAACTGACAGCATCTGAGCAGATAGTCTTAGCACCTGGGAGGCATGTATTCTACCAGGAAAATTTGTGGAAGACTTTGAAATGGGGGAAAAAACAAAACAAAACAAAACAAAAAACAACCCTCAAAAGTTCTTGGGTGTCTTATCTGGGACACCCTTCTTGGTTATCTGTATTTTTTATTGTTTTTGAGATTTTTAAAAACTGTTATTTGTAGAAAATTCAGAGTAATGAAAATTATTCTTGTTCATAGAAACACAAATGAGGCAAGCCATGATGTAGTGGTTAGGGTGGCTGTATCCCACAGGCTGACTTTGTGGTTTGAGTCCTAGACCCGGCACCTTGAAAAACACTCTAGGAATGTTTGCATGTGTGTCCAAAAACCCAAAAGAAGGTGAAATGGAAGAAAAGGGATTGTAGCATGACTATTCCCCCTGAGGTGTGCTTTTTCACTTACTCTCTTTCTGTCTCTGTTTCTCTCCAGTGAGTGTATGCTTCCTTTTGACAGATTAAAAAATAAAAAAGAAAGAAAAGAAAGAAGGAAAAGGATAAAGAAATCCAGGTCTCCCCTCTCTCAGTTTATTTCCCTAGAACTGCATTCTGCAGAGACCTCTCAGACACTACAAACAGGGAAAGGCTCCCAAATATTCACCGAGCACCCCGAAGTCAATCAGAGAAGCTCTACACTTGGCTACTTCTGCCAGGGTGTCATGGGTTAAATTGTGCCCTCCCCCAAATATGTCAAAGTCCTGTCTCCCAGTACCTGGAACTGTGGTCTTATTTGGAAGTCATCTCTACAGACAATGACGAGGTCTTTAGGTTGGGCCTTCATCTGATTTGGCTGTGTCCTGATAGAACTTGGAGGCAGAGACAGACATACAACAGGGAAAACACCATGTGAAGATGAAGGCAGAGACTGAGTTGATGTATCTAGAAGCCAGAACGCCAGATTGCTAGCAAAGCCCCAGGAGATAGGAGACAGAGACAAAACAGATTCCTCATTGCAGCCCTTTGAAGGAGCCAACCTTGCTGAGACCTTGGTCCCAGACTTCCAGCCTCCAGAACCAACTCAATAAATTCTGTTTAAGTCACCCAGTGTGTGGTACTTTGTTATCACAGCTCTGGGAAACTAATACAAAAGGTTTCTACAGCTACATGTGGTATAAATCACCAGATTTTGGCTTGCTACCCTCCCTTTACCATAAGAAGTGGAATTAGGACTATAAAGTGCTACCTACAGTGCTTCAAGTGTCTTAAATACAGCCACCATTCAACTGGGGAGGCACTTTGTCTTCTTGGTTGTAAAACTCTCCAGGAAAATATGAAATCTAAAATAGCACACCCAGCTGCAGTCTGACATGGCCTAATTATAGCTCTCCTGTTTGTTGTAGGCAAAAGAAGAGACCCTCACTGTGCCTTTAACAAAAGGAGCAGATCATTGCCTGAACAGCACCCTGTGACTGTGTCCTCAATTTCCCAATCAGAATTGTGGGAGATTACACTTAATTAAGCCATCTCCCCAGCAGTGTGGTATCCAGCAGGTTCGTATCGTAATTGGTAAGATTTCCAAGCAGGCCTGGCATTCTGCTAACCTTCTGTACATTCTCATGGCAAGGGTTGTTTGGCCTGAGACAAGATCTTGGCTTTTCCCACAGCACATACAGAAATGAGCCCTGGTTGATATTTAAACGTTGTTATAGTGAAACCTTGCTTGATCCAGCTTTTCAGCAAGAATATGCATACTGAAAAGAACACACCAGGGCACGAAGGAGGTGTGACTCATGGCAAGGGCTGCTCTCTCACTCTTCAAAGCGGTCTCTGGTTGTTATAAGAGGTCCTGGAGGCAGTAGAGGGAGGATGGGCAGCAGAGAGCTTGTAGAACCTGCCTCATGGTTCCCTCAGGAGGAAGAGTTGTCTGCTGGTCAGTTCTCACTGCTTATTAATACAGAGGATGCCCCTCAGGTGCCCTCACATTGCCTGCATTCCCTAGGTTAGTTATGCACTTGACTCTGATGGAGAAATCCAATCAGTTGTTTTCCTGCAGGAGTTCAAGGAAGTGCTCAAAGCTGTATGATGAAGAGGGCAGCGGAGAGAAAGAAATAGAGAATTGAGATTTTGTTTTTGCATCTTCCTTATTTGCTACAGTGCACTTGACATAAGAGGGTGTGACTTACCTGGGTTGATTATTCCTCGTTCCCTAACCTCCCTCTGTTTTTCCCCCGTACAGCTTCCCTTTAAGTTTAGAGTCTCTACTCCATCTTTTGGACCTAACATGCCCTCACCAGAAAAAAAAAAAAAAAAAAAAAAAGAAAGCACAAAACTCAGTATCATTTTGTGCCTGGTCTGGTAAGATCGGACACCTTGACCTTCAGCTGGAGCTTAATAGAGGCTCCCTTGGGAGCCTCCATTACATTTGTCACATGAGTTCCTTCATTGAACTGCTAGTCCTTTCTACCACTTCTGATCTTCTCCCCATGATTTTATCTCCTGCCTTTGAAGCTGTCTCTTAGTCCCTTTGCCTGTGGGATCTCATATAGGGGCACCTTAGCCCTCTTGCTGTTGGGAGCCCCCACAGGAAGATGCTGATGTTTAGGGCAAGAAGTAACCTTCTAAGACTGCTGACGCTGCTAAATCCTGAGGTGTCTCTGGTGGCGACACTGCACTGCCTGGCAGTGTTCAGGGCAGGCGTGAGGAGATTTCCTTCTACTATTCTTGGTCTCTGGTTTAATTTTAGGTTCAGGTTTAACCTACAAAGAAAACACATGCTAGGCCAGCTTGCCGAGCCAACACCCAAGTCCAAGCCAATGCTAGCACATGATCAGCAGGCCGGTGACGTGTTCTTGTTGGGGCTGGAGTCTAGCTGTGGAATCCCGTGACTGCAGGGATAAGACGGCTGAGATGACAGAGGGCCATGGCTCCATTGTGCAGCTGCCTCTGTCAGAGTGTCTGCTCTTCTCACCGCAAAGGAGATAATATACTAGGTATTTGCTTTTCCTGGCATGCGGTAGAAACTATTACTTGAGCTCTTCTGACACTCAGACTTAATGGTGCCAGTCGCTTTGTGGCTGCTTAGTAAATATTTATCCAAAAAATTGCAAGGCCAAAGATGTCTGTCTAGTCAATTGTGTTCTCATAGCAGAAATTTCTATTGTATCCTCCCATTGACTGGAAAGACATTCCAGAACAGACAGGCTTATCTAAAAGTGAGTCTAGCATGAGAAGCAATAGCTTAGACTGGCAAAACCAAAACCAGAATGAACGAAACCACCCCAAAAGAACTCAAGTATTATTTTTTTGGGGGGGGAGGGGGAAGGAGTGGTAGGTGTGGGAGCTAGAGAGCTACTCTGAGTGAGATTTTCTCCAGTGTTAAAAACCATTTCTGACAGGAGCTAGTAGGTGGCATGGTAGTTAAGGCCTGAACTACCGCATGACTGACCATGGTTCGAGTCTGAACACAGTGGCTTGAAAATCACGCTAGGCATGTAGTGTGTGCATGCTCAGAATCCTAGGAGGAGAATGGAGGATAATGAATTTCAGCATGGCCATCCCTGCTTGGGGCTGATTTCTCATCTTCCCCTGCTCACTCTCTCTCTCCAGGGAGCACACTTGCCCTTTGGCAAAAACCTCAAACAAAAAACCAAAACAACCATTTACGACCCCTTACATAGCTAGTTACTAGGTTTCAGTTGGAAATAAAGGTTACTCAGGAATGGGGAAGTTGTTCAGATCTGTAAATTTCTCAGTCTAAGAGGAAATGCAGCTCATGTGAAATAGCGACTTAGTGTTTAATCACCCTACTGGCCCTCTGAACCCTGGGTAGGATCTCACTCAAAGGGCAGGGTCACAGCTCCTTGGAAGGGCATTTGGCTACGTGTACCAACCAAGGTCTAGTTAGGAGATGGAACCACACTTGCTATTTAAACAGAAGGAATTATTACACTAACAATTCACATTTGTGTGAAAGTCTCATATTAGAAGGACTTTTGGGGCCAGTAGGTGGTGTGGTGGTTGGGTGCACTAGACTCCCACATGGCCAATTGCAACTTGAGTTCCTGACCAGACAGCTTGCTTTTTCACTTTCCCTTTCCCTCTCTCTCGCCCCTAATTGAGCCATGCATCTTTCTTTCATTATTGGACTTTGTGAATTTTCTTTCAAATTCATTTGTGTATTTAAAGACTTATTTTGGGGGTGTTGTGCCTTTAATTCTAGGTTTCTACATTTTTAAGGTGGAATGAGAAGTCCTACCATGAAAAGTCAGTTTGTCATGGTCACCCAAAATGCCCAGGGGAGATGTTTTTTTTAAGTTTATTCATATATATATATGGCAAGCACCGTCAACAGTCTCACACTGATTCTCCTCCCAGCCAGCCAGAATCACAGGCACACTGTGTGTACAGGTTGACCTGGGAACTGAATCCTGATCTTCCATATGGCCTCCAGCATTGCATATGGCCTCCAGCATTGCAGAGCATTATGCCACAGCCGCACCATCAGCCTGGGTCCCAGGAGAATTTTGACAGATGCTGGGAGAGACTGAGAGCGAGAAAGGCGTGCAAAGGAACATGAAGGTGTTTTGCTAGGTATTGAAAGTGTGGTTTTCTGCCTTCTACAGAGAATGATTTGCATTGTTTTAAATTACTTTTGTTTATTGAAGTATAGTTTATTTTAAAACAACTCCATAGAATCACACAGTGTCCCTGTTACATTTGACATGGGTTCCTATTGATGGAGAGGGTGAATCAATGAATGAAATAAATGAGTGAAAGTATGTCACTTTGTTTAGAAAAAAATCTTATAATTGAGGTCTTCCATCCTTAATAATTTGACAGATCTGATGACTTGAGGAGGTGCTGTACATCGACCACTGGCCTTAAATTAGGTTAGTGATAAACAATGGCCATCCTGACAGAGGGGGCACTTGAGAAATGTGAACAGCAAAACTAGTTAATGGTGAACTTCAGAGAAAACATTTCCCCAAGGAGATGACAAATTGAAAACAACTTTAAAAAAAAAAAAAGGAAAGGCATTGATCATCTTATGGTAGAACTGCTTCATTGTGTCTGTGGAGAGAAATCAATGAGAATTTTAAAGTGGAAAGAGGAATCATGGGATTTTTCAGCCCACATTGCCTGCCAGGCAGATTTGCCCCAGGAGACGTTTTCCTAATGACAGAGGAAAGGCACCTTCACCCGAGAAGTCACAGGCCAGCTGGGAGCAGTCCTGAGGGACTGAACCACAGGCTTTTTATAACAGGAAACTGACTTAGGAAACATTTAAACTCAGATCTTGTGAGGGAAAGGAAAATGGACCTAGTAAAAGAGGTCTTCGATTCAAAACAGGACGAAGAGATTGATAAAGATATGAAGCTGATGAGGACAAGTGGCAGTGAAACAGGTGTGAGATTAGAAGCTTAATCAATGGCAGGTATTGGTGAAATGGGATCAGGGAGGAAGCCCAGGACAATGGGCAAAGAACACTGGACTACACTTGAGAAAGTAGGGACAGGAAACTTGGAAGGAAGGGACCCCAAAGTACATGAGGGAAGAAAAGAGTGATATGTCCACAGTTTGGCTCAGAGGCTGTTGACAAAGAAGGCAGAATGATCCCAATCTGTTCTGTTCTCTATTGTAAGGATGTGATATTAAGATTGAAAAAGGTAGAGCAAAGAGTGTATGAAAAAAGGAGTGACAACCAAATAAAGGGAACTGTGAGAACTAGGCCCAGATGAGTTATATTCCAGATATCAAAGTAGTTAGAACTATATGAAGCTATTGTCTCTTAATCTATGAGAAATTGTAGATTAGTGCTGCCCAGCCAATCAGAGATGTGTCCACCTAATTTTTGGGAGAGCCACCACTGGCTTATATGGAGTCTTGGTGTGAATAGAAAAAGGCACCACTTCCTTAACATAAGTGACTTCCATCTGTTGGAAAATTATCATAATATGCTGATTTGAAAGATGGAGTCAGACAGTGGTGCAACAAGGACACAGCTAGATCCACATGGGAAGGTCTTGGGTTCCCTTCCCAGGGCACCCTATATGAGACAAGCACGGACATGCCCATTATCTGGGCTGACTGAAGCTGAGGGTGGATCGCAGGTCAAGACTCCACTGGGGATACTGTCTCTGTCTCTCTCATCTCTTCCTCTCATGGGGAAAATGAATGACTAGGCTATGAAGAGACAAAAGAATGGAATATTGTACAGCCATCTGCCAAGACCCATTTTACAATATTCAAGAGACCAGCAGTTAGCATAATGGCTAAGTCATTGAACTCCCATGTAGTCAACTGCAGTTTGAGTCCTGGACCTGGTGGCTTAAACTAATGCCAGGTGTGTATGTATGCATGCCCAAGATCTGATCCTGAGAGGAGAAGGGATTGCAGCGTGGCCATGTACCCTGGGAGATTATCTTTCTCTTTCTGTCTCTCTGTCTCTCTCTGTTTTTCTGACGAGCACACGTGCCCTTTAGCAAAAACCGCTCAAAAAAAAAAAAAAAAGCCCACAACATTCAACACCTAAGTCTGCAGTATCCACTATGTGTATGGGTCCTCCTTATAAGAGGGCACTCTTAAGTGATATACCACTGGCACACCCTGCATGGTGCCTCTGATTTTCAAGATGGGAAAAAGATGGATTGCAGAAATGATAAAATAGGAACATGATGTTGATCCTTGGAAAAAATCAAACTATTCTATGGAGGACCATTGGAGAGAGATTTCTAGGGCAGGCTATAGCTCTCTGCATTCAGTTCTGCCCTACTTAGCAATTTCTAACTGGCATGTGCCTCTGTTTTCAGATGTGATGCTAAGAAGGGTGGAATACAGAGAAGCTGAGTGATGGAACTGAGGCACACCAAATGTGGACAGGCCAAATGATAGACTAATCTATCAAAATTATATTTAGTAGAGAGAACTTGTAGATCTCAGCCCTTGAGTCGAAAAACAATGTCACAAGTATGGGACAGGGGAAGATGCAGTTTAGTTTAAGCACATGTGAAAAAGAGAATTTCTGTTGCCAGGAATCTCAATATAAGTAGCTGGTGAAAAATGATATCTACAAAAGTTTTTGGGGTCCTAGACCACCTCAATGGGAATAAAATGATTAAAATATGATAGAGATGAAGGCCCTGTCTGCTTTTGTTTTCACCTCAGACCGTGATTTTACATTTAGCTTGGAGTTCCCTACCTGAAGATACATATAAATAAACTGGAATAAATTCAAACGTTTGTCTAGGAAAGTAAGAATAATGGGAATGTTTGACTTTTTGTTCACAGTTTACTTATTTAATTTTTACACATTGAACTACTAATTATTGCCATTTATGTAGCAGTCTAAGGATTTGGTAGCATTAGCTTGTGCAACAGGGAAAATTATAAGAGAAAAAGTACTTGTGATTTAGCTTTCTCATTAGGTCATCACAGTTGAACACTCTTGTTTGCTGAAAGCAAAAGCACTCTTGGAATAATGTGGGGCTTTGGCCTTGTGGGGCTTGGGGAGAAAGTGGAGACCAAATAGAGGGCAGCTAAGGGGAAAGAAACAGAGGAGAAGGATGTGTTGGCTGGGATTGGTGGGGTGTGAAATCTTTCCTCTACCATGTTGACAAACTTAAAAAAAAAAAACCAATTATTTTATTTAACTTTATTTGTTTATTCATTTTTATTTGTTTTAATTTGGCCAGAGAGGGACAAAGTGTGTGTGTGTGTATGTGTGTGTGTGTGTGTGAGAGAGAGAGAGAGAGAGAGACGAGAGACAGAGAGAGAGGAAAGTGAGAAAGCAAGCCACCAGGCCCAGGACTTGAACTGCAATCAGCCATGTGGGAGTCCAGTGCTTTTAACCACCATGCCACCTGCCAGTCCTGTAGACAAACTCTTCTGTAAAATTTATATTGCTCATTTCACTTAGTGAAGGGTATTCACTGCTGGAATGTGGAGCTGTGCCTCAAGATGGACTAGTTCATCTTGGAAAGAATAATTTTCATATGGAGGACAAATAGTTTCAAAAGCTGCCAGTTTAAAGAAAGATTAGTAAACAATCTATGTAATAAGCTAATGGGGAAAAACTAGGACTGATGGGTAGAAGAAGAAGGAAGGATTATTCTTTGGTGGAAAGAATTGTTTTGAGAAGTAGCAAGCTCCTTTTCATTGAAGGGTAAAGCAGGCTAGATGATGATGATGATGATGATTTTGTATGAGAAACAGAAGTACTAAGCCTGAGAAAGGAATTAAATTCTAATTTAAGCCCATAGTGTTCCTCCCCAACTTAAAAAATTGGAGTTGGTAGTTCTAATTTGTGGCAGATATTAATATAACCAGTAGTTCTCATAAGGTACTGTAGACTCTATAGCTATTCTTTTCTCCCTTCTTCCATTTAGCTATTCTACTTGAGGATCAAATCAGAATAGAAAACACTCTTTGGCCAGTTGAAAATGAAACAGCTAAAGGGGTGTGCAGATGTTCAGCATAAGCTAAAAATTTAATTTGTTATTGTCTAGTGTGCACAGTGACTTTGTAGAGTTCCTGACACTCATTGCTCCTGTGACCAACACGTTGCAAGGAACCAATTATTTTATTTAACTTTATTTGTTTATTCATTTTTATTTGTTTTAATTTGGCCAGAGAGGGACAAAGTGTGTGTGTGTGTATGTGTGTGTGTGTGTGTGTGAGAGAGAGAGAGAGAGAGACGAGAGACAGAGAGAGAGGAAAGTGAGAAAGCAAGCCACCAGGCCCAGGACTTGAACTGCAATCAGCCATGTGGGAGTCCAGTGCTTTTAACCACCATGCCACCTGCCAGTCCTGTAGACAAACTCTTCTGTAAAATTTATATTGCTCATTTCACTTAGTGAAGGGTATTCACTGCTGGAATGTGGAGCTGTGCCTCAAGATGGACTAGTTCATCTTGGAAAGAATAATTTTCATATGGAGGACAAATAGTTTCAAAAGCTGCCAGTTTAAAGAAAGATTAGTAAACAATCTATGTAATAAGCTAATGGGGAAAAACTAGGACTGATGGGTAGAAGAAGAAGGAAGGATTATTCTTTGGTGGAAAGAATTGTTTTGAGAAGTAGCAAGCTCCTTTTCATTGAAGGGTAAAGCAGGCTAGATGATGATGATGATGATGATTTTGTATGAGAAACAGAAGTACTAAGCCTGAGAAAGGAATTAAATTCTAATTTAAGCCCATAGTGTTCCTCCCCAACTTAAAAAATTGGAGTTGGTAGTTCTAATTTGTGGCAGATATTAATATAACCAGTAGTTCTCATAAGGTACTGTAGACTCTATAGCTATTCTTTTCTCCCTTCTTCCATTTAGCTATTCTACTTGAGGATCAAATCAGAATAGAAAACACTCTTTGGCCAGTTGAAAATGAAACAGCTAAAGGGGTGTGCAGATGTTCAGCATAAGCTAAAAATTTAATTTGTTATTGTCTAGTGTGCACAGTGACTTTGTAGAGTTCCTGACACTCATTGCTCCTGTGACCAACACGTTGCAAGGAGAGAGCAAAGCAGACCGGAACTGTAGTTGGCAGAAGCTTCCTAGAAGATCAGGCCAGATAAGGAGGACAGTCACTTCTGGGTCAGAAGACGAGGAGAATTCTTATGAAAATAATTTCAGGGCTGAAAAAAGGAAAAGTGGTCTTTGTGGAAGCTCCTTGAGTATCTTCAGGAGACAGTATATAGAAGAAGGTCAACTAAAGCCTCAGTGCCTTTTGAGATTAAGTGAAGAGGACTAGCCCTCTGGTTTAGTGGTTAAGGGATCTGGTGGACCTCAGTTTGAATCTTGGCCATGATGGCTTGAAAAGCATGCCAGGTGTGAATGCATGTGTAACCAAGATCTCAAGAGGATGGAGAAATGGAGGAGAAGGGATCATGGTGTGACCATGTCCCACTACAGGGGTACTTTATCCCTCTCCCTTTCTCTGTTGCTGTCTCTCTTGGCAAGTACATGTACCCTCTGTCAAATAAAAAGAAAGTATTAGCAATAGAGGGTGTGTTGAATATTTTTACAGACTGAGCTTTCTTACGATTTATTTATTTATTTTTGGTGAAGTTTTTTTTTGCTATAGGGTGTGTGTGCTTGCCAGAAAGACAGAGAGAGAGAGACAGAAAGTGAGAAATCATCCCCCAGGGGGGATGACCACGTTGCAATCCCTTCTCCTCCATTCTTCTCTTAGGATCTTGAGCACGCCCGTACACGCGCCCAGCATGAGTTTAAGCCACCAGGTCCGGGACTCAAACCGTGGTTGACTACATGGGAGTCTGGCGACATGGCCATTATGCCAACTGCTGGTCCCTCTTATGATTTCTTCACATTGTCTAAAGTCTCTCAACCCTTTTGATAAACATAAACTATGTATTCATATATGTAGGTAATATTTTTATTTATTAAAATACTGCCTTTGGTCTAAAACTATTGAGGCAGCTGAATATTATTGCCTATATTTGATGGCCCATTGTACAGGCTAGCTTCCCCTGATAAACCTAGATACACTTCTCTTTCAAAAAAGCCCCATGGGACCAGCTTATTGAACAGGGAGAGTTTTTTTTCCCCCTCACCATGACCCCTTTAAACTTCTCTGTTGACTTGTCCTTCTCTGCTTCTAGATGGAACTTTGGGCAGCTCCCAGTCACTCCGGGGTTGGCACATGTCTAGTTTTACAGATATTTCTTTTATTATTATTATTTTTTTTGGAGAGGTTTTTGCTATAGGGCACATGTGCTCGCCAGACAGACAGAGACATAGAGACAGAAAGCGAGAAATCACCCCCCGGGGGGGATAGTCACGCCGCAATCCCTTCTCCTCCATTCTCCTCTCGGGATCTTGGGCACGCACGCACACGAGCCTGGCGTGAGTTCTAAGTCACCGGGTCCGGGACACGAACTGCGGTCGACTACGTGGGAGTCTAGCAACATAGCCATTACGCTAACTGCTGGTTCCCTAGTTTTACAGATATTAAGTCCAGTATGGTTGAATAGCAATCTTCAATCTTTCGTTCAGTTTAAGGTCTCTCCCCTCCCACAGCTTGGACCTGTGTCCGGCAGGAGACTAATAGTGGGGAAAAGGGGATAGGGTTGAATTCTTTATTATTTTCTCATTCTTTTGCTTTCTCTCCTCTACTCTTGCTCTGGCTTCTCCAGAGTTAGGTCTAGAAAGAGAGGGAAGATAAGGGACAGAAAATGCTTCCCTTGACTTACAGTTATAGTTTACATTGATGTCCTGGGGGTGGGGGCAGTAGACAAATGCCCATCCCTCCTCTCCAGGACTTTTTCTGGGCTTCCTCAGAGTTCTTTTTTCTGGGGCCCTCCTACTGCAGTTCCCAGACATCACGTTCCTAGGACATTCTCTGGCCCTCAGTGACTCCTGTTCACCCCCACTTGTGGGATCACCTTATCCCTCCAGATGAGCTGAGTTCTCTTGCCTTCTGAGGGGTCCATAGCTAACACCTGGGAAGCACATGAGTATCTTTGCCCCTCCCCCGCTCAAGTGCAAGCCATTAACAACATGGCCCTCTTCAGTCTGCCACTGATGTTCCCTTTGGCCAGCTAGCCTCTCACATTTTGACAATTTCAGGTATAAGCCAGCCCCAAACTCTGTCTTTCAATTTCCAGAGTAAATCAGCCAAGCTTTCTGAGACCTGAAACCCATCCTCACTTGACTTAAGATTAGTGCAGCTTCCCACTTACCAGTGGATGCTGCAGTGCAAGTCTTTCTTTAAAAAAAAATCCTACTTCCCAATTTCTGTGACAAATTCATGAGCCTGTCTTAATATGATGAGAAAAAGATTGAAAAATCTGCCTCACATTTCTCAGCACATCCCACATAGGTGGTCTTGTATTGTTCTCAGCTGAAACTCTGTGATAAAAGCAAGAGTCATATTTAATATCCTGTAACTCTAACTACACACACCAATTTGGAGGCAGTTCTGTTCAAAATGAAACATTCCAGAGGAGTCATGATGATTAAGCCTCTACTACAATGGCAGTGGGTGGGTAATGCCTGTCAAAATCTACCAGGCCAGCATCATCGCATTCATTTGGATGATTCACTGTGAAGAATTTGAAGACTTACATCAAACACATCCAGAAGGCAGGGTTACTTGTCTTTGGGAACTCCCTAGAGACCTCCCTTTTGCATTAGCTGCCAATTAGTTTCTGCCAATATCCTAGACAAAATTGGAACAATACCAACCACCTGTCTAAAACCCTTATCAGATATGAAGATCACTGAGTGGTCTTTATAGGACTACGACCTAACTCCATGGCTTTCATGGGCAGTCAGTATAATGAGCAATCATCTTGTATAGTCTCCTTTTAGCTATGTTTGAAATATAAGAAAAAAGCAAATGGAGTGGAAAAATAATGAACTACCTTTGATCTTCCTGTAGACATCACAGGAGATAGTGAGAGATGTGAGATATGTGAGATAGTTGCAATTTTTTTTAAGAGAGATTTTTGCTATAGGGCATGTGCACTCACCAGAGAGACAGAGAGATAGAAAGTGAGAGATCACCCCCCAGGGGGGATGGCCCACACTACAATCCCTTCTCCTCCATTTTCCTCTTAGGTTTGGGACTTGAACTGCAGTTGGTCATTTTGGGTACACATGAACACATACATGCCTGGCATATTTTTCAGACTGTTGAGTCTAGGACTCGAACTGCACATTGACCAGTGGGATCCAGCCACCTTAACCACTATGCCACCTGCTGCCCCAAGAATAGCAATTTTAACAGCAGTACAAAGTAGTACTGGGGCTCAGAGGATGACACCTCAAAGTGAAGGCCTCGGAAGCCTTAACAGAGGCAGTTTCTCTCTGACCTTCTGTTCCCCTATCTCTTGCCTCTCATTCTCCCCTAAAGCTAACATACTAACTAGAATCCCTATTCTTTAAGGCACATAATAGAAACCAGAACCCCTTTCCTTCAGCCATAAAACTTGAAAAATATTACTCTAATTCCTCTGGCCTTTCAGTGTTAAGAGTTGGTAATACAGTAATTTTCTGACTTTTCTGACTTGTCTTGTCTGATATGAGTTGATAAGACCCTCATTCCAAAGGGGTCCTGCCCCATTCTGGAAGGAAGGAATGTGGTACCAAAAGGCCCAGAAGAATAACCAGGTTTCCTGACTTGGTCTGTTTTCAGTGCACAGCCTTTTTGTCCAGTCACATTTCTATATGGACGTCTGCTTCATCAAATCTCAGCACAAAATCAGATAATTTCTCCTGTACCTCGGGGTCTCAATCTGGAGGCTTCTGTGGACACATCTTAAAACAATATGTTAAGTTAGTCTGCTTACTCTCATTAACTTGCCTATTGTCAGTGACTTTTTTTTTTAAAACACTTTTGCACACATATTCCCTTGTTTTGTCTTTGGAGCAATGCTCAGTGGTGAGTATTATTGTTATGTTCATTGGTAAAGCAGGAATCTTAACTAAGATAACTCAGCTGCTGAATGGGGGAGGGGGATATTACCTTACTTTAAGTTTTTGTTTGTTTGTTTCAGACCCTCTGTATGCCCTTTCCATTACCCAGTACTCCCAACCACCTACGCCCTCACTCCCCAGGTGGTGAGCAGACCCCATCAATCTAAATGTGCTCCATTTAGCCCTGATAACCTTTTCACCCAGAAGGTGAATAACATTTCACATAGTGTCATTTCTATTTTTATTCTCTATGATTTAAAAGCCAAGAGCAATATGCTGCTTTCATGCTTCAAAGTTTGGCTCCAGGAGATAGAGTCTTCCATACAGTGACCATATGAATACTGGTTGGAAAACAGGTGGTTCGGTGGGCCAGTCATTCAATAGTCCATCAGATTCAGCACATAATTCTTTTAAAATATTTATTTATTTTTATTTGACCTTGAATGCTTTGGTGCAAAGTGTTGGGCCTTATTTCTCCTATTTAAGACGAACTTAGAGATGATTAAATAATCATCTGACATAGGAAATACAGATCTACCTTAACTGTAGGGATTCCAGATAAAATGTAAAATGCCAGCACGTAAATTTTGAATCAACACACACTATACACCTGGGAGGTGAGTTCCATTTGTTCTATTGTGTGTTATCTAGGGAGAACAAGCACACATATTCTGGAACACAGCTAGTGCTTGTCAACATCAACTAATAAGGCACTTTCTTCTCTAAAACCAATACTGTAGAAAGATGGAGAATGTTATTATTATTGTTATTATTTGGTGCTATGTGGTGAGCAAGAGCTTTCTCCTAGTGTTCTTATTTAGCATGGAGAAATTTATTTGAAGGTGTATTGAGTTATTCCTTGCTTTCCTTTCTAATGCCATCTTCACTGAAATTGTTTAGAACTATGGCTTGTGGATGGCTCTCTTTCTAGCTTCCAGAGAGATGCAGTTTCTTTCTATTTTTGTGGTCCTTTCATCATTTTAGTGGAGCTCTGAAATGTGAACCCTCGTGAGTAGTGTATCAGTCATGGTAAGCTAGGCAGTCCTGTGGTAACAATGCACTTCCATAAGTGAAGGCTTATTGTTTACCTGTATTCCTTATGGGTCAACTGGGGGATTTGGCTCTTGTCTTTACCCTGGGACCCAGATTGAAGCAGCCACCACTTGAAAAGTGCTAATTGCTGTGACCAAGAGAAGAAAAGTGTCACAACCATATGGTAGCCTTTAAAATGTCAGCTCACCAAAGCAAATCACACAGCTACACCTAACTTCAAGGGACAAGGAAGTGTAAGTCTACCATGTGTTCATGTAGGGAACTAAAAATATTTGGTGCAGTGAATTAGGTCCTGGTGCCACAGGTATTTATTTATCTAAAAAAATTTTCATTATAGCCAAAATCATTGATTATATAATCTCAAGAATATGATGATCTTCCTTCCTTGGGAGCTCCCTAAAGACAAACATTGACCATGTGCTTTTCTCAGGATCAGTCCAACAGTTTCCCTTTTCCGTAAATTTCACAAAACATCATGGAATGCGTAACTTTTAGGTTCTCTCAAGGCCCTTTACACTGGGCACTTATCTCTTAGTGGGTAGTGCATTTGTCTTAGAGAAATTGGCCATTGTTGTCTTCTTTTATTTTCTAAACAGCAGTTAAACAGTTAGGAAGTGTCAAACTCTGTGCTAGTGACCTTGCTGGTATGGATGCAAGATTAGTAAGACCCAGCCTCCCCTTGAGCAGTTGACAATCAAATGGAGGGAGACAATGATACAAGTCACATGACTGTACCTCGTGTTGGAGATGTTTGAGAAGTGTGTGTGAGCTGTCCTGGAAGCTTAGGGAAGTCCAAATGTCTGCCGAAGTCAAGGAAACCTTCCAATAAGAGAGAAAATACAAGTTGAATATTGAGGATGACTAAATGGCTGTCAACTCAGAGGAAAAGATTCGGGGCAGACGAATAGCATGTATGAAGACCTAGAGGCTGGGGAGATTTTGAATTATGAAATTTGTATAACTGGGGTCATGGTGCCCTGCAGAGCTAGAAGGACATGTAGGGTTAGCTCTGTGCCAGGGAGGGCAGAGTATCACTCAGAACTAATTACCATCATCCTGACGCGTTAACCAGATATGTAATACACATACATTACAGCTTCAGCTGGGGTCCACATAGCCCTTCCCAAGCCTCTCTCCCTTCTTCGTTTGATCCCTTCTCCCCCATGAGGCTATAGTTTCTTGGAGCTGTTACCCTTTATTGCCAAACTTGGGACACTCTGCCCCTTTGGTCTGAAGTTACTGAATCTTGGGAATGTAACAGTGGATCCTGCCTTCTTCAGAACAGGCCACCTGCCAGACAAACACACCTCTCTCTTGCTAATGCCTTCTTCCTGGAAACTTTACTTTTGATGCATCATTATGTTAAAAGACTTTCTTTCCACAAGAGAAGAGGATGAGAAAGAACAAAGCAGGTGAACAGTACAGAGAACCATGTCTGTTCACTTTACTTTCTGAAAAGGAGACAAAAAAGTCTCAGAGAACAGCTCTATCTTTGCGTTTGCTCTGTTCACTGCCATGCCTACCGATCTCTCTTCACAGCAGAAAAATGTCCCAACCCCTGCCTGTGAGATAGGGTGATAACAAATTCAAGAGCTTACCTAACCACCTTACTCTGTGAAGACGACCCAAGGATTTCTGTTATATTTTTTGAGGTTATATGAGGGAGCTTCAAAAAAAGCTCATGGAAAATGGAATTGAATTATGAGCTTATTCTGTTGCAAAAACATTTGAAATCTGTGTATAGTTTTTCCATAATACTAATTTCTATGAATTTTTTGAAGACCCCACTTTGAGCCAATGGACTTGAACTCTGACTTGGGGAAGGCAGACTAAACCAAGAAAAAGTTAACTAGAATGTCTTGGTGAGGCAATTGGTCTTAGGAAAGTTGTAATTGTTCTTTGCAATAAGAAAGACCACATGGCTAGTTATCACCCACCCAAGGGCTGTATTCTTTGGCCTAGCTCCAGTCTTAATAAGCTTTATAGATTAGAAGGATCCTAAATGAGTCTCTATATTTCAGCCAGTTTCTGGCTGTTCGTTTTCTGTCAGCTGTGCCTGCCGAAAATGAAAAGTGAGAAAATATTGCAGTTGACTCATAATACAAAGGTGATTGTATTCTTGGAGCTTTGTTGATCTGATTTAAAAATCCTGGAAGCTAGCACTGTACTTTGAAATGGCACGTTGCTTGACACGAGGTTTAAATTTCTTTTGGAGCAGCCTTTTCACCTACCCCTCGGTTCTTACTGACCTGTCTTTGAAACAGGCTGGAGAGCAGAACGCTACTCTCCCCTTTCCCCCACGGGCCACTGTCTTCTCCTTCAGTTTGCCATTTTGTACTGTGACCAAATTAGGTGGTGATCCTGAGAGAAAAATACCTGTTTTCAAAATCGTTTGAAAATTAGGGCAACATTTAGAGCAGTAACCAATTCCTTTGCTTACCAATAGAGTCTGATTCCACCACGGTGCCCAGTACATTGTAGGTGTTTAACACATATTTGTGAATGAATCTCATGTAACACCCTGAATACAATTTTTCAGTGACTTTCCATAGACTTTAGACTTTCCTGATTTAAACATTTAATTAAGAATCATTCTGTGAAGCCAGACCCATAGCCTAATGGTTAAGTGAGCTGAATCCCATATGGCTGACCACAATTTGAATCCTGACCCAGGTGACTTGAAAAACATGCTGGGTGTGTGTGCTTGCATGCCTCAATCCCGACAGAATGGAGAAATGGAGAATGGATTGAAGTGTGACCATGCTCCAACTGGAAATGCTTTCTCCCTCTCTCTTTTTCTCTTACTAGTGAGTCATGTATCCCCTGGCAACTGAAAAAATAAATCATCCTTTGAAGTTTGGGGCTAAGGGCTTCAAAGAATATACTTGGTTCTGTGATTCAAAGCTTTTAAAAAATGACCCCCAAATACTTATAGACTCTAATAAGATGAAGACAGCCACCCCACCTGTACCCTCATTAGCTTTTCCTTGAATTATTATGATGGCCTCTTATCTGGTTTCTTGGCCTCCTGACTCTCCTTCATTTTAATCTCATAACCACTAGTTCTTGTGGGGAAGACCAGCCACATAATTTGAAAGACATCGTGTGAAATGAAAATGCAGAATCCCTTATTGAAAATTATTGGAACTTTTAACAGAGCAACAGCAGTACATTAAACAGGGTCCTATGATACGACACAGGTTACATACTCATGAAGCCAGCCCTGTCTGAGTTCAGTCCTTTTAAGTCAGTTTTGGTGTGTGTCTTGCTCAGATACTCAGCTGTTTAGAGCTCACATTGTTCAGAGTTTTAATTTTACGATCCCATAATTTTTTTTTAATTTCTTACCAGAGGATGCATGCACTCACCAGAGAGAGAGTGGGGTGGGGGAGAAGGTAAGAAAGCATCCCTCCAATGGGGCATGGTCATGCCACAATCCTTTTTCCTCCATTACTCCATCCTGTCAGGATTTGGGACACACATGCACACATGCCCAGTGTGTTTTTCAAGCCACTAGGACTCTTTCAAGCAGCCATGTGGGATCTGGCTCCCTTAACTACTGCACTACAGGGTCAGCCCAGGACCCTGTAAATTCAGACCCTAGTCCACCTTCTGTACTTTTTCTCCTAGAACTCTGTATGTGCCCTATACATCTCTCAGACAGAGCTATGAATAGTCAGTCTTTCCTAGAGATGTCCTTTCCTATACTGTGCCTTTATTTGTATTATTCTATTATTTAGAATGTTGACCCTCCCATTTTCTCATTGACATAAATCTGAAATCCGCCCTGGTCTTTTCATTTTAAAGAAATCCTTTCTTATCTGTATTTCAAGTAGCATTTTAGCAAAGTTTCCTTTGCTGTTGTTCATTTATTCTTTTCATTTATTTATTTTTTTGAGAGGTTTTTGCTATAGGATATGTGCACTCGCAAGAAAGACAGAGAGAGACAGTGAGACAGAAAGTGAGGAATAACCCCCCAGGGGGGATGGCCACGCCACAATCTCTTCTCCTCCATTCTCCTCTTGGGATCTTGGGCACGCACGCACACACGCCCGGCATGAGTTTAAGCCACCAGGTCCGGGACTCGAACTGCAGTCGACTACATGGGAATCTAGCGATATAGCCATTATGCTAACTGCTGGTCCCATTGTTCATTTATTCTTTAATGAACTCCCAAAGATGTGCTCGACATTGTGGGAAATAATAATGTGAACACTGTCTATTGTGATTCTGTTGGGAGACTCTTTAAGCTGCTAAAGGGGGGCTTTGCCTAGATTTGCTATGTCTGACCTTCCATACAGTGTATGTTCAATGAATATGTGTCAGTTCAATAAAAGATTGAATAAATAAATGGTTACTAGTAGATTTTAAGAAAAGAGTATATAAAATCAAATCCACAATGGGATTTCACCTCACATCTATTAGGATGGTAGTTATCACAAAGTCAAAAGAGGACCAGCAGGTGGCATGGTGGCTAAGGTGTTGGACTCTCACATGGCTGACTGCAGTTTGAGTCCTAGACCTGGTGGCTTGCTTTCTCACTCTCCCACTCTCCCCACCCCACCCCTTCATGTCTTTCTCTGGTGAACATGCATGCCCTATAACAAACTTAAAAAAAAAAAACAAAAACACATAAGAGTCTCGAGCTGTAGCTGGCCGCCGAGCGTACGCGCTCCGGGAGTGTCTGCTCACGGCCGCCATCAATGTTGCTGGAGTTCCTCAAGATTCATCTGCGCCGTCACCCACCCACCACACACTCTGCCATTGTAAGCCGCCATCATGGTGAAGCTCGCTAAGGCTGGTAAAAATCAAGGTGACCCCCCAAAAATGGCTCCTCCTCCAAAGGAGGTAGAAGAAGACAGTGAAGATGAGGAAATGTCAGAAGATGAAGGAGATGATAGCAGTGGAGAAGAGGTTATCATCCCTCAGAAAAAAGGTAAAAAGGCTGCCGCAACCTCCAGCAAAGAAGGTGGTAGTTTCTCCAACAAAAAAGGTTGCAGTTGCCACACCTGCCAAGAAAGCAGCAGTCACCCCAGGCAAAAAGGCAGCTGCCATACCATCCAAGAAGACTGTTACACCAGCCAAAGCAGTCACAACACCTGGCAAGAAGGGCGCCACACCGGGCAAAGCGTTGGTAGCAACTCCTGGTAAAAAAGGAGCTGTCACTGCAGCCAAGGGGGCAAAGAATGGCAAGAATGCCAAGAAGGAAGACAGTGACGAGGAGGAAGAAGATGACAGTGTGGAATATGATGAGGACAAGGATGAAGATGAGGATGAATTTGAGCCAGCAGTGATGAAAACAGCAGCTGCGGCCTCAGAGGAGGAGGATGAAGAGGAGGAGGAGGAAGAAGATGAGGATGAGGAGGAAGATGAGGATGAGGAATATGAATCTGAAGAAGATGCTATGGAGACCACACCAGCCAAAGGAAAGAAAGCTCCTGCAAAAGCTACACCTGTGAAAGCCAAGACTGTGGCTGAAGATGAAGATGAAGAGGATGATGAGGATGA
>NW_006159542.1:787842-820236 GCF_000334495.1 Tupaia belangeri chinensis
TGAATTTAAGACAGAAGCTGATGCAGAGAAAACCTTTGAAGAAAAGCAGGGAACAGAGATTGATGGGCGGTCTATTTCTCTATACTACACTGGAGAGAAAGGTCAACATCTAGTCTATAGAGGTGGAAAGAATAGCACTTGGAGTGGTGAATCAAAAACTCTGGTTTTGAGTAACCTCTCCTACAATGCAACTGAAGAAACGCTTCAGGAAGTATTTGAGAAGGCAACTTTTATCAAAGTGCCTCAGAGCCAAAATGGCAAATCTAAAGGGTATGCGTTTATAGAATTTGCTTCATTTGAAGACGCTAAATAAGCTTTAAATTCCTGTAATAAAAGGGAAATTGAAGGCAGAGCAATCAGGTTGGGTTGGAGCTGCAAGGACCCAGGGGATCACCTAATACAAGAAGTCAGCCCTCCAAAACTCTGTTTGTCAAAGGTCTGTCTGAGGATACCACCGAAGAGACACTAAAGGAGTCTTTTGACGGCTCTGTTCGTGCCAGGATAGTCACTGACTGGGAAACAGGATCCTCCAAATGGTTTGGTTTTGTAGACTTCAAGAGTGAAGAAGATGCCAAAGCTGCCAAGGAGGACATGGAAGATGGTGAAATTGATGGAAACAAAGTTACCTTGGACTGGGCCAAGCCTAAGGGTGAAGGTGACTTCGGGGGTCGAGGTGGAGGCAGAGGAGGGTTTGGAGGCCGAGGTGGAGGCAGAGGTGGAATTGGTGGCAGAGGCCGAGGAGGCTTTGGAGGGTGTGGTGGCTTCTGAGGAGGCAGAGGAGGAGGAGGAGACCGCAAGCCACAAAGAAAGAAGACGAAGTTTGAATAGTTTCTCTCCCTCTGTCTTTCCTCTTCCATTTGAAAGAAAGGACTCTGGGGTTTTTACTCTGTTACTGGATCACTGACAGAGCCTTCTGAGGACATTCCAAGACATTGTGCAGTCCTGTGGTCTACTTGGAAATCTGTAGAAATAATGTTTCAAGGGAGATACTTTTGTTGGTTTTGACTGGATATTCATATCAACTTTTAAAGAGATGAGCGATAGAGCTAACCCTTAAAAAAAAAAAAACCACATAAAATAAATAAATAATTTTCTAAAAAGTCAAGAGATATGTGCACAATGATGCAGTGGTGGCATGGCTTCCTACATGAAAAGGTCCTGGGTTCACTTGCCAAGACCTTCCTGTACATGCCATGTGCAAGCTGATGATCTGGGCTGGCTGAGGCTGGTGTGTAGTACTGCATGTGGGGACTCTGTTGGGGTTGCTCACTATCACTCTCTCTGCCTCTGTATCTCTCCCTGCTGGGACGAATAAAGAAAATAAACTTTAAAAATGATTGTTAGAGACATCTTTAAAAAAGAGAGATAACAAGTGTTGGTGAGGGTGTGGGGAAAGGAAACCCTAGTACATTGTTAAGGAAGATATAAATTGCCATAGCCATTATGGAGAACAGTATGGAGGTCCTCAAAAATTAAAAATAGCACTTCTATATAATCTAGCATTCCTTCTACTGGGAATATCCCATAGCCAAGTTACGGAAACAACCCTCAGTAGATGAGTGATAAAGAAAATGTGGTATATGTGATATGCATATATAGTTGCATATCATTGAATCACAGGGGTACTTTCAGAGTTAGGCAATCTTGTTGTACAAGTATCAAAGACTGTATTTATACAAATCTAGACAGTAGAATCCACTCTACACCTAGGCTAAGTGGTATAGCCTTTCTGCTCTTACGGAACCACCATCACATATGTGATCTGTTACTGACCTAAATGTTGTTATATGGCACATTGCTCTGTGCATATTTGTGGAGGGGGTCTACATGTACGCACACAGTGGAATATTATTTAACCTTAAGAAAGAACTAAATCTTGGAATTTGTGACAACATGGGTGAACCTGGAGGTCATTATGCTAAGTAAAACAAGCCAGAAAGAAAAATGTTGCATAATCTCACTTGTTTGTGAAGTCTTAAAAACAAGTGAAACTCATGTAAAAAACAATAATTTTCAGAGACAGGGAGGTGGAGAAAAAATGGGTAAAAGTAGGTCGAAGGGTGCAAACTTGTAGTTATGTAGGGTGAATAAGTCTAAAAATTTGACTAGTAGCATAAAGATGATAGTGAATAATATTGTATATTAAAAACTTGCTGAGAGGATAGGTTTTAGGTGCTCTTGCCATGCATACACACCAAGGTAACTATGAAAGGTAATGAGTGTGTTAAATTGCTTCTCTGTAATAGTCATTTCACTATGGCTATGTTTAGAACATCATGTTGTACACCCTAGGTTTATACAATAGCAATAACTTTTAAAAAGAAAAGGTCATACACTCATTCATTAAGCAAATGTTTATTGACCACCTATTATGTATTAGACTCATTTTTTTTTTTTGAGAGGTTTTCGCTATAGGGCATGTGCGCTCGCCAGACAGACAGAGAGGGACATAGAGACAGAAAGCGAGAAATCATCCCCCAGGTAGGGCGGTCACGCCGCAATCCTTTCTCCTCCATTCTCCTCTCGGGATCTTGGGCACGCACACACACGTGCCCGGCGTGAGTTCTAAGCCACCAGGTCCGGGACGTGAACCGTGGTCGACTACGTGGGAATCCAGGGACATAGCCATTACGCTAACTGCTGGTTCCCTAGACTCACTTCTAAGAGTTGGGAACGTAGGGGTGAAAGGCAGATCTGTTCCTACTTGCATGGAGCTTACAGTTTTTGAGGGAGGAGGAAGAGAACAAACAAAGTATCAAACAAACCAGAAAAATAACAGCTGTTGGTAGGTGTATGTCATTGTGAAAGGGTGGTGTGTTTGCCAGTGTCGGGGAGACTCATCTAGGTTGAATTGTCAGGGAAGAAGACATTACAAGGTGACATTTAAGCTGAGGTTTGAATATCAAGAAGGGAAAGGTTTGGGAAGCTTTGATAAGGTAAAGGGAAGAGGGCTTGATGCAGAGAAAATAGGCAGTGCAAAGGCCTGGGATGGGATGAGCTTGGGGTGTTTGAGGAGGAGAGAGGAAATTAGAGTGGTTAAAGTGGGTATAGAAAGAGAAATAATTGGAGAGGGTCAGAATGGTCCCTTAGTTCTTTGTAAGCCAGAGAAAGATATTTTTATTCCAAGTGTGAAGGAATGTCTTTGTGGGCTTGGAAGGTTGAGTTTGGGCAGAGGAGGAATGATTTGAATTCCATGCCAAGTAGACATTGGCCTGAGAGGTGGCAAGAATAAAACAGGCTGAAATAGTCCTGTTGGGAATTAATGATGGTTTGAGCTAGGGTGATAGTGGCTTACTTACCCAGGTGTTTATTGGTGCTGTTTTTGGGGAGAGAGAAAATAGGGGAGATGTAAATTTTGGGGTTGGGAATGTTATAGAGACGTTCCTCCAAGTGGAACAGGAAACTTCTGGATGGGCTTTGGTACGGTGTGGTATGCACTAAAGCATTAACTTTGCCCCAGAGGAGGACTGGCCTTTGCTCTTGGCTTCTTAGAGGTAACCTCTAAGACTTTGCAGTGTCCTGCCTGATTTGTTTAGCTGGGGGTGGGGAGGCCTTGGGACATGATAGACAATCTGTACTAACCATGTGATTTGTGGTGAGAAGCCTTGGGACATGTGGTATTATTTTGGCATCAGGAAGTGTTGGAGACTAAGGTCAATCAAGGATGCAGTCAACCATGTCTAAATGACTGAACTCCAATAAAAACTTTTGGACAGAGAATTGAGAGACCCCTGTGGGCCTTTAGGGGAATTTAAATTCTCCTGGATATCAGTGTCACATTGAGATTCATTTGAAAGTCTTTTGGCCAGATTGCTGCCTATGTTATAGCCTGGAGAGACAAATAATAATAATAATAATAATAATAATAATAATAATAATAATAATGGAAAAAAGGAAAAAGAAAAGAAAGTAAGGGGACCAACAGGTGGCAATGGTAGTTAAGGCATTAGACACTCCCACATGGCCAACCATGATTTGAGTCCTGAACCTGGTGGCTTGCTTTCTCACTCTCTCTCTGTGTCTCTCTCTGGCCAAATTAAAATAAAATTAATTAATAAATAAAATGAAATAAATAATTCTTTTAAAAAAAGAAAAAAAAAGAAAAGAAAGTAAGCAATGTCTTTAGTCATTGCACATTATGAACTCTGAGGGAAGAAATAACATTTTTGATATACCAAATACAAATACAATTTCTAACAGAATCCATTTATCATTACATTAAAAAAGGAGCTGATGATGGGACCAGCAGTTAGTGTAATGGCTATGTCACTGGACTCCCACGTAGTCGACCGTGGTTCGAGTCCTGGACCTGGTGGCTTAAACTCATGCCAGGCACGTGTGCATGTGTGCCCAAGATCCCGAGAGGAGAATGGAGGAGAAGGGATTGCAGCATGGCCATCCTTCCTGGGGGGTTATTTCTCGCTTTCTGTCTCTCTGCCTGTCTCTCTCTGTCTTTCTGGTGAGTGTACGTGCCCTATAGCAAAAGCCTCTCCCCCACCAAAAAACAAGGAGCTGATGCAATTGAACAGTGAGTTTGATAAATCCGTTCTCCCACAAGAACAGCCTGGTGTGTGTGCACATGCACATGTACACATACATGCACACATTCATGTTGATGTGGATCTCATCCTAAAGAAAAAATAAATTCTGACTTCAGGAAAATGATAACTTATTTTATATGGCAGCCTCCTTGCATGTAGCTGATGTTTGCAGCATGTGGAATTATTTAAAATTGGAGCCTTTGATTGAAAATGAGGATGTGACACTCAATTTATCATCCTCTTCTCAGAGGTTTAAAGAGTTCTTTAGAACATGAGCCAAGACCAGTTGCTATTTTAACAAAGCAGTAAATATCTTTCATGAGCCTAATGAGGGCTTCCACATTTGGTACCTCTCAGAACACCCCTGTGGCTACAAAGGCTGTCATAGATGTGCTGGATACTGGTGGCTTTGAAGACTATGTTTTATTTCGCAGACTCCACTAAGGGCAAGGGCAGCAAGAATAATTGTTCAGAATTATGAAAACCAGACATTCCCTCTTGGATATCTCAGACTGAATTAGGCTTGTGTCAGTTACTGTTGCTGTGTAATAACTCACCACAAATTTAGTGACTTAAAACAACACACTTTTATTATTCCCAGTCTCTGTGGGTCAAGAGCCTGTAGAGTTAGCTCAGTCTTTTGTTTTGGGGCTCCTCACCAAGCAGTGGTCAAGTTGTCGGTCAGCCTGTGGTCTTATCTGAAAGTTCAACTGTGATGGATCTGCTTGTAAGCCTATGTAGGTTGCTGGCAGAATTCAGTTCTTGAAGGACTGTTTGCTAGAGAGCCTCAGATCCTTCTTGGCTATTGGCTGTTCTTTGTCATGTGACTTCTCCAACATGCCATTACTTTATCAAAGAGTAGAAGTGGGAAAAGCAATAAAGTCTGCTATCAAGGCAGATTGTAAACACTCCCCACCTCTGCTATACAGATGCTCCTCAAGTACAACAGGGTCATGTCTTGAAAAGCCCATTATAAGTTGAAAATATTGTTAAGTTGAAAGTGCATTTAATACACCTAACCTATTTAACATTATAGACTAGCTTAGCCTACCTTAAACAGGCTTAGAACACTCATATGAGCCTACAGACAGGCAAAATCTTCTGACAAAAACCTTTTTGGTATAATCAGCTGAATTATTATTATTATTTTTTTGAGACGTTTTCACTATAGGGCATGTGCACTCGCTAGACAGACAGAGAGAGACATAGAGACAGAAAGTGAGAAATCACCCCCCAGGGGGGATGGTCACACTGCAATCCCTTCTCCTCCATTCTCCTCTCGGGATCTTGGGCACGCACGCACACGTGCCCGGCGTGAGTTTTAAGCCACCGGGTCTGGGACGCGAACCACGGTCGACTACGTGGGAGTTCAGCGACATAGCCATTACGCTAACTGCTGGTTCCCTAATCAGCTGAATTCTGTACTGAATATGAAAAACAGAATAACTTGCTGCTACTGTACAGCATTGTGAGAGAGTATCATACTGCATCTTGTTAGCTAAAGAAAAGTTCAGACTTCAAAACTGGATGTATGGTTTCTGCTGAACATGCATTGCTTTAGCACTGTGACAAAACTGAAGAATTGTAAGGTGAATCCCCAGAAGTTGAAGAGTGTCTGTACTCTGTTGGCCAGCCCACACTCAGGGATGCGACTGCAAGATGGCGTGATCACCAAGAGGCTGAGTCAGCCTGCCCCAAAGATTGTGTCCCTGTGGAAGGAATCATTGCAATATCCTCTTACAAAGAATGTGCTGCTTATTCCTAACTTTCAAATATACTTGTGGATAGTTGTACCAAGCAAATTTTATCTTCAAAGAAACTGTGATGTCTTGGTGGCAAACTTATGTCTGTATATCTCAGCTTGTTTTCTCATTTTTTTCCCATGAAATATTGTTTTCTATTCTCTCCAAATGATCTATTTCCTTTCATTCTTCCTTTCATCACTAATCCAGCGGGGGAAATGTGTAGTCAAATTAGGACTTCGGAGGAACTCAGATTTTTTGAGATTGGGCAGAGGAATCCAGAATTTAGTGGTGGGCAGCTTTCTGACCTTAACTTTATTATTTTACTAATTTTCTATGCTTGTGAGGCCCTGAGTCAGGCAGCCAACACAGCTCCAGAACTGTTTCCTATAGCAGTCTTCATGATAAGGCATTTGCAGGGAATTTTATATTCTATCCTCTGGAGTTTCAGAACCAATTAAATCTGTTTATACCAGTTTTCCTTATAGACAGGACTGTAAGTTATAGATGACATTTGACTGATAGAAATACAAAGCACCTTTTGCATTTAGATAATCATTTCAGGAATTAGAAAATAGTTTGTTGTTTCTGGTCATCATAACAATCAAATGCTAAACCAATTCATTTGGGGCCAGCAGATGGAGTAGTGGTTATGTTATTGGACTCCCACACGGCTGACTGTGGTTGGAGTCCCAGACCCAGTGGCTTTAAAATCATGCCAGGTGCCTTTGCATGCATGCCCAAGCTCCTGGGAGGAGAATGGAGGAGAAGGGATTGTAGCGTGACCATCCCCCCTGTGGGAATTTTCTTTTCTTTTTTTTTTTTTTTTTTTTTGGAGAGATTTTCACTGTAGGGTGCGTGCGCTCGCCAGACAGACAGAGAGAGACATAGAGACAGAAAGCGAGAAATCACCCCCCAGGGGGGATGGTCACGCCGCAATCCCTCCTCCTCCATTCTCCTCTCGGGATCTTGGGCACGCACGCACACGCGCCCGGCGTGAGTTTTAAGCCACCGGGTCTGGGACACGAACCACGGTCGACTACGTGGGAGTCCAGCGACATAGCCATTACGCTAACTGCTGGTTCCCTGTGGGTAATTTCTCACTTTCCCTTTCACCATCTCTATCTCTCTCTTTCTCTCTGGCAAGCATATACGTAGGACAAAAACGTCTCAAAAATTTATTCAATCACTTATTTACACATTTACCTTTCACTCATTCAAGAGCAGTCATTGGCTGCTGAGAGGTGCAGAGAGGGTCAAGATAGAAAAAGAAAAAAGACAAGTTATATCTTTCCTCTCCCTATCCTTTGTGACATTCTTCTTAATATCCACAAAGGTGGCTCCGTGCCCTCTCTCAGAGATAAAAAGTATTTCATTACTAATGGCTACTATGGAGTTAATGCTTCCTGTGTGTGAACGTAAGGAGTCAAGAACAAATTTTCTATCCAATCATATCAGCAGCCTTTTCTGCATGCTCTGGGTGTGGTCTAGAGCCTGCCTGTGCTGGATCAGACCCAGGGATATTCAAGGTCCTCTTTCAAAAACTTGATTGTGGATTGGGACCAGTAGTTAGTGTAATGGCTATGTCGCTGGACTCCCATGTAGTCAACTGCGGTTCGCGTCCCGGACCCGGTGGCTTAAAACTCATGCCGGGCGCGTGTGTGTGCATGCTCAAGATCCCAAGAAGAGAATGGAGGAGAAGGGATTGCGGCGTGGTCATCCCCCCTGGGGAGTGATTTCTTGCTTTCTATCTCTCTGTGTCTGTTTGGTGAATGCACGCGCCCTATAGCAAAAAAACCTTTCAAAACCAAAACCAAACCAAACAAACAAAAACAAACCTGATTGTGGGTATGGATGAAGAAGGAGAAGAGGTGGGAGGGATGCTAGGGCCCTTAAGGCTAGAATGGGTCATTAAAGTCTTTAAAATAAAAGATGGGAGACCAGGAGATGGCGTAATTGTTATGTTGCTGGACTCCCACATGGCTGATCATGTTTGAGTCCCAGACGCAGCCACTTGAAACACTCTGGGTGCATGTGAGTGCATGCCCAGAATCCTGAAAGGAGAGTGGTGGAGAAGGGTTTTTTTTTTTTGTTTATTTTTGCTTTTTGGCTCTCTGTTTCTCCAGCGAGTACATGCAGCCTTTAGCAAAACTCTCTCTAAATAAAATAAATAAAATAAAATATAGTGGATTCCTGAGCTTGGGGGAGGCCTCCAGGGACTTCTCAAACAGGCTAGAGTACATTAGAATTCCTTGGGGGGAAGAGTTTTTTAAAAATTTTATCTACTTAATTCAATTTTTTGTTATTATTATTATCATCATTTTAATTTGACCAGAGAGAGATGAGTAGATAGAGAAAGGGAAAGTGAGAAAGCAAACTGCCAGGTCTAGGACTTGAACCACGGTCGGCCATGTGGGAGTCCAGTGCCTCAACCACCATGCTACCAGCCGGCTCTGGGAGACTTTTTAAAAATGAAAATTGTCCGTCTTCGTTCCCAGGAACCTTTGTTTTGAGTCAGGAATCTAAATATGGCACTAGGAATCTGTGTTTACGCTTAGCACTCCTTACAACGCAGATGCCGAGGGCCTATAAAACACCATTTAGAAGCAGTAGGACCTTAGTAAAAGAGGTCACATGTGAACCATAAGAAAAACATCCAAGAGATGAATTTACATTTTGTTTTTCCCTTAATCTATTTCAGATTTGAGAAGACTTCAAAGTGTTTGTGGAAAAAATGGAATTAAGATATGAGCTTATTTTCGTACAAAAAAATTTTGAAATCCATGTATAGTTTTTTCATAATAAGTATATTTCCCAGCATTTAGCTTTGGGATCCATTAGCTCAGATAAACCAGTGATAGATAGCTAAATGTACTCATAGTCAATTATACATTTAAAAAAATAAAATAATATAATCCACTTACAAAAAAAAATAAGCATATTTTCCATAAACTTTCCTGAAGATCTCTCCTATATAATCACAAAAACAATACAATCTACTTATTATTTTGACCAGAGGTAGAATGATTGCCTGATTACAATGTCTATTAGATAAGAGAAACCTGGAAGGTGAAATTAAACCAACTGTCCACTTGATTCAATTGTTTATCTACTCCATTGAAGGAACATTCATTCACTTCCTTTTTTTTATTTCATTCAAGAACATGGTCACCTATACTTTATGAATGAAAGTCATCAGGCTTTCACAGCTAGACAAATAATGCTGGCTTTAGACAACCAGACAATGTCTCCTCTATATCAATGTCTCTAAATCACACCCTGAGTACCCACTCCTGTTGTTCTCTCTCAGGGAAAGAAAACCGAAGGTTTGGAATAACAAAGACTCAGAGTGGGAAATCTATGATCTATTGAAGAAAAAAAAGAGCAAGGTACGAGATAATGAATATAATATAATGTAATACAATCAGGTATACATTCATAAATGTATGTGTGTTTATAATATTTTATGATGTAAAGCTTTTATGATTTTTACTATGATAATATTTTTATGAGAAAAAGAGGTGAAAGACGGACTCTGCTGTCAATTTTTCTTTCTTTAGTGTACTAGGAATGAAACTGCTCATGGAAAATTAATTTTACTTTTTATGTCTTTTTTAATATTTTCCTTGTTAACAATGAATACTTTTTTGTATTAAATATATAATATTATAGGGGCCAGCAGATGGCGTGTGGTTAAGTCAACAGACTCCCATGCAGTCCACTGCGATTTGTGTCCTGGACCCAGCGGCCTAAAACTGATGTCGGGCGTTATGCATGTGTGCCCAAGACCTCGAGAGGAGAATGGAGGGGCAGGGACTGAGGTATGGTTATCCCCACGGGGGGGGGGGTGATTTCTTGCTTTCTGTTTCTCTGTCTCTCTGGTGAATGCATGCGCCCTATAGCAAAAATCTCACTCTAAAAAAAATAAATAAATAAAAATTTCTCTCTCTCTCTATATATAGATAGAGATGTATGTATGCATGTATATGTATATTATATATGTATATAATGTGTGTGTATATGTATATACATGCATACACACATCTATCTATCTATACACACATACGTATACATACACACACATTATAGTCTATCTAATCACAATTCCAGTTTTCAGGGAATAGGTCCCAGGTATAATAATATTAAAGGAAGAGCCCAAGTTACAACGGGTGTATTTAATAGACTTCCTGTCAGATACCTTTGCTCAGTGTCTTTCTATAGATTAAACCTGCTAGTGGTTGAGATAATTTAACATCTGCTTTGTCTTTCTTCAGTGTGTGCTTGCTGCAAGGGGTAAGACTGTCACCAAGAGGCTCAGTAGGGATCAACACCCAAAATGAGTGACAAGAGGCAGGACTTCTGATAACACATCCAATGGGCTCTTATTTTAGAACTGAGATTTTTGTCCCTTACAGAAAGTGACCAACTGTTTATTCCTTGAGTGTTGGGGCCAACCCCCAACTTTTGACCTGAGGTCTACCCTCACTGAATAAATGCTTGAAGATGAGTATAAGGTCAAAGAAAGAGAAAGTTGTGTTTGAATATTGATTTCACCTTGCTAGAGGTATTCAGTCAGCACACTGGTTATCTTATATATCAACTAGCTATTATAATGAAAACCAGAAAAATTCAAATTTTAATTTAAGAAATTGCTGTAAGAGTAAGAGGACAGACATTAGATGGTTCCACTTACATGAAGTACCTTGAGTAGTCAAATTCATGGTGACAGAAAGTACAACAGTGTAAGGGAGGAGTGGGGAGTTGTTTAATGGGCACAGTTTCTGTTGGGGAAATAATGTTCTGGAGATGGATAGTGGTAACGGTTGCACAACAATGTGAATGTACCTATTGCCACAACCTCTGTATGTAGAAATGGTTAAAGGGAAGAGTTTTATTTATGTATATACATTTGTACCACTGCAACAACCAAAAAAAAAAAATTACTAAAATAACTTGATAGAAAAATGAAGATGCTTCCAGAAGCCTCTTAAAGGTGGAGCATTCTCGGATCTTATCATCTTTCCAATGTGGACTTAATTTTTCAATTCAGAGGGAAAAATCCTGGGTTGAACAACTGCCCCACTGTGCATGGGATTGAGGGGTTTCTTAGGAGATAAGACTTTCAGTGCTAAAACTGGAAAGTCAAGGAAAACCACCAGGAACCGGCCATCTTAATAATACTGATGCAAAGTTACTCTGAAGCAGAAAGACAAGAGGATGGCCAGGTTGCTAATCTGGAGAACAAGGTAAGTAAACTCTTAGGTGATGAGGCAGAGTCTTGAAAACAAGATCAATCAAGACCCCCTACCACCTACAACAACTGAGACAAGTTTTGTTTGTTTGTTTGTTTGTTTGTTTTTCAATTCCACTTAAAATTTGAGTTGCCTCATCTGCCTTTAAGTTTTTGGTTATCAGTGAACCTTTCAATAGGGAAATGGTTTGGCCCACGCCTAAATTGAGGTAGGATTATTGACAAAGGATACCCTTAGGGACGTAATGAAGAGAGGTCTGTTTGAATGTGTCTGAACAAACCAGTAAGTCTCGTGGAGAAAACAGGACAACTGAAATCACTTCCTTTGATGACCCATTTGGCTGCTCAAGGGCAGAATCCAAGACTGACCCTTTGGCTGGCTGCCCCCAAATCAGCATTTTGCTTAAAAGATGAAAAGTAATGTTTGTGTTTCAAAGTGATTTGGTTTTGCTGTCTCCCTTTTTCTTTCTCATATTTAATTCTGTTTGTTTTCATTAGAGGAAATTAACCCATTATTGTTTTTCATTATGTGCAAAATAATAGTATGCTAGCAATTTTACTGTTTTGTCTTTGAGTTACTCTTTGATGGTTATCAGGTGTTCTGCTCTTATATGGCCCAGCATAGAAACATGTAGACTAAAGTGCACCTGGTATGTTATCTTGTCCATACCTACCCCTCTAGGGTCCTGGGCTTATTCTCTCCTGGCTCCTGTGACGAGTCTCTCGTGTTAACAGAGCCCCTGGCTCTCACACGCCAAAGCTGATTCTTGGTCACATCTGTTTCTGTTTCTAGTTTTTGCTTCTGGTTCTTGTTCTTGATTTCGTAGGGCTGATTTAATTCACCCTGGTGGCTACAGTGGTGGAATCTGGGTTTCAATTTTATGACTAGACCGTCAAGTGATTTCTGTCAAGTAGCAACTGCTAGAGAATCTGTACTCTAATTTCCATTACATTTTTTTATTGTTTGCCCGAGAATTCTGATTGTTTCGGACATTGAGAGTACACAGTTGAAAGTTTTCGGTGTTTTTCTTACTATTGATAAAATTCTTTGTGCTTATGCATTTGGTTTGTGTCCATTTGGGTTTCTCTGTTTGACTCTAAAGTTCAGAGGTTTTTTCCTTCTTGCAAAACTCTGGTAATTTTTCCCATGCACTTATTCTGGATCCAATAGTGTCAATATCTGTAAAGATAAAATTCTTGCACCCAGAATAAAAGGAATGTGAATCCCTATTATTCAATGATCAACTTTAATTTCATTCTGAACAACTGAGTATTTCCAGAATTACTCTCCTCAGAATTTAAAAGGCTGAAGAAGATGATCACTATCATGTTAAAAAAAAAAAAAAAAAAAAAGGACACTGGAGCGAAGACTGTTTTGATAAATTTGGGAGGAAATCTCAAAAGTACATAGATCTCGGGAACCAGCAGTTAGCGTAACGGTTACGTCGCTGGACTCCCACGTAGTTGACCATGGTTTGCGTCCCGGACCTGGTGGCTTAAAACTCACGCCGGGCGTGTGTGCGTGCATGCCCAAGATCCTGAGAGGAGAATGGAGGAGAAGGTATTGCGGTGTGACCATCCCCCCTGGGGGGTGATTTCTTGCTTTCTGTCTCTTTGTCTCTCTCTGTCTGTCTGGCGAGCGCACGCGCCCTATAGTGAAAATCTCTCCAAAAAAAAAGCACATAGTAGTATCAACACTGACGCTTCCCAAAAGGCAATAGTGTTGATTAATTATACATCTTACAGTATTAGTAAGGATGTTCTTTGACTGATCAGTGTTCTTAATACTGGTGCCTGAATTTTTGCCTTAAATTATGCTTTTCACAATGAGCTCCTTTAACTTGATAAGAGTTGATAAAAATTCCCAGTTTATAAATATAAAACAGTTTTTGAGCAAATAAATAAATAAATAACTTTGTCTCTGGAGAGAGTTAATACATTAGATTATAAGATCTCCTAAAATCTAATGGAACAAGTTTCTTCTCCAGTTACTTTTTATAAATAATATAAAAATATTAAGTGCTTATATAAATGTAAAATAAGAGAAACTATTAATAAAAATGCTATGTAGATTTAAGTATGTTGACAATAAGAATTTTTTTTTGTTAAAGCTGTAAACTCAGGAAAAAGATGAACTATGTTTTATTAATGACCTTGGTTACTAGCTTAAAAATATAATGTGAAAATTTGCTTTTAAACATGGTGAATAATTTAATATATGCAATTTAAAGGTATAGAAAAACAGCTTTTTAAATACTCATTACCAAGATGACTCTGAAAATTAGACTGACTTAATAAATTTGTTTGAAGACTTTTTTTATCACATAACTCTATGCCAGTCTTAGATACATTTTTTTTTTTTTGAGAGGTTTTTGCTATAGGGTGCACATGCTCGCCAGAAAGACAGAGAGAGACAGAGACACAGAAAGCAAGAAATCACACCCCAGGGGGGATGGCCATGCCGCAATCCCTTCTCTTCCATTCTCCTCTTGGGATCTTGGGCACGCATGCACATGCACCTGGTATGAGTTTAAGACACTGGGTCTGGGACTCGAACCGTGGTTGACTACATGGAAGTCCAGGGATAGAGTCATTACACCAACCGCTGGTTCCACATACATTTTTTTTTTTAAATGAAAAGCTTAATTTATTTGAGTTTCCTGAATTCTTTCTAATTGCTTACCTGGTTAGATAAACTAGCATCACTTTGAGATGATAAAATTACCAAGTTATGTGTGCAAATAAAATATAAAAGGTGGTTTCTTCACAAAAAGAGACACATACAATGTTACTGCAAACAGAAATAGCTATATAGTTCTTAATTTTCTACTTTCAGGCTTTCTGTGTCTGGAGAAAAATGTGCTTGCTTTGGTTAAAGGTAGGGAAAAAAGGTAGCAATTAATAAAAAATGCTGAGATTACATGGTATAACTCTTTAATACTAGATAATGAATGTCGAGGGAATTGTTCCAGTTTATAAATAATGCAAATTACACACACACATGCACGTGCCTACACACACACACACACACACACACACACACACACACAGCCATATATTACAAAGATGAAATAATCACAGACTTATAACAAAGCTGAAAGTACTACAAAGGTCTTTTACTTCCTGAGATCGTTGAAAATAATTCACTAACCTGATGCCCTATTAACTCTGACTAGTGTGTGCAATATTTCCTGTAAACAAAGCTATTATTCTATAAAACCACAATACAACCATCAAAACTGGGAAATCAAACCTGATATATTATGACCATAAAATTTTTGCCAGATGGGGCCTAGCCATGGTGGTGGGTGTTGCCCAGTCATTGTGTTCCACAGTCTGCGACCACATAGGAGGCTGTTACAGTCTGGATAATAGTTCATCCCTCCAACTTTCATGTTTTGAAATTTGGTTTTGGGGGGGTGATTGGATGTCCCCTAGAAATTCATGTGATTGTGTTGATTGTATTACAAAAAGTATTATGAAAAACCTTAGTTCCTTCATGGTGTCCCAGGGTGAGGTCTTTGGGTGGGATAATGTTATTAGCATGAGGCCTGTGATTGAATTCTAGTGGTTAGATAAGCAGAGAGAATGAACCCGGAAATGGAGAGAAAGTCAGATGGGTACAGACCATATGCTGCCCTGATACAAGTTCTGCCTTGGAACATTTGTGATGATTTTGGACTGTGAGTTATTAAACGCCATTTGTTTATAGTTCACCAGCCCTAGGTATTTTTATTAGCAATGTAATAACAGACTAAGATTCATTCCTGGCCCAACCTAAAGGCCAGATGTGGTGGTATGCTTTTGTAATCCTGGTGACTTCGAGGCAGCTGAGCAAGGAGAATAACAAGCTGGGCAACATAATGAGACTTTGTCTAAAACAGAGCCTGGTGTGGTGGCGTGCACCTGCAGCCCCAGCAGAGAGGCTGAGGTAGGAGGACTGTGACACAGTGAGAACCAGTCTTTAAAAAAAAAAAAAAAAGTTATAGGCCGACCAGATTGTGTGGTGGTTATGGTGGCTGTATCCCACATGACCAACTGTGTGGTCCAAGTCCTGGACTGGGCAGCTTGTAAAACGCACTGGGCACGTGTGTGTGTGTGTGTGTGTGTGTGTGCTCAAAAATCCCTAGAGGAGAATGGAGGAGAAGGGTTTGGGGTATGTTCATTCCCTGTGGGGAGTGCTTTTTCACTTTCTCTCTCTCTGGTGAGCATAGGTGCCCTATATCAAACAAATTAAAATAATATATATACACACATATATATTATATACATTTTATATATATGTGTATATCTAGACTCATGTATAGGTATAGATATATGGTATTTTATCATATATATAAATATACATATCATCATATATATATATATATACACACACACACACACATATATATGTCATTCGAGTTTTCTAATATCCTTTATAGAAAAAGAACCCAGTTCCAAATCACAAGTTGCATTTAGTTGTCATTTCTCTTTTATCTTCTTCAGCCTCGAACAGTTCCTCACTCTTTGCTTGACTTTTATGACCTTGGTCAGGATTTAAGGAGACTGATCTTCTATTTGAGTTTCCCCGTGTTTCCACATGACTAACACAGGTCCTGCATCTTTGGCAGGAATATCGTAGAGGTGATCCTGATTCTTTTCCCTTCATCCCATCAGTTGACACCTGGTATCAGTTTGTCCCATTATTGGTGACATTTATTTTGATCACTGGATTCAGGTAGTGTCTGCCAGGGTTCTCCACTGGAAAATTACTCTTCCTCATAGTTCATTTGTCGTTCAACTAAGCTTTTCTCCTTCCATTCTATTAACTCACAAATTTTTATTTTACTCAGTGGGTTATAGTCTGTCACTGTCTCTATTGTCCCCAATTTAGCCTCTGTGACCAAATCAGTTCAAGTTGGTTCCTGTGTCCCTTTTAATGTGTTCCATCCTTCAAATGCTTCTTTGCTTTTTGGCTCAAGTTATCTTCCTGCCTATCTTGCACTGTCTCAGTCCCACCTTTGGAATGAATAATTTTTCTAAGAATCTTTGATCCCTTTTGGTAAAGAATGAGATTTCAAAATCCAGATTTGAGGACCAGGTATCCTCATTTTTATTGGGGTATAATTTATTTATTTATTTATTTATTTATTTATTTATTTTTGAGAAGTTTTTGCTATAGGGTGTGTGCGCTTGCCAGACAGACAGAGAGAGACAGAGAAAGAGAAAGCGAGACAACCCCCCAGGGGTATGGCCACTTCGCAGTCCCTTCTCCTCTATTCTCCTCTCGGGATCTTGGGCACGCACGCACACGCACCTGTCATGAGTTTTAAGTCACTGCGTCCAGGACGTGAACTGCGGTCGACTACATGGGAGTCCTGCGACATAGCCATTACACTAACTGCTGGTCCCATTATTGGGGTATAATTGCTCCCAGATTCTCTCCACGGACAGAGCTAAAGAATATGTTCATGTGGGTATATTGCATATGTGTAAACACAGGCCCACATTTGTATCTCTATTTATCTGCCTATCTGGCTATTGAACACCACAAGTTAACACTGGCACCTCTAGCTCCAACCCAATGCTCCAGGTTTCATTCTGTTTTCTTCTTTTCTATACGTATCCCTCCCATTCTTGGACATTGAGAAAAGTGGCTTCTATTCTCCACAAAGTATTTACTTATTTGCTAAATTTTCCTGTAAGTAACCAGTCACCCTTCTGTACCACGATCCTCATTTTGACTGGACTGATATTCAACCCTGCTGGTAATCCTAATGTAATATTGTTTTATAATATCCCTCATATTAAAAATAATTAAGATATTCTTTCTTTTGATATACTGTAACTTTAAAATATATTATCAAACAGATTATGTAATTTATAGCTCACTCCTTTCGAATAGCCACCTTACTGGAGGTTTAAGATTTATCTAAACCAGTCATGGATGTGTCTTCAGAGTTGCTTGTGATTTTGACATGGTGCAAGAAATTAAAGGAAAAAAGGTAAAAGTTTATTGAAGGTCTTTCAATATCTGAGGAAAACCTCAGTTATTAATATTAAACCTAAAAGAACATGCCCCAATTGATGGATATGCAAATAAGTAACCATTTTCCACATGGACTCTAGGATTCTGTCAAGGTAGAATGGGCAGGTATGTCAAAATCAAAACTGTCCAGATTTCCAGAAGAGCGTACTCTGTATTACCTCGAGCTCAATAATAACTCTACGATCCCCACCTGAAAACTCCTGTGCTCTCACCCTGGGAAATGTCTGCAAGAGGACCTATGAGACTTCCTGGCTTGCCCTCTAACAAACTCCACCTTGTGTTTCCAATCTTGCCACTAGTGAGATTAAATATTTTTCTTGGGCTTCTCAGTCTTTTCACTTTGTCCCTTCTCAAGTTTACTGGTTCTGACTTCAGATTGTCACTGAGTCTCAGATCCTCTCCTAACCCTTGCTAGAGTTGGCGATCTACTCTTGTTTTGGTTCCTCTCCTGGTTTGAAGAGCTGACCTAGGCAGGGCCCTCCCTTCTTGTCACAACTGAGTGGAAAGCACCTGGTCCAGAAGCAAAGCCTTTTTTTTTTTTTTTTTTAGAGATTTTCACTGTAGCGCGCATGTGCTCGCCAGACAGACAGAGAGAGACATAGAGACAGAAAGCGAGAAATCACCCCCCAGGGGGATGGTCACGCCGCAATCCCTTCTCCTCCATTCTCCTCTCGGGATCTTGGGCACGCACGCACATGCGCCCGGCGTGAGTTTTAAGCCACCGGGTCCAGGACACGAACCACGGTCGACTATGTGGGAGTCCAGCGACATAGCCATTACGCTAACTGCTGGTTCCCCAGAAGCAAAGCCTGTTTTAAACATAATTACTTTGCAGTTCAGGAAGTCAAAGTCCAGAGCTATTCTTTTTTTTTGGAGAGGTTTTTGCTACAGGGTGTGTGCACGCCCCAGAAAGACAGAAACAGAGAGACAGAAAATGAGAAATCACCCCCCAAGGGGGATGGCCATGCTGCAATCCCTTCTCCTCCATTCTCCTCTCGGGATCTTGGGCACGCACGCACATGTGACCGCGTGAGTTTAAGCCACTAGGTCCGGGACTCGAACCACGGTCGACTACATGGGAGTCCAGCGACATAGCCATTACACTAACTGCTGGTCTCAAGAGCTATTCGTTTTTTTGTTTTGTTTTGTTTTGTTTTTTGAGAGAGGTTTTTTTTACTATAGAGTATGCGTGCTCTCCAGAGAGACAGAGAGACAGAAAGCAAGAAATCACCCCTTGGTGGGGGGTAGTGGCCACACCATAGTCTTTTCTCCTCCATTCTCCTGTCAGGATCTTGGGCACGCACCTAATACACATGCCCGGTGGGAGTTTTAAGCTGCCAGGTCTGGGACTCGAACTATGGTCGACTATGTGGGAGTCCAGTGATGTAACCATTACATCATCTACTGGCCCCAGTCCAGAGCTAGTCTAAAAAAGGATTGCTTGTTGTGAGCTTATTTAGAAGAGAGGTTTCTTTGACGTGCGCACTGTTTTATTTGATCTATCAGTCTGCTTCTATGTACTGTAACTTTCATAATCATTTAAAAATCAGTATTATGTGAGAGTCTCCCTGTACCAAAATGCTTTTTTCCCCATTACACTGTCTGACATCTGAACATCAGAAATTCATTGGATGAAAAAGGGAGCTTTCAAACACTTTTATCCTTGAGTGCCCTCTGTGGAAATATGAATCTCCATGGGAGGAATGTGAGGTGGGGAGAGTTCCTGGGGTTATCGAGATAAATTTTACTTTTCAGAGCCAGCCTGTCCCCTCCCCAGTACTTTTGTTTTAACTTTACAAATACTTTCTAATGTTTTTGGCATAGGAGTACTGTGGAAATAATGCTAATGAATATAGAAAATTAAAAGGGAAGAAGTTATTTATATTGTTGGGGACGGACACTTCTAGCTCAAGTTCATTTTCTAAGTTGCTTAAAATGCTGGCATAAAAGGGCATTATCTCAAGGTGAAGAGTGCTCAGGAGAAAAATGATATGTAATGTAAATTAGAATTGTGTGCCAAGGCAGGGGACCCAGCAAGCGTGGGGGAATGAGGCAGTCTTGAGAGACCTCAAAGATGGCTCAGGGGACAAGAGTTGCTACCCAAGGCAGAGTGTCTGACAGTTGGGACAGAGGGGCTTCTGGCCCCCTTCTCCGACCTCATGCTATAGTCAGGAGAGCAGCCTTTGAGCCTGTCACCTCATGGCAAAGAAACTGCAGAGACTGTGCCACCCCCAGTTCTGGGCAGCGTTCCTACTCCTCTTCTGTCATTTGTCTGCCGGTAACCTAGGAAGTGACTTGTCTTGACTTGTCCTGAAGCCCATAACTCTGCCAAGCAAACTTGTACCCAAACCCTCCTACTTCTTAACAACTGACACCTTTCAAGAAAGCCCAAAACTGCACATCCCCTCCTCACAGACAGGAATTCTAAACAAGATGGCCGGAGTACAATGTGTGACCCCACAGTAAAGCTGTGAAGCGTTGATGTGGTCTATGGACTACCGACCCATAACAGCCGGTCCCTTAAAGCAGGGGTTGCAAACCAAATGTGGCTCTTTGATTCATAGGATTAAAGTTTTTAGTTACTTATGCTTTCTTAGGCAAGATTTTACACAAAAATAGTTTCTTTTTTTTTTTTTGAGAGTTTTTTTTCGCTATAGGGCGCGTGCGCTCACCAGACAGACAGAGAGAGACATAGAGACAGAAAGTGAGAAATCACCCCCCCTGGGGGAATGGTCACGCAGCAGTCCCTTCTCCTCCATTCTCCTCTCGGGATCTTGGGCATGCACGCACATGCTCCCAGCGTGAGTTTTTTAAGCCACCGGGTCTGGGACGCGAACCGTGGTCGACTACGTGGGAGTCCAGCAACATAGCCATTACGCTAACTGCTGGTTCCCACAAAAATAAAGAGTTTCTTGTTTTCTTAGAGAACATTCAGAAGATTTCAATACACCAGGTCTGTCTATATTTCTATCAGGTGGTAGTTGGCTGGGGCTGGGTAGAGGTTGCCCCCCTTTAGAAGATGTTTCAGCTCCTGGTTAGTCACGGTCCCTACCATTCCCTATTGTTTCTCTACCTAGTCCACTTAATGCATTTAAAATATATTGTTGGCCTACGTATGCTGAACTTGCAAAACTCGCCTACAACTATCTTGGGCTAATCCCTTAGCCAGGTGGGAGTAAGGTCAGAGAAAATGGAACAGATGATTAAAAATGGATGGGAAGAGCTTTAAAAAAATGTTCCCTATTTCAAAAAGTTTAACGAGGATACTCACTTCCTGCAGGCCACATAACCTTAGGTTGACCTTGACTTGGAACTTCTCCCCAACTCAGGTTCACTGTCCTGATCATTTATGTAAGCTGCGTTAGGCAAATGTTGGAGGTATCGTAGAACGTTCTCTATGCTCTCTCACTGGAAAGAAGCTCAGGTGTACTTCCATTTCCCCTAAACAGCCTGCCAGTTCTGGGACCAAGAATATGGGATCTGAGGGACCAGCAGTTGGCCTAATGGCTATGTTGCTGGACTCCCATGTAGTCAACCGTGGTTTGGTGGCTTAAACTCACGCCGGGTGCATGTGCGTGCGTGCCCAAGATCCCGAGAGGAGAATGGAGGAGAAGGATTGTGGTGTGGCCATCCTCCCTGGGGGGTGATTTCTCGCTTTCTGTTTCTCTGCTTCTCTCTGTCTGGCACACACACGCGCCCTATAGCAAAAGTCTCCCTCCCCCCCCAAAAAGAATATGGGGTTTGGGAGGCAAAGAGAGAACCTGTTCAATTTAAGAAGGTAAAAAAAGACTATTAATACTTTTTTCTTTAAAAATAGGTCATGTTTGAGGCCAGCAGGTGGTGTGGTAGTTAAGGTGCTGAATTCTCACATGGCCAACTACAGTTTGAGTATCTGACCTGGCATCTTGAAACTCATGCTGGTTGTGTGTGTGTGTGTGTGTGGGTGCCCAAAATCCTGGGAAGAGAATGGAGGAGGGGGGATTGCAGTGTGGCCATCGCCCTGGGAGGTGATTCTCACTTTTCCTATCTCTGTCTCTCTCTGGCAAACACACACACTCTATGGCAAAAACGTTAAAAATAAAAAAGGTCATGTTCTGGCAGCCAGGTGGTGCACAGCGGTAAAAGGTGATGCTCACAGCTAACAAGTGACGTGCTGGTTAAGTTTCTGAACTCCTATGTGGCTGATGTGGTTCGAGTCTTGGACCTAGCGGTTTGGTTTCTCACTTTCTCTCTTTTTCTAGTAAGCTCACATGTACTATAGCAAATTAAAAAAAAATAATGATAAATTTTAAAAAGCTGATGCTCTCGGAGATGATCTTACATGGGAAGGTTTCTGGTTCATGCCTAGAGACCTCTCTGAATAGGCTGGGTACAGGCTTGCCCATGACCCAGAGCTGAGCAAAGACTGGGAGTAGATCATGGTGTCAGGACCCTATTGGGGGTTCACTTTCTCTGTGTCTCTTTTGCTCATGGGAAAAATACGTAAATAAACTTTAAAAATAGGTCATGTTCCTATTTGGCATATGAATGTGGAATCTGATGAGAGTAACTGGCTTGAGTGGAGTGGAAAAAAGTTGTTGGGATTGAAGAGGTCAAGAAACTTTGAAGAAAGGGTTTTCATTCGTAAGGCATTCAAGTCAGTGATATGGTGGTGATGTCTGCAGACAGCAGGATTCTGGGAGTCTGGATGAATGTGGGCAACTGGCAAAGGTGATGAGAGGGAAAGGCTGGTGTAGATCACTTGACTCAAAGAAAGGCATTTAAGAGTTTTATCGGAGAATGGAAGCATAATGGGGAGAAGTGGTGACTGGTAGCTAGGAAAAAACTCAGCCCAATTTACTGATCTTTCTAATGACAGAATGTCATAAGAAATGATTTTTTATTGGGAGTATTTACCTAGTTCTCATGAACATAAATCAAAAATACAACTTTGGAATAATCAGTTGCATCACTTATTCCCTCCTGGGCTCTCTGATACTACTTGCACAGCATCCCAGAAGAGTGCATTGTACAGAATTAAGTTGAATTGGTTTCTCAGATATTATTTCTCATCTCCTGACCTCTCTGCATGGCTCTTTCGCCAGCAGCTTACTGTATTTCATAGGTCAGATACAGAACACAAGGTAGCCCTGGTCCAGAGAGGAATGATGGTTAGCCGTTCATTGTTGAGGTCAGAAGCCTTCGGTGGCCCCTGGAGGCTCCTCCTGGACACTTCTGCTCAGCTGGTGTCATCACCTTCCACCGAGCCATTCAAGATGTGAGAAGCAGACTTGAGACCTCTGTTTTACCCACAGTCCAATTCCAGGCATATTTCATGATGCTCTTTCCTTCCCAAGCCAACTTTCACTGCTCTAATTTAGGACCTTGCCATCATCTGTCTAAACAATTTCACTAGCTTCTGGGACCAGCAGTTAGCATAATGGCTATGTCGCTGGACTCCCACATAGTCGACCGCGGTTTGCGTCCTGGACCCGGTGGCTTAAAACTCACGCCAGGCGTGTGTGCGTGCGTGCCCAAGATCCCGAGAGGAGAATGGAGGAGAAAGAATTGCGGCGTGGCCATCCCCCCTGGGGGGTGATTTCTCACTTTCTGTCTCTCTGTCTTTCTCTGTCTGTCTGGCGAGTGCATGCGCCCTATAGCAAAAACCTCTAAAAAAAAAAAATTCAATAGCTTCTAAATAGCTTTCCTGCCTCCAGTTTTGAACACCGAAGTCCTTTCTCTACACTGTGTGCTAGTATTTTGCCAACGTGACATAGAAGCCACAGCATAAGACTGAGCATATCTTTATCTGTCTGTCTGTCTATCTAGTTATAACCCCCCCCACCCCCTCCCCACACACACAAACTCCTGAGATCCTTGGGGGCAGGCACCGTGTCCTATGTATCATGAAGTTCCAGCTTCTGATAAAGGACCTGGGATCGTCTTTCCTTTACCCACTTGATAACAGCCTTTGTTGCTTTTTAGATTTCTCATCCTAAGACCGACCCATTGCCAGGATGACTGAAAGTAGGACTCCTTACTCTCTTCACTGGAAACCCTGCCCTTCCTACAGAAATATGATTTATCCCATAGATCTCGGAAAGACATTAACATAATACTTGCTCCCAAACATACACCCAAGGTCTAGGTTTATTGAGTATTAATATCATAAGTGGATCACAGACAGTCTAGACCAGGTTGTATTGCCTCAGGCATAGCCGAGTTCCTTTCTTTTAAAATTTAATTTGATTTATTATCATAGTCTTTTTTTATATTACATTGAATCACATACTTCTTTACAGTGTATCACATTTCTTTTTCCAGCGTGATTACCATGCATGTCAGTCAAGACTATCCACATCATCATCATCAAAGAGCTTTTCATCATTTTTTTCACATTATTATGATTATTATTTATTCTAATTTTTCAAAAAACATTCAATCACTATATGTCATTTGGCTTATATAAAGAATTTACCCAACATGAAATACTTCTCAGCCCATATCCTTTTTATAATTTTCCCCAGCATCAAAGGAAGAGAATATCGATCTGCACACCTGCCTGTGTATTATGTGTGTGTATGCATGTACACATGCACACATGTGTCTGTGCACATAAAGATAATGTACTTGATCTCTCAGCTCGCAACATATACACATGAACACGTAATACTATACAGGGTTAGGCAGGCAGTGCACACATACAGAAAGAAACATTTCTCTTTTTTTTTTTTTTAAGAATTTTAAAATTTATTAATTTCTTTTCTTTTAATTTGACCAGAGAGGGGGAGAGAGAGGGAAAAAAAAAGAGAGAGAGAAAGAGAGAGAGAGAGAGAGAGAAAGTAAGCTGCCAGGGCTGGGACTCAAACTGCAGTCAGCCTTGTGGGAGTCCAGCACCCTTAACCATCACACCACCTGCCAGTCCTGAAGAAAAAAATTCTGTGGGACCCACCAACTATAAAGGCTTTAATTTAAGATTAAGTCTAGAAAGTACAATTTCTTGGGGTCTTGCTAAAGAGGAATATTTTCATTATTTTACTCAGCAAATATTTATTGAGATTCTGCTGTGTGTTAGGTACTATGGTAGGAGACATTCTAGTGAACAAAACACAACAATGAATCCCTGACCTGAGAGGGCTCACATTCTAGTGGGCCTTCACTGCATTTGTAAAAGATGTTGCATTCTCATTTTTTTAGAGCAAAATAACATGCTGCCTCAAGAATAAGCCCAAGTTTCCAACTCTCAGAAGAGAGAAATGTTTTGTTTTTAGAGAGATTTTTGCTATAGGGTGTGTGCACTTGCCAGAGAGACAGACAGAAAGTGAGAAGTCACTCTCCAGGGTGGATGACCACACCACAATCCCTTGTCCTCTATCCTCATCTTTGGATTTTGGATGCACAAGCACATGTGCCTGGCATGAGTTTCGGTATGCCAGATCTGGGGCTTGATCTGCGGTCGGCCATGTGGGAGTCCAGCGACTTAACCATCACACCATCTGCTGGTCCCAAGAGAAATGATTTTTAGCTTTCATATAATACTTCTCAAACAAGTTCCAAAAAATCTTAGCCAGAGTTACTTTTAATACTGACATTTAACATTGTACCAGGACATAACATTGTACCAAGACATAAGAGTATTTAATGATTAGATAAACATAAGCCTCTCTTTGAAGATACCACTAAGTAACCAACTGGCATCTCTAGCTTCATTCAACATAGCAGAGCCAAAAGTATTATACTAAATGAAGTATTAATGCCTACAATTAAATTTTACCAAGGTCTTTGACTCTCACTTTAACCAACATACAGCATATCTGGTGACACTGGACTGGTTTCTGTCTAATGTGTAGTTAAGGAACAGCTATTTTTCTTGGCAAAGTCCCCTTGAGTCCATGGCGTCACTGGGTTATCTCTGAGAGGTCATTGTTCATCTTCCATCATAGGTCAGACTTGGCAGTGGTGAAACAAATGTTCTTGCTACATCTGTATACACATAATCATGGGCTGTTCTGAACACATACGTCATTTTGTGGGTGGGTGAGAGGACTCTAAAAACAAAAAACAAATAAGTCTTTTCAGCTTTCTGAGCTAGAAGAAAACAATAAATGTGCTTCATCAAGGAGGATGGTCCCTGGTCAATGGTAGAAATTTGTATTGGCTGTTGGACTAGGTAGGGGATCCCTCCCACCATCCATAGACTGTGACTCCAAGAATCAACCACGAGTCAGAAGTCAGTGCTGTTAGTATCTTGTCTGAGCAAGCTCATAAACATATACAGAAATCAACAGAAAGTATATGAAGGAAGGAGATGATCTTTGTTCACAAGGAAAGAACTACTGTGTTTTTATCTCGCCAACATTCTTCTTGTCACAATCTTTGGGCTACTAGAATTATAAGCAACTATCTGAGATAACATGCTGCAGAGAGAACTTGTTGGTGATAGAAGATTGAGACATGAAGCTCATAGCAACTTCATGATATTAAATCCAGCTCTATAAACTATGTGGGAAATCTGCAGATCAATGAAACTCAGTAAATTATGTGATTATATCCTTCCTACACACGCCTCCCACATCCCCACCTACATATGCAGTTCTAGATGAATAAATACCTAGTATCTGTTAGAGATATGTTTCTTTTCTGTGTATCTCTAACAGTAACATTATTTACTTGGAAGTATAAAAAAATAAAAATGCACATGCTATAAAATATAAAATGTACAGAAAGGTTGGTAGGCATAACACTTCTTATTATAGGGACATAGTTGAGACCCAGTAATGTCAAGTTGGTGAGACGGCTGCCTGTTTTTGTATTTTCTTTCCTTTCATGATAGAGAGTGAGGGAGAGAGGAAGAGGGAGAGAGAAGGAGAGAGAGAGAGAGAGAGAGAGAGAACGAGAACCCTTAACAGGATCTCATCTCATCGCAATCCCCTTTCTTCAGCCCTCTAGTGTCTCAGGATCTTGGGTTTCCACTGCTGCAGGCCATCTGTGTTTTCAGGCCCACCTGAGGCTCTAAACTCGTGGTCAACCATGTGGCTGCCAGCACTGTAGTCCAGTAAGCCAAGACTGTGCTGCTTGGTTGGGCCCTGCTCTTATATTTAATTATTAATCTAATAGTTTGCTTTGGTTTTATTAATATATTGGAAAGCTACCTTGAGCCTGACGAAGTGGTTGTGCTTGTTTTTTATTTTCTTCTTCGGTTAGACATTTTAAATGATAGTAACATCTCCATTTACCCAACACCGACAAAGAATGAGAGCACCACACAAACACTGAATGCATTTTCCAAATAACTAGATTTTAGTCTGGCCAAAATATAAACATTAATTGCCTAATCTGAATGGAAGACTTTGAAAGTCTAGCTAAACACGGAGATGCTGAGCATCATTATCCTGTGATGTTCTTAGGCACTCTGATATTCCTCCTCCCAGCGCTCCCACACAGATGTTTTGTTGTTCTTGTCTCGTGCCCATGTGCACAATTTTCTTGTTCTCTTCAGGCTGTCACTGCCTAAAGGCATAACACTATTTCTTAGGCGCTCTGATATTCCTCCTCCCAGTGCTCCCACACAGATGTTTTGTTGTTCTTGTTGTCTCGTGCCCATGTGCACAATTTTCTTGTTCTCTTCAGGCTGTCACTGCCTAAAGGCATAACACTATTCTTGTTTCTCTCCCACCCCTTCTAATTGTGTGTTTCTATTTCTAGTGAGCCAGGAGACAACTTAACCCAACATACTAAGTGATATAGCTACTCATAGTTTTGTTTGTTTGCTTTGAATCAAGGAACACTGAGATCCTGGTGAAAGGTATGCCCCCCCCCATCCTCTTTCCCCACATCCTCCAAGCCGTAATTCTGCCCATAATGTCAGGCAAATATCCGAAGCCCATCAGTGGTCCCCCAGTTAAGAATTCCTTTTCTAAAGCTTATACATTATACCTTTATAAAAGTCCTGTCAGAGCTAGCTTATTCTGTTTTAGACCAGGAAGTTTGAAGACTTAATTCTAAGAATGACTATGACCTTACTAACACATGACATGTCATTCAACTACTCTAAGCTTCAGTTTCTTTATGTACAAAATGGTGATAATAGTAACTGTCCCTTAGGGTAGTTGCAGGGTAAATAGAAAACAAAGTCCATGCAAGCAAGTTGCAAACACCAGACAAGTAGAATGTAGCCTGGGGCCCACAGACAATAGATGGGCTTCAAGGGGTCAGCACTGCATCTGATACTAAAATCAGGATATGAGTTCGGCCCACCCGTGTCTATCCTGGCAGAAGTGCCATAGTTTTCATCAAATACTCAAATTGATGGTCTGAAGAAGGTTAAGAATAAGTGCTTGCAGCATGGAGTTTATTAAATCATTGCTGTGCTTGTTCGTGGTTCTAAACTAAGTTTCCAGTAAGAAGAACTGCTAAGTTACTGACTTCCAAGTTAGAGAGGTGTTGATATGCACGTGGTGTGCTAGTGATCCCCAGGTGAGTTCAGCTCAGTGACTTCATTAGGAATTAATTATTACTAATTAAAAAAATCATTAGAGGATGTGTGTCTATGTATCTGCATAGGCATACCCTGTATACAAAATAGCTATGCTATATTTACCAGTATATCTTTAAAAATAAATAAATACATAATCTAGGCTCACATTCTCATTTCATCAGTGAGAATAAACTAATTGATCATTTCAGTATCCATATCTATTACTTTCACTTCTTCAAAGGGATATTATAAAGCTATAGTTACTAAAATGTTTGAAATTGGGCCAGCTAGGTGGCGTGGTGGTTAAGACAGCTGGATCTCACATGGCCAATTACACAGCTCAAGTTCCAGACCTGGTGAGCGCATTCCCCAAATTGAGAGGAGAATGGAGAAGGGATTGTAGCCATTCCCCCAGGGGAGGATTTCTCACTTTCCCTCGCTCTCTGGTAAGTGCAAATGCCCTAAGACAAAAACTTAAAAAATTAAAATAAAAAAGATGATGATAACAATAATAGCTTACTATCCAATGCCTACTGTTTATTGAGTATTTACTAACTACCAGATACCCTGTAGACAATTTTATATACAATGTATGTAATTTAAAAACAAATATAGAAGTAGGTGTTGTTCTCATTTTATAGGTGAAGAGATGTGGGATTTAGGTTAAGTAGATAAGTCCAAGATTGCGAAGCTAGCAATAAAGAAGTGGCAATTTTAAACATTTAAAAAATTCATGGTAGAGCGTGTGCAGATACACATGGGAGTGAAAGACAGTGAGAGAGACGAGCACCCTGCACTGGACCTGACCCTGCCGCTGTCCCTTTCCTCCAGTTCTCAGCCTGTCAGGTCTGGGACACTCGTGGACGTGCCCAGCAAGTTTTAGGCTGTAGGTGGGGGATTCGAACTGGGGGCAACATATGGGATTCAGCTTCTCCGGAGTAGCATATTACTCCTGTGTCATGGAGCTGGCACAAAAACTGGAATTTTAATTAAAGTCAGTTTGTCTCTAAAACCTGTTATTTTTTTTTTTCCTACAGCTAACACAGCAGAAGATGTTTTTATAACGCTTAATAAGATATAAGCCAGCTGTATACAATGAATTTATTCTTGTTTTTAAATTGCATTTAGAAATCGAAATAGTCAATCTACTTAGAAGAACTTAGGGTGTACCTACAATTCAATTTAACCTTTATGTTAAATTTAAGAGCTACCTATTGAAAAGTGTTAGGCCAGGGGATGATATGACTCGAGTTGTGTCTTTGGGAAATCACTCTGTCTGTAGAGTTGAATGAGCTGGAACAGGACATGAATGGAGGCTGTGGGTTAAGAGGGAGACAGTTTTAACAACAGCACTAGGTTGGTGACAAGTGAATAGACTCTATGGCTTTTTAGGAGGTAGTTGGATAAATATTGCTGGTTGACTGAACATGGGAAGTCAGGACAGAGAGGAATCAAGGCAGAACCCCAGGTTTCTGTGGGTATTTGTATCTTTTCTGTTACTAAAATAGGCAAGCAGACTATTAGGAGGCTGTTTACAGATAAAAAATGATGAGGGCATTTTGGACAAACTGGGTTTGGGGTGTTTGTGAAGGTGTTACAATGGCTTTTGGATATTCCGTTTTGAAGTTTAGGAGAGTGAGCTGGGCTGTATCAGTTTTCAGAGTGATTTAAGCCATGGAAGTGGATGGGTTGCTCAGGGAGGGGATGTATAATAAGAAGTGCAGAGAGTTTAGACTTGAACCCTGCAGAACACGAGCATTTAAGAGATAAGTAGCAGAGAAGGGGTAGTTAGATTATTGCAGTGTTGGGACCAGCAGATGGTGTAATGGTAACATCCATGGACTCCCACATAGTTGATCATGGTTCGAGTCCCAGACCCAGAGACTTAAAACTCATGCCCGGTGTGTGTACGTTCATGCCTAAGATCCTGAGAGGAGAATGGAGGAGAAGGAAATGAAGTGTGGCCATTTCCCCTGGGAGGTGATTTCTCAATTTCTGTCTCTCTGTCTCTCTGGCAAGCACATGCAACCTACAGCAAAAATCTTTCTTAAAAGAGAGAGAGAGAGAGAGAGAGAGAGAGAGAGAGAGAGAGCCAGCAGGTGGCATGGTGGTTAAGGCACTGGACACTCCTACCTGGTAGACCACAGTTCCAGTCCCAGACCTGGTGGCTTGCTTTCTCACTTTCCTTCTCTTTGTGTGTCTGTCTTTCTCTGGTCAAATGAAAATGAATGAATGAATAAATAAAATTAAATAATTCTTTAAAAAATAAAAGAATATTGTGGTGCTACAGAAGACAGTGTTTCAAAGCAGAAGGAATAATCCTAAGTATTTACCCAAATAAAATATGTTTATCCACACAAAGACCTATACATGAATGTTCATAGCAGTTTTATTTATAGCTGTCACAAATTGGAAACATCCTAAATAGGCATCAGTTGGTCAATGGATAAACCAGTTGGGTATAATGGATTACTACTCAGCAATGAAAAGGAACTGCTTATACACACACACACACACACACACACACACAACATGTTTGGATTTCAGAAGTATTTGTGAAGTGAAAGAAGTCAAACACAAAAGGTTATATCCTATCTGGTTCTATTTATATGACTTTCGAGAAAAAGCAAAACCCTGGGGACACAAATCAAATCAGTGTTTGCCAAGGGCTGATGCTTAGGGGGAGTAGGTTGGCTATCAAGGGACTAGAGAGAACTCTATGGGGTGATGGTAATGTAATACCTCGACTACGGTGGTGGTTACATGGCTGTATAATGTAGTCAGACTCACAGGCCTAGGCACTTAAAAAGAGTGAATTTTACTGTATATAATGATGCCTCAATAAACCCCAATTAAAGTGAAAAAACAAAGAGGACCAGCCTGTAGTGTAATAGTAACTCACTGGTCTGCAGTGCTGGGCCCACATGGGAAGGTCTTGGGTTCACATCCTGAGGCTTCCTGTACATGTCAAACACGAAGTGCATGTCTGTGATCTGGACTTGCTGAGGCTAGAGATGTTTGTGGCATGAAGACCTCGTGAAGGTACCCGTTTCTCTGTCTCTGAGCAGTATCAGTGGCATGGGGAAGCAGGAGCCCGAATGCTAAGGACTAAGGAGTATGGCATAAATGACCAATTGTCTCCCAATACTCATTTTCCCCTCTGCCATGGAGCCTGATTTTTGGATAGGCTCATAACTATGCAGAGTGAAGACGGCATTGCCCTGTCTCCCTAGAAACAGAATACGTCATATGACTGAATTCTAGTCCAAAAGATGCAAGTGAAAGTGTCCTGAGGCAGCTTCTGGGAGTCATTCTTATGAGACAACTGGCATGCATCCTTTGCCCCTCCTTTTTTTGCCCCTTCCACCTTAGTGCTGGCTGGAATGTAGACTTGATGGCTGGAGCTGAAGCAGCCAACTGGGGCCACACATGATAGAGCAACATTTTGAAGGAGCCTGGGTAGCTTCGCTCTTTGAGGAGTAGAGCTGCTAAACTGGCCTCCGTCTGCTTAGCTCAGAACTTGTCAGAGACAGAAGAAAAGCAAGTCTTTTCTGTTCAAGCCTCTTTAATTACTCACACCTGAACTTAATCCTACATGCTACAGGGAGCACACAGGAAGTGAGTATGGACAGCCCTTTCAAAGGACAGGACAGGCTAGTTAGAGAGGGACAAGGGTTGAGGGAAGGCTTTCTGGTCTATAGATTTCTACATTATTCTCTGTGAAAGGAAATTCAGAGTGGTTCCAGAATCTTCTTCCCCAAGACAGTTTTGTGACCCTCACTGGGTTTGCCTTTGTGGCTCAGTCTGCAGAGGGAAAGGCAAGGGACAGTTTGCGTGGTCTCCTTGCTGTCTCTTGGCATGTGCAGCTTTCACGCAGTCCTCCAGCTGGCTAGAATGCCCTTTCCACTGTCGCTTGCATGTCTGAACACCCCGTTTCCCCTTCAGGCCAGTCTCTCAGGGAGGCCTTTCCGGAACATCCTATCTAAGGCCGCTCCACTTCTTTTGAATTCTCCCCTGAGCATTAACAAACAAAATACAGCTTTATTAAGATATAGTTCACATACCATAAAATTCACCCAGAACACACAACTCAGTGGTCTTTAGTGTGGTCAGAGTTACACAATCACCGCTGCAAATTAATTTCAGAACATTCATTGCAGTATCTTATTACTTAATTTTTATAGCAATCTGTTCAGCCTGCGATAATGTTTGCTTTCTCTCTGTGCATCCCTGCCTTTCTACTGTGGTCTGTGAGCTCCCTATGGCAGGGACGGTGATAGGCCTGTGGCATTGTGGGCACAGGCACGCAGCAGACACCGCTCACTGAGGGCCCCCGCTACAGTAAGGTGTAGGGCAAGCCTGAAGCAGGTTCC
>NW_006159542.1:820962-821173 GCF_000334495.1 Tupaia belangeri chinensis
AGGGAAAGCCTGAAGCAGGTTCCACCTACACTCCACTGCAGCGGTGCTGGGCACCTGGGTGGGAATCAGGTCCCTGCTCTGGAACCCCACCAGAGTAGACTGTTCTCCCAGGGACTGCAGGCAGTGACTATATGCCTGTAAGCGCCCCACCCTCCCCTCCCCCCGCCCCATGGGTGGGGCTGCGGTAAATTGGGAAAACATATGCAATATA
>NW_006159542.1:821213-821581 GCF_000334495.1 Tupaia belangeri chinensis
ATATCTTTCTGGCATGCGGAAATGCACAGAATACAGAATGATATGGAGAGGGGCGTAAGGTGTCCGAAGTGGTGAGATACTGCATTAACGCGCCAAAATGCAGCTGGAGTTTTCCTTGGGAGATTCAGACAGATGCCCACCGATCTTGCACAATGGCGTTTCTGAACGAGTGCCCAACCCACGGGTGGGCAAGTCTATGCTGCTTGTAGAGGCCAGACGCTTCTCTCTCTTGCAACTTCCAAGCTGCAAGAGCCGCAGCCTTGCAGATGACTCAGTCGTTTCCCTACGCCTTCTGGGCTATGCCAACCTTGGCAGCCGCCCCTCTTCCCCTCCTACCCGTCTCTCCGGCTCAGTGCAGCGCCCCCCGC
>NW_006159542.1:821633-829119 GCF_000334495.1 Tupaia belangeri chinensis
CGCTTCACCGCCAGGCGCGCACCTGCCTGCGCGCTCCCTCCCGAAACCCTGAAGTGGAGTGGCTTGTCTAGCGCCCAGCGAACATTATCCAATTGCTTCCCGTCTTATTCGCAGGCTGGGAGCTGAGAGCCTGAGCGTTCACTTTCAACCCTCCAGGGGAGGAGGGGTGCGGGCGGGGAGGGGAGACGGCTCCCGGCTCCACCTAGCGCGCGGCGCGGCCAGAGAGCTGGGCTCTGGCAGAAGCGAGCAGCGCCGGTGAGCCCCGTAGCAGCGCGCCGGGCCGCCCGGAGCCCCGCGATGGAGTGAGTATCCCCGCGCCGCAAGCGCCACTCGCTGTCCTCTTCTGGGCATGTTGCCATGGTGACCGAGGCAGCAGGCCGATCCCTGCTCAGGTCCCGGTCCAGGATGGTGTTTAATTTCAGCCCAATGTGTACGCCTGGTGTTTCTATAGCAGCCGTCGCGGCGGCAAAAGGCCAGGGGAAGGAGCTCGGGATGCGCGGTTTTGTGTGGCTGCCCCTTGGCCAGCGGGGATCCCGTAGAGATGCTGCTGCCAAGGAGCGAGACATGTTCTAGGCTTCCCTATCCCTGCCCCAAGCTTCCGCTTCTCGGGGAGTTGGCTGCATGAGCCATCCTTCCGTTTCCAAACCATGTCAGCATTATTGGACTGCAGTTTAAAAGGGGGAGGGGGAGCGGTCACTGCGGATCGGAAGCAAACGTGGTTCGGTGTGAAGCGTATAATGGAAGGATGTGAGTTAGTGGGTGATGTGAGCCAGGGCTGTAATGCCCTGGCTATTGGAAAGCATCAGAGGACCAAGAAAAATTGATTTGCTCCTGGGGTAATGGAGAAATGAGACAGAAACGTAGGACCTGCAGCCAGGGATGGAATGACAGCGTTTGGCACCGTGGGCACGGCATAGGAGGGGTGGGGAAGAGAGGGCATGAAGGCAAGAGAGGCGTTAGCCAGGAAAGACACAATGAAGGGCTCCGGTGGCCTCTCTTCTCTGCAGCTCTACGTTGCTTTTTGGTCTCTCTCCCAGGCTGCTGCCGCAGCAGGGCCACTCTTGACAGCCTGCCACTCCAAGAAAGGGTCATTTCTGGAGCCAGCTATTAGGTGCTGCTCACTTGGTCAGCTTCTCCTGTTCTCTTCCCACGGATACTGCCTGACACCAACGCTCTGCACAGTGATATTTCAGGTCGGAGATCATGTCATGTTTTCGGGTCTCAGGACCTTCATGCCAAACCCAATAAACCCTGCATATCTGATTGTGCAGGTGCAATTTAATCCTCACAAACAAGTCTGCTAAAGCAGAAGTGAGAGACGGTGTGGCATTTTAGGAGTAAGAAATCGAGAATTTCAGGCCCTGCCTGAGCTGGTACTAGTGCTGTTGATTTCAACACCAGAAATGTAATGTCTCTGAGTCTTGGTTTCCCTGTCCATATGGTGAAGACAACGATGTTCCTTACTTTTAAGTATTATTAGGAGGATCAGATAATATTTGTATTTCTTCCCAAGGGCTTTGTAAATTGTAAGGTCTGAGCAAATTGAAGGAGCTAGTGTCCTGATTAAGAGCTGGACTCTGGAGTCAAGTTGTCTGGGTTTGAGTCCTTTGACTTTTGCTGAACGATATTAATCTTTCTGGGCTTTATTTTCCCTGTCTGGAAAATGGACATAATAATAGATCTCTTTCATGTAATTTTTGTGAAGATTAAACAAAGCGATGCCTATAAAGTCCTTAGAGCCTGGCACGAGATATACTTAACAAATATCATCCATTATCTGCAGGAATTACGTGTTGTTTTTATTTCTTTATTTTTAATTGCCAGAGATGTGTGCTTATCAGAGAGATTCAGAGAGTGAGTGAGAGAGAGAGCACCCTACTCTGGGGGCAAGGTCATGCCACTGTCCCTTCTCTTCCATTTTTCCATCCCATTGGAATTTGGGGAATGTATGCATACATGCATGCTATTTTCAAAAAAAGTTTATTTACTATTATTATAGGGCACATGTGCCCACTAGAGAGAAACAGAGAGAGAGAAAGCGGCCAGGTCCAGGACTCAAACCATGATTGGCCATGTGGGAGTCCAGTGCCTTAATCACCATGCCACCTGCTGACCCTGCGATAGTGTGTTTTAAGGGATCTGGCTTCTTTAACCAAAGGGCTATGGGGCCAGCCTATAGTCTTTGCTATTACTGTGGTCTCCAGCATTCTCCACTGACATTTTATGGGTCTCAGGTTGTAACCAAGCTTTTTTTTTTTTTTTTTTCAGGACAGTTTACAGAGAATTACAATGCCCAAAGGGAAGTACAGTTCCCAAAGACACCAGTGTAGGTATGAGGGTCAGTCAGAAGTCTTCACAGTCTTGGCATACAGAACAGAATCTGGCCAACTCCACCTTTGGTGGGCTCCATTCTCAGTCCTCATTTTCATTTTCTTAGACATGCAGACTGTCCTTCACTAGAGATTGAATGTCAGTGTGGTCTTCTCTCTGTGTTTGCCTGGGCAGTACTTTTCATCTTCATGTTCTCGTACAAATAATCTAATACGTAATGTACTACTTCTTTAGACTTAGCAGCTGGATTCTCAGTAATCGCGGAACAATATACAGGACTTTGGAGTTTGCCTCCTTAGACCTTTGTCCCATTTTCTCAGTGCCCCACTAAGGTTTATTGCACATATGGAACTGCTTGTGGGCACAGGCCTTCCTCATCATACACTTCCTCTCCCTGTCCGCGTTCCAGCTTCCTTCTCCCGTGATTGACATGGCCCCAGCCTCTCTGTTCCCGTGTGACATCCCAGAGTCCTCACCTTCCAGTTAGCCTCCCAGTTTCCAACAGTATGTCTTTTCAGCCCCATTTCCTTCGCTTCCTCAATACAATTAGCTTTTCCACTCCCTCCCCTCCCAGAATAGCATTTTTCCCCATCCTTCCTTGATCTAACATAATGTCCCATGTGTCAAATCCTGTACTTACCCTTAGTTTAACCTTCCCAAATCTTATTCTGGGAAGAACAGACTACTTGGAATATAGGTGAGATAGGCACCCAAATCTGTTTATTTACTTGGTCTGACTTCTATTTATAAAAAAAGCTAATTAAAGGAATAAACGTCACTTTTTAAATTTTTTTATTTAACCAATGAGTATTTGTTGAGATTAGTACTATTCAACCAAACAATCTTGATTTTCATCATCTGGAGTTCACAGTCTAATGAAAAGTTAGATGCTAAACCAGCACACTTGGGTGAATATGTAATTCAAAGTGCAATAAGTGCCTTGAATGGAAAGAACAGAGAGAAAATAACAGGAAGAAGGTATTGGTTAGATTTGAGGGGGCGGAGGATTCAGAGAATCTCCGAGGAACTTTTAATGTGAGACCCAAAGCATGAGTCGGAGTTGGCCAGGAGAGGAGTGGGGCGCAGAAGCATTTTTGGTTGAGAAACCAGCCTGTGCAGAAGCCCTGAGGCAGGAGACACCTTGGCAAGTTGGGAGAACTGGAGGAAGAGCAAGAGCTTTGGGAGTGTGGGGAGGATGGTCCAGAGATGAGGCTGAAGAATCGGGCAAGGATAGGTCATAGAGCAGTGGTTAGTTCATGCAAGAGCTTTGGATTTCATCCTGAGTGTATCAGAGAGGCACTGCGGAGATTTATGCATAGGCATGATGATGGCATTTATATTTTAAAACTTCAAAGCTCAGGGCCAGCAGGTGGTGTGGTGGTTATGGCGCTGGACTCCCACATGGCTGACCATAGTTCGAGTCCTGGATCTGGTGGTTTGCTCTCTCAGTTTCTCTCTCTTGCTCTCACTTTGTCTCGCTCTGGTGAGTGCACATGTCCTATAGGACATTTTAAAAACATTGTAATAATAAATAAAAACTAAAATTAAAAAAAAAACTTAAAAACGCAAAACATTTAAGGAAATACCTGAAATCATCTTTCCATCTGAAAGTATTTAAACAGATGACATAGAAAATATATCATAGTCAACATCAGAAAGTTGTAAATGTCTGAATGGGGGAAGGGGATGATCGATTTTAGACAGTTAAAGAGAGCTGGTTAAGTGCCAGTGGCTGATAGACTTGAATAAGCCAAGGTTTCCAATTTAAAATGAAACTGAGTAAAAATAAAAGCACATAGTCATTTACTCATGAGCATTATTGGTTTTAATAAAATAAGAGCTACTTAGTTTAATTAAGGAAAAAAAGTCTAGTTGATAAACACGCAAAGAAGGTACTCACTGATTGAATTTCAATTTGCCTCACTGAGGTGCTCTGTAGAGGCTGTGTAGAACAGAGATCTGCTCGTGGAAAACCGGAAGGCAGGGATGGTGGTGTGCTCTCCACAACGCCTGAGCTCTAGAGCAGGACATTGGGTATACAGGGTAATGGCAGGTCCTGGACTGCCCTGCTCGATTGGTTGGGTATGTGATGGATGGGTTTGAGGGATCACACTTTAGTATGTGCAGCTACTAATCCAATTCCCACTTACAGGCTTTGGCTCACACTTCCCTAAAATGGTCTCCAAAACAGTATAGGATCAAAAAGGTCCAGTGAATGTAACAGGGGAAATCATTTTTTTAAAAATAATTATTTAATTTTATTTATTATTATTATTTAAAAAATTTGCTATAGGGCACATGCACTCACCAAAGACAGAGAGAGAAAGAGGGAGAGAGAGAGAAAGAGAGAGAGAAAAGGAAAGTGAGAAAGCAAACTACTCGGTCCAGGACTCAAACTATGGTTGGCCATGTGGGAGTCCAGCACCTTAACCACCATGCCACCTGCCAGCTCCAACATGAGAACTCTTAAAATTGTTACCATCCCTGTAAGCTGGGACTCTGATAACACATCCCCAGACAACAGGTGACATTCTCCATCACCCATCAAATATCTGATCTTCACATGGACTTAGCCATGAGATGAGTTTACAGTACTCAAAGGAGATCATAAAACATCTGAAGTTTGATTTTTCAAATGAACAAATTGAGGCTCATGGAAGAATAAGTGTGGTAGGGACATTGGATCACAGATAACTTCAGAATCATTTATTTAACTTATTATTTTTTAAATTGCTATGTGGACTCACCAAAGAGAGAGGCAGAAAAAGTGTGAAAGCAAGCTGCCAGGTCCAGGACTCTAACCTCAGTCGGCCATGTGGGAGTTTAGCACCTTAACCACCATGCCACCTGCTGGCTGTAGTAACTGTAGGTTCTTAACATACACCTTCACTCATTCAGGCATTATCTATTTTTGCAGGAAATATTTACAGAATTTTTCTATGTAACAAGCACTGTGATAGGCACGGGGGGGTAAATAGTGACCAAAACAGCCCTGACCCGATCTTCAGAGAGCTTACAGTTTGGTCTATATATGACTTATATAGACCACCTATGAGGTGCTGTGTGACAGTGAACTATTTTTCTTGATAAACTTGACCTTCTGTGACACAAAATGTGACATTTCATGTGCTCAGCATATTGTGGACATTAACTAAATGTGCTTAGCAATGTGTAACGCTTTTAAAAGTTCATTTATATGATGAAAGTAATATATGCTTTTAAAATAATTCACATCTTACAGACATCGATGAACTAAAACTCTCCATATTCTATTGTCACCCAAATCTCAGTCCCTAGAGGTGATTGCCATGGGGAGTTTGAAAATCTCCTTCCAGATCTTTTCCATGCAGACAGTATAGAGTTGGAAACACATTCTTATTTATATAGGTTTAAATGCTTTTTTACATAAATGAAATCATACCGCATATGTTGTTGTGCAGTTTGCTTTTTCCTCTTCATATTATATTGTGCATATTTTTACATATCAATATATACGTATATATTTCATTTGCTTTTATAAATCATTTAGTACTTATTTTTGAAAGACAGTTAACCAATTTTCTTGGTTGGAGAAACAAGCCTAAGTCTTATTTCCACTTTTTGCTATTATATGCAATACTACAGCAAACATCTTTGTACACCTTGCCAATGGATCTGGAAATTATTTTCCAGAAATAGAATTTCTGTGTGATGAATTTCTGTGTGATGTATGAACATTATACATTTTTCCAGGTATTACCAAAATTCCTACTATAATGGTTGAAAGTCTGTTTCCACATATCCTAGACATCCCTAGCCACTTCTATCTTTTCCTTTTTTTCTTTTCTCCTTCTTCCCTTCCTTTCTCCACCCCCCTCCTTCCCTTCCTTCCTTCTTTTCTTCCTCTCTCTCTCCTATTTACATGCGACTAGTCCTTGATATAATCACTCTATCAATGGTTGTAGTCTGTGTGTACACTCACTATTGGGGCCCACCAAGCCTTAAAACACAACATCACATCTGAATCTAGAGGATAATGAAAATCCCTCACAAAGGCAACACTTAAAGTAGCTTATTAACTTTTCAGAGTTGATCAAGTAATTCTTTTCAGTCATTCACATGATTTTATTTTCTCCCTTTAACCATGATAATATAATATCCAAATGTTGTCTTAACTGTTGGGTCTGTGAACACAGGCTTATTCATCCCACGATAGGCAAGGCAAATGCTGCTTTTTGAAATGGTTCCACTGGACCCTCTGGTCATCCAACCCAAGTCGCCCCTTTGCCTGGTTTTATCTTCACTATATTGTGTGGCCACATCATCGAATCTCATTCTAAACTTTCACTTTTCCATGGCTTCCATAATTTTGCCGTGTTTTTCACATAGAATGTGTTTGACCTTTATTGCATTGCCACCACCTTTGGGACCCTGAGACTTCTTGTCACTCCCATATGCTGCTCCCCCTTTCCCCTCTTTTCCAGGACCACTTTTCCGTTTGGATAGCATCTTCAAGACTTGCCGATGAACATTCCTGATCATGTAATTTTAACAGAGTTTGTCAAGTTTAGATCTGATTGATTTCTTACTCTTAAAGTTGAGGAAATGAGTGTATATCACTTAGACCTCTGTTTACTGCAGTTATATTGTTGGTTTTACATTTTCTAGTCTTATAACATTTGCTGTTTTGAACATAATTCTCACAGTTCATTCAATGAACAGATAATTTTTTTAAGAATTATTTTATTTAACTTTATTTATTATTATATCATTATTATTTTTCAGTTTGATCAGAGTGAGACAGGGAAAGAAAGAGAGGAAGTGAGAAAGTGAGCCACCAGGTCCAAGACTTGAACCGTGGTCGGCCATGTGGGAGTCCAGCGCCTTTAACCACCACGCCATTTGCCAGCCCCTGAACAGATAAATTTTGAGTCCCTCTTTGTGCTAGGCATGGTTTCAAGCCCTAAGAATACAGTAGTGAACAGTTAAATAGGCAACGTCCTCCCTCAGGGAACTTCTATTTTAGGGTAGGCACTATGTGTATATTTTAATGTTAGGCAGTAATAAATATTAAGAATAAGAGGCCAGCAGTTAGCATAAGGGCTATGTCCCTGGACTCCCATGTTGTCGATCATGGTTTGAATCTTAGACCCGGTGGCTTAAACTCACGCCAGGC
>NW_006159542.1:829214-831829 GCF_000334495.1 Tupaia belangeri chinensis
CTTTCTGTCTCTGTCTCTCTCTGTCTTTCTGGTGAGTCCACAGGCCCTATAGCAAAAACCTCTCAAAAAAAAAAAAAAAGAATAAAAATAAGGCATATTTGAAGACTGGAGAGTGATGATGGGAAGTGTTATTTTTGATACAGTTTGTCAGGAAACAGGTTTATGAGGTGGCAAGTTTGAACAGAGACTTGAGCAAAGTTAAGGGGTGAGTCACAAAGAAGAAAAGAGTAGTTGCAAAGGTCCTGAGGCAGGACTGTGTTTTGTAGGTTTGTTTGTGTCAGTCTTGAATCTATGATAAATTAAGTCAGATCAACACCAGTGCATTCATCAATGGCATCCTCTTTCCTGAGCTTCATGCAATGATTTAGTGTTTAGTTGAGAGGTTTATTTTCAAGCAGGGCCCAAAGGAGTTAAATTCTGAATGCCTTTCTGTTGTTTCTAGGAACAAATAAATCAAATGTATATAAAATTATAGAACTATGGCTGGTCTGTGTCCTAGTGGTTAAAGCAGCTGGACCCCACATGGCTTACCTCACAGTTTGAATCCTGGCCCTGGCGGCTTGAGGAACATAAGCTTTCCCCAGATTCTGACAGGAAGGAGAGATGGAGGTAGGGAAATTGAGATGTGACCATGTCCCTTTTGGGGGTGCTTTCTCCTTCTCCCTGTCTGTCGCTCTGCTGAGTGCAGGCCCTTTGGTACATTTTTTTAAAAATTAGAAAATCTTATTTTTTGCCCCACATAATTCTATAAGATACTGTTCCATTGTGCTCTGTCATTGATCTTTGCTCTGGAAAATCTGAGGCTAGCTGATGATTTCCTCTTTGTAGATGGCTTGCTCTTTCTCCTCTCCCACTTGACCTTGATGCTGAAATTTTTAAACACTGCAAATTTATAGCTTTTCTGTGATATTTCTCATAGTAAGTCATTGTGTTAGCTTTTTTTCGGGAAAAGGTTAGTTTCTTTGATCTGAAGATTTATATTTTCTGAAAGTTTTTTTTCTTATGACTTTCAATTAAAAAAAAATCCCTTTGCTCTGTTATGTACTACAGGGACATCTGTACTCACTGCTCTTTATAACTGTTAGTTTTGAATCGCCTTCATGTTCCCCTCTGATTTTCCCATGAGTTTTTATTACATTTAGAAGTCTATCCTATAAGTAATTGAATTTCTGTTTGCAATGTGTTTGATTTTTATTCTTTTTTTCACTGCCAGAAAATGCATGCACTTGCCAGACAGACAGAAATAAGGAAAGAGAAAGAGAGAGAGAGAGAGAGAAAGCACCTCCCCCCGCCAAACACCAATGGAGTGTGGTCACACCACAGTTTTTTTCTCCATTTATCCATCCTATTAGGATTTTGGGTACATGTGCGTGCATGCGCGCGCACACACACACACACACATGCTTGGCATGATTTTTAAGCTGCTGGGGCTGGGATTTGAACCACTCTTGGCATGTGAGATCCAGCTCCCTTAACCACTGGCTACAAGACTGGAGTTACTCTTTTTTTTTTTTTTAAAGTTTACTTATTTATTTCCTCTATGGGAGGGGGCACTCCAGCAAGATCATCATGCCACAATCTGCCCACAGGTGTGTGCCTGGTGCATGTAGGGAGGTCTTGGGAGGCAAATCTGGGACCCTCCCATGTGGGCTCAGCATTCCTAATGCTCTGAATGCATTATGTTACTGCTGTGCCACCAGCTGGCCTGTTTGATTCTTATTCTAATGTAGCTTTCACTTCTGTAATAGTTTTGTTGTTATCTTCATTGATTTTCTGACTTTGCTAGCTCATGTTGCACTTTTTCTTTTTTACTTAATGAAAGCAATAGAAGATAGGAGGGAGAAAGAAGAGGAGGGAGGGAGAGATTTTAGGTAGGGTCCGGTCATACCACTATCCTCCTGTCTCAGCGCAGTTAGCTAGGGCCACAGCTGAGCCGGCCTGTCTAACTTGGGCTGGGAACTAAACCCAGGCTTTTCAGAAGGCCTCGATCACTGGGCAGCAGCACCTTCCTGCATGTGCCACCACAGCTGGGCCTGGGCTTATTTTTTTAAAGGGTTCATGTTTTCATTAATTTCTTTGGATATATGGAAAATAATTTATCTGAAATTTTCACATATTTCTTGGGCTATTTTTCTGAAATTTATTTATTTTCCATTTACTTATTATTTTTCCTTTCCTTAAAAAAAATAACAACTATGTATGTTGACCACTTTGAATTTACTACCCATTTCTAAATGGAGGTAATTCTATCCAAAACTGTTGTTTGCCCAAGAATAAGTGAGGGATGGGGACCAGCAGGTGGTATGGTGATTAAGGCACTGGAATTCTTACATGGCTGACTACGGTTTGAGTCCCAGACCTGGCAGCTTGCTTTCTCCCCCCCCACCCCTGTCTTTCTCTGGCAAAACGCATGTGAAAAAAATAGTAAATAAATAAATAAAGTAATTTTACAAAAAAAAAAAAAGAAAGAACAGTAAATAAAAAATAAAGTAATTTTACAAAAAAAAAAAAAAGAAAGAATAAGTGGGAGGTATGAAGCAGTTATTTGGGGAAGACATAGACTTTTTCTTTTTTTTTTTTTTTTGAGGGGTTTTTCTTATGGGGTGTGGGTGTTC
>NW_006159542.1:831879-837826 GCF_000334495.1 Tupaia belangeri chinensis
GGGGATGGTCACGCTACAATCCCTTCTCCTCCGTTCTCCTCTTGTGATCTTGGGCACTCACGTACACGTGCCTGGCGTGAGTTTAAGCCACTGGGTCCGGGACTCAAACCCCAGTGGACTACATGGGAGTCCAGCGACATAGTCATCATGCCAACTGCTGGTCCCAGGAAGACGTAGACTTTAGATCAGATATTTTGACTAATAAAAATTTCTTACAACTCTGCAATGTCTTTTCCTTTAATAACACTATTTTTTAATGGGTGAAGAGATCACTGAGTCAGATCATACACCCCAGCTCACTTTGTGGGTGTGTGTATAGGTATGTATGCGTGTATGTATATGTGTTTATGTGTGCTTGTGTGTGTGTGTGTGCGCGTGCGTGCACATGTTTTGGGAGGAAATACAATTTGGTTCTTATTTAACTATATCATTGACCTTATTTCCAACAGAAGAGAGGAGGATATTCATCTAAGAAGGTAATAGCTATTTTCCTTTAGTTCTTGCTTCCCGATGACTCTTCTGTGTTACAGTTTAGGGTTTTGCAGATTATAAAGATAAATGGTTCACACAGGGTCTCCATCTGCACCACTCTGGTATGGAGCCAGCCCTTTACCCAGCTTTCTTTCACTTCTCTTGTGACATGTCTGTGGCACTTCTCACCATCGAATGCTGTATTTCTCTGAACTATCTCTGTACGTAAGAGAAATTTGAAAGACAATTAAGATCTGTAGAGATATAGGTCAAGAGCTATCCATTGGTTCGATAGAAGTTTGACTCTTTTTGGAAGATAGTTCTTATAGTCTGTGATTTGAGAATCTTAGCTCTTTCCTAGTTTCTTTCCCATTTTTCCTTCTTTTCGTTCATGTTAGTAGATTTCAGGGAGGTGCAGAGAAAATTTGCCTTTACCATACATTTGAGTGAATGATCAGTTAATCTTGCATTTCTATAAAAGTATTATTAGAAACTTTCAAATATCATGATTATTGAAAAGTTCATCATCATTGCATACCTTTCTTCTCTTAATTTTTAGGAATGTGTATGTCAAAAAAAAGTTTAAGATTGAGATTATGCTTTGCAATAGAAGTATTTTGAAAAGGCGGGGTGTGGTGGATATTCTCTTGCCTTCCAAGTCCATTTCCTACCTTTCCCTTCTGTTTGGAGCCTATGAGCTTGACCTCTGTGTACTCTGCATCAACTTGGCTCTCTTACCCTTTAACTTCCTGTTGGTTTGTATCAATGGAAGACAACAGCAGGAGAGCCAAGGATGGGAGAAGAGTAGTTAGCATGCTTAATCTGTGGTCTCCCTTCCTGCAGGGCAATGGGTAGGCAGTGGCTCTTTTCTTCCTTTGAAGGTCACAGCTCCTGCCAGCAGTCCCCTCCTACAGTAGAGCTATGCAGTTCTCTCCTGGTTCTTGTCACCACTTTCTTCCTTTGTTTCATTGGGACTAAGGTTGGTGATGGCTCTCCTGGCCTCTTTGTGCTTGCCCATCCCTGTTATTTTCATGTAACTCTGTGGATGCCTTTGCAAAGCAGTCGCTTTGTTAAGCTAGCCTCTACCACCATCTATTTCCAGCAGGGAGCCTAACTCACATAGTGTGGGAAGGATGGAAGTATTTGAAGTCTTACAAAAGTATACTTCAAAAACTGGGATGGAACTTGGCAATATTTGTTTGTTCACACATTATGATAATAGGATTTCAAGATTCCAATCCAGGCAAGAGTTATTGAAGACAGTTATGAACATACACCCAAGGAGGAGAAGCTCCATTTCCACAATCTACCAGTGTTCGTTTGCTTTTCTTTGAAAATTAGACTTTTTCTTATGACTGAACTTATAATTAAAATTCCTCAAACTTGGTTTCTTAGAGAGGAAGACCAATCTCAGTTATGATGAAGCGTAATTAGATTTTTATTTTATTTAAAGAGAGGAAATTTGATTTTTTTTTATTATAGAAGGGAACTTTGCTAGTCAAAATTCTGGTTTCACGAATAGATTTTCATATTATTTAACCTAAAGTTTCAACATAAATGATGTAGTTATCTAAATTGATACTTCCTAAATTGCTGCCAAGTTAATTAAGTCTATACTATCACATATAATCTTCCTCACAGAAAGTGCAAAGCGTAAGATGTAGTCTCATCAAAAGATCTGTTTTATAAGTTTTGAATAAGAGGCTCTACATTAAAAATATTATGTTCCATTTATATACTTTGAGAGTAAGCTGTTTAAACTGTCTTGTTTATAGCACATCTTTTTATCTGTCACTTATGTTCATTTATTCATTTCTTCAGTTCTTAAGTGTTAAGTATGTACTATGTGCCAGGCACTGTTCAAGGTATCAGTGATGCAGCTATGAGTAAGACATAATCCCTAACTTCACAGAATCCACGAACATAACTGGCAAGGAATAAGTAATCGCAATAAAATATGCTGAGTTACGTGAGGGGAAGGTTTGTTGGGATACTGTGTCAAAAGCACATAGCAGGGGAACAGGAGCCTTAATGAACTCTTAAGAGTTCAGGGATTCTAAGATCAGGTCAAATCCAAGCCTATGCTTCGCCCTAGAGATGGATATAGCACAAAAACATCTTGTTTTGGGGCTGCACAACACTAACACTCTGCTCAAGCACCGCTGGGTCTGTGTGGGCGATTGCAAGTTTGGTTCCCTGGCCAATCTGCACACACGCCAGGCATGTGTCTCTATGTCTTCCACTCTCGTGAAAGAAATACATTTAGCCAACAAAATCCTCAAAACATTTCCTTTTAATGTCTGTACTAGTCATTTTACAGCAGTCGTTTTAAGTTATTTTCTTAAAAGAATAGCCAAGTCAATTCCAGTGTAAAAACTAGTTCGAATAGCTGACAACATTCAGAGCTTTTGTTTGCCAGAGGAGTCTACAAGTCATGCAGCCTCCATGACCGTTCATACTGCAGCATGGTGGGGAAGGTCTGCCCTCTTGAGGAATCAGAAACTCAGTGTTTCAGATGACAGTGCAAAGTGGGATCACTAGTGGGACAGAATATAACAAAGCAAAGAACAAAGACCAAACAGAACAAGAAACAAAGCAGAAAAAGCAAAAACACCTTAAGATTTACTGGGCACTTTTAAACTCTTTTTTAGAGACTTTATAGTTTAGCATCTCTTCTGAAATCTAGTCCAAAAGCCTCCAGACTCTTGAAAGTCATTAAAGATCGCCAAACTGTAGCTGTAAGCTTTTTTTTTTTTTTTTCTTGGAGAGATTTTCACTATAGGGTGCGTGCGCTCGCCAGACAGACAAGAGAGAGACATTAGAGACAGAAAGCGAGAAATCACCCCCCAGGGGGTATGGTCATGCCGCAATCCCTTCTCCTCCATTCTCGGGATCCTGGGCACGCACGCACACGCGCCCGGCGTGAGTTTTAAGCCACCGGGTCCGGGACGCGAACCGCGGTCGTCCACGTGGGAGTCCAGCGACATAACCATTACGCTAACTGCTGGTTCCCTAGCTGTAAGCTTTTGAAGAAGCATTCAAAAAGTTGGTCCAGAAATAAATGTAAAAAAATGTATTTATTCCTTCTGAGAGAGAAAGAGAAAGAGAGAGAGAGAGAGAGAGAGAAAGAAAGATAGTATCCCTGACAGAATCTTGACATTGTGATCCACCCCCAGCCTTCAGCCAGCCCTGGATCATGGGCATGTGTGTGCCTGGTATGCTTAGGGAGGTCTCGGGACTTGAACCTTCTCATGTGGGATTGCTTTGCAGAGCTTCATACTTTACTGCAGCAGAAGTCCTTTATTCCTTCAATGCTCTTACCTTCTGATCTTCCAAGAAGTAGGTACATAACATTTAAAATGAAGGACATCAATAATAAGATCTCATTTGCTGAGATGGCTCCTCTCACACTGTCACGTGCATATAAATCATTGGGAGTCATGTTGAAGGCAGATCCTGATTCTGCAGGTCTAGGGTGGAGTTGGAAATTCTATATTTTCACTAAGCTTCTCAGTGATCTGCAGACCACACCTTGAGTACCGGTGTTCACAGTGCAGAGATAGTGCAGGACTGTGTAACGCAAGAAGTGGGTGTCTCATCCTTTTATCTTCTTCCTCCATGATAACCTGGAGGGTAGGGGATTTTGCTAATGGACTCAAGTTCAGCATTCTGTATGTGAAAGAGGTAAATATATAAAGCAAAACCTAGCTCATTATTTTAATTGGCATAATCTAGCAGTTCTTTGTGAATAGGCAAGATCTATTTTTTTAAATTGGAGCAGGGTGGGGGGAATTGTACAAAAAGTGAATATAGGGTAGATAAATGGAATCTTATCTTTTAAAGTACACATTTGAAAAAATTTTGTGGTCATAAATAATTTAAACTCAAAATATTTTTCTTTGGCTAGTTCCTGAATATTTAAAAAATAACTAGTGAATCTAATTATTTGCTGTCTCATGTGGCTGCAAGTCAGTAATAACTTGGTATAAATGTCAAGTTCTGATTATATAAATATAGTCATCTATAAATGTGAATATATTTTAAGACCAAGAAGCTTGTGGTATTTATTTTCTGAGCAAGATCAACAAGCTTGGGGATTCCTATTTTTGAAAGTAAAGGAAGAATGGGGTTGGCAGGTGGCGAGGTGGTTAAGGTGTTGGACTCCTACATGGCCGATGGTGGTTCAAGTCCCAGACTTGGTGGCTTACCTTCTCACTTTCTCTTTCTCTCTCTGGTCAAATTTAGAAATAAGAACAAATAGAGTTAAGTAAATAAACAATTCTTAAAAAAAGAAAAGTAAAAGAAGAGCAATTTATTTTATAAAGGCTAATTTGAACATGCTATTAAGTTCTGTTTTTATTTACATGAGATAGGAATTATCTCCAAAACTCTTTCACTGTAATGAGAGCTAAGCATTATAAACAATGCATATTTGAGAATTAAGCTGCACAAAATAAGATCTGTTTATGGATTCTTGATTACTTAGTAAAATGATAGCTCTCCAAACCATTTGGTGAATTAAGGCACACTATTTAGGTGAGTCTCATACCCTAGTGATCAAGGGAGCTGGACCCCACATGGCTAACTGTGGTTTGAATGCTGGTTCTGGAAGCTTGAAAAATATGGCACATGTGTGTGTGCGCACGTGCCCGTGCCCCAAATCCCAACAGCATGGAGAAATGGAAGAGAAGTGATTATGGTGTGACCATTCCCCACTGGGGGGGTGTTTTCTTCCTCTTTCTCTCTCTCTCTCTCTTTAGCAAGCGCACATGCCTCTAGTAATTAAAAAATTTGAAAGCACCCTTCTTAAGGACTTTTGTATGTCCTCTCCCCATCTGCCTCAGCTGTACAATGTACTTTCATGTTAATTTTACTCCAGGTCTTGAAATTAGAACCATTTCATTACATCACTGTAGTGTAGCTATGGCTTCAGTGCAAATACAGGAGGAATGTCATGCCCTGGAAAAATAAATACTAGTAGCACACACACACATGCACACACACGTACGCACACACAAAAATAATGTGTTTTACTTTGGTTCTTTTCTCTTTCTCCCATTTATTTTTCTCTTGGAAATTATAGAATGACCAAGATCCCCAAATTCCTGGCAAAGCTTTGATACTTGCCGCTCTCTGCCCAAATTTGCCTACCTCGTGATTGGTCCAGGGCAGCCAAGGAATGAATGAGATACAAGGAGCAGAGACTTTCATAGCCCATCTTACATAATAGGGTAGAGGGTTTCTCTCTCGTTGTCTCTCTCTCTATATATATATCTAACTGTCTAACTATGTGGAAGCTGGTAGTAAAATTTACCACTTCATCATTTTTCTTTCTTTTTCTTTTTTTTTTTTTTTTTTGAGAGGTATTTTTTTGCTATAGGGTGCGTGCGCTCGCCAGACAGACAGAGAGAGACATAGAGACAGAAAGCGAGAAATCACCCCCCAGAGGGGATGGTCACGCCGCAATCCCTTCTCC
>NW_006159542.1:838378-840455 GCF_000334495.1 Tupaia belangeri chinensis
AATTCTTTTGGGTGTAAAGGTCAATGCATTTTTATCGACAGTCTATTATGAGCCAGGTGCCATATTTTCTAGAAGCTGAGGATACAGAGGAAATGGACACAGTCCCAGCGCTCATGTAAGCACATGAACAAAAAACAATTTTAGATGCTAAACATTCTGCTGGAAAAAAAGTTGAGAATTGATTAAAATATCTGTGAGTAGGGTGAAAAGTGGGTCTGGACAGCCTCCCTTAAGATTGGAGAGGAGGGGACCAGCAGTTAGTGTAATGGCTATGTCGCTTGGACTCCCATGTAGTCAACCGTGGTTCGCGTCCTGGACCCGGTGGTTTAAAACTCACGCCGGGGGCGTTTGTGTGCGTGCCCAAAATCCCAAGAGGAGAATGGAGGAGAAGGGATTGTGGCGTTGCCATCCCCACTGGGGGGTGATTTCTTGCTTTCTGTCTCTCTGTCTCTCTCTGTCTGTCTGGAGAGCGCATGCACCCTTTAGCAAAAACCTCTAAAAAAAAAAGATTGGAGGGGAGTGAGTTCCAAGCGGAAGGAATGGCCAGTGTGAAGTCTGAGATGTCAGTGAGCATCTTGGTGGTGGGAAGGACCAGAGGGTGGAGAGTGAGGGAGTTGTGGAGAGATGAGGCCAGAGACCAGGTTAATGGGGTCTTCCAAGTCAGGGGGTGGGTTCAGGTGTTAGGAGGTCTTAAATTCATACAATTTTGGAGGCCTGTTTTTAAGAAAAAAGAACTTCTTCCTTTCATAATTTATAGAAACACATAAGCTGAGTCACTTCCAGAGCTTTGAGGGGTTGTACAAGTGAGAGGCTGTGGCTCTTAAACTTTAGTAGCTCCACCGTGACCTGCCTCTGAGTCCTAAGACAAACGTTGGGGTTTCGTAAGCAGGGCAGGGATGTGGTTGAATTGGTGCATTCGAGATAGCTTTGACTGCTGTGTGAAGAATGGACAGTAGGGGGCAAAAGAGGATTCAGGGGACAGGAATCTATTCAGATGTTGCAGGTAAGCTCTGATGGTGGATATAGTTTTCTTTATTCATCCATCACTTGTTGCGCACTTAGGTTGATTCCATATCTGAGCTATTGTGAATAGTGCTACAGTAAACATGGAGTGCTGGTAACTCTTCTCCAACCTCATAAATATGTACAGCTATTATGTGTAAGTTAGAAATTATAATAAAAATTGAGGGTGGTTTGGTGGAGGGCTGTAGCTCACTGGTGAGAAGTATTTGACAACAGTCTCTGAGGAGAGAAAATTTGGATTGCTAATGGTGGACTGATAGGCAAACACACTGCATTGTTGATGAAAAGGAGATTCATCCCTCTTATTTCGTCTCAGCTTCTTTGAGCTCTTGGTTTCAACGTAATATTGCAGAAATAATATCAGTCAGTTGAGTTTGGGGGCTGAGTGTCACCTTCTTAATCTAGTTAAGTTGTGTGATGTTACCCTAGACCAGAACTAACTAGATAAACTCCACTCAAGTTTGTCTCAAAGCCTTGGACATTGAAAAGTGTATTCTCTGTAAAAGAGATGTCAATGTATCACATAAGAGTTTAGAAGCCTCAGGGTCAGAATCTTTGTGGTCCACTATCTACATATTTTTCAGAAAAAAAATTTTAGCTACTGTGAGATTGTTTCAGATTCAGGAGAAAGACAGCCACCTTGTCATTTGCATTTTAAGATTGCTCACCTTTTTAGCCACTAGCCTGATGGCCTTTCATCTGGGCCAAGAAATATCATGACTGCTTGTCCTTTCGAGGAGAGGGAATGTTCACACTTTGTAAACCAGCACATCCAGGGACTAGGAAGGAAACTTTGCCTATGAGAAGTCAGACAGGTATTTAGGATGGTAGTTTTATGTTTGGAGAAACCAAAAGTGAGATGGTGTGTGTGTGTGTGTGTATATATAAATTTAGGATGGTAGCTTTACGTGTGTAGAAACCAAAAGTGAGATGGTGTATATGTGTGTATAAATAAATAAATAAATAAAAATATAAATATAAATGTGTATATATATGTGTGTGTATATATATATATGTATATGTATATATATATATATATATATATATATATATA
>NW_006159542.1:845092-858035 GCF_000334495.1 Tupaia belangeri chinensis
ATATATATGATTGAGAGTCTTGGGGTTCTTGGGAGTAGGGAGACAGACAGAAACAGATGCAGAAGGAGAGAGAAAGATTGAATGGCTTGACAGAGGACTGTAGAGCAGTTAAATGACAGGTTTTGGGGATTTGGGTCCTAGGGAAGCTCAGGTAGAAGGAATGTCAGTCAGTTGGATGTTTGCTGATGAGAAGAAGCTTGGAAACTGAGTGGTGGAACCTGAACTCTCCCTACTCAGAACAGAGTTTTTGTGTGTCTCAGGAAGTTAGGAGTGAAGAGATGATGGATGGGAACCAGGAAATGGCAGTTGAAGTGATGAGAAAGGGTCATATTTAGAATATGTTTTGGAGATTGAGTTCACAGGATTTTTTATTTTTGGAAGATTATATGTATATCCTGGCAGGAAGAGGAGATTCATGGAGTAGCCCAAGGTATTTTGGCTTGAGCAGTAGATAAATGATACACAATTTGCTGAGACAGGGAATCCTTGTTTAGGAGTGGGAAAACAAGATTTGGTTTGGGATGTGTTAAATCTGAGATGGTTTTTAGACATCCAAATGCCTAGGAGGTAGTTGGCTGTAAGAGTCTGGTGTTCAAGGAGGTTAAGGCGTTAACTTAGGGAATCATCAGTTCATAGATGGTGTTTAAGGCCATGAGAATGGGTAAGATTGCTTTAGTATTGAGTACAGATAGTAAAAACAGAGACAAGATTCAAGGTGGTAGCTAAAACTTTCCAATATTCCGTCATCAATAGTTTTATCCCCTATATCGATCTCGCCTTTTTAAAAAAATATGTATAAATATCGCTTCTGATTCCTTAAAAATATTAGGGCCAGCAGGTGATGTAGTGGCTAAGGCACTGGACTGCCACATGGCCAACAGTTGAGTCCCAGACCTGATGATTTGAAAATCATGCTGGGGTTGACCAGCAGATGGTGAAATGGTTCTGTTGCTGAACTCCTACATAATTGACTACAGTTTGAGTTCCAGATCTGGTGACTTAAAACTCATGCCAGGCACTTGTGCATGCGTGCCTAAGATTCCGAGAGGAGAATGGAGGAAAAGGGATTTGTGGTGTGACCATCTCCCAAGTGGGGGTGTATGTGTATGTGTGATTTCTCACTTTCTGTATTTCTGTCTCTCTGGTGAGTGAATGTGCCATATAGCAAAAATCTCTCAAAGAAATAAAGGCAGGAAGAAAATCAGGCTGGGTGTGTGTGCATGTCTGCCCCAAATCCCAAGAGGATAATGGAGGAGAACATGTGGCATGGCCATCCCTCTTGGGGCGTGAGTTCTCGATTTTCTTTTCTCTGCCTCTGGAAAATGCATGTGCCCTATAGCAAAAACAAGACAAAACAAAACACACACACACAGACACACGCACACACACAAAACCCACCACAAAAGACTTATTTAACAAAATATGCCTATGGCATTATAAATAACATATGCATGTCTCAAGGGAATTGAGGAATAACAGGCTTAGTACATTAATGCCCATTCATAGTAAAAAAAACAAACTAGAAATAGAAGTTATCCACTAAAATCTACAGTAAACATACTTAATGGAAAAAAAGTTAGAAACAGGCCTTTCAACGTCAAGAATAAGACAGTAATTCCCACAGTATGACTTTGGGTCAACATGAAACTATGGTCATGAGAAAGAATTGAATATATTTAGTATTCTTAATAGAAGGAAGGAATGAGATTATTGTGGGACAGAAAAAGATGATCAACTTTCTAGTGGATGCACCTAGAGAGGAATGTGGAAAAAGAAAACCAGTTTATATATATATATACACACACACACACACACACACATATATACTTCCTATTGTTTATTGTTTTTTAAATTTACATTTAATCACTGTACATCTTTACAGTGGGTTTTACCAAGATGAACACAGTGTATATTAGTCAAGGACATTACTATATACGTTATTATCAATAGATAATTTTTTTATTTTTGTGTCTGTTAAATGTTCTTTGGTTTTTTCCCTGATCCCCTTACTTCCACTCCAATTATCCACCCCCTCCTACACTGTCTCTGGTACCTACAGTTACCCTCCTTGCTCTCCTTGCTGTTGTACCTTTCGGTTTGTAATCTTTTCGTTTCCTTTATAGAGTGCAGACATTCAATATATATTAAGCAGGGACATACAATGCCTGTCTTTCATAGCAGTTTAAAGATATGTAGATCCTTGAATCCTTAAGAGAAATTATGTTGGTATTAGGGATCATAGAAGGCTTTAACATAAAGTTTTTTGACTATTGAAGTTTGCCATATCAAGAAAGCGATTGATTTTGCCCTACATTTTAAACAGACCTTCTACTTCAACACCCGCGCCCTCTCTCCCCACTTCAGCATGCAATCATCACCATTCATCTTGGTAACAGAACATTATAAAGCCATTGAATTCATTATAAATACAGAGATGTTTCCTTATAAAGCAATACAATTGGATAAAAAGGTGTGGGCGATAAAATTAAGATGCAAGGGGAATTAGGTTTGGGAGTATAGATTAAAGCTATGCAAGATTAGTACCGAGTAAACTATGATGTTCTGCTAGGCTGCTAAAAGTGGGCTGTGAATTTGGCTCTAATTTTGTTAGTGGACAGAATAAAAAGAGCAACATTTTGTTTAAAATGTCCAAATGACAAAAACTACCTAGTCATTAAGGAGAAAACAGCTTTTCTTAGTATTGAAACTTTAGACTTTTCTCTCATAGGTGTTCTGCATTCCCACAATAAATACAAAAGCAGATTTCATAGGAATTTCCTTAAGTGCCCCTCACTGAAAGATAAGAAAGATAAGGAAAGAGGATGACCATACTCATCATCTTTTATAGAATGAAGTCTTAATAAAGGGCATTTAATACTATAGCTTTAATATTTAAGAGATGCTGACCATTTCTGTTGGTCTTATTACTTACACTGATTCATTCCTTTAACAACATCTGTATAGTAGTCCATTCTTAATTTTCATTTCCCTAAGACCCTTAAAGACAATTTCTATTTCATTTCATAGTGGACTAAAAAAAATTTTTTTTGGAAAGGTTTTTGATATTGGGCACGTGCCCTTGCCAGAAAGATAGACAGAGACAGAGAGATAGAAAGCGAGAAATCAACCCCTGGGGGGATGGCCATGCCGCAATCCCTTTTCCTCCATTCTCCTCTCAGAATCTTGGGCACACACGCACATACCCCCGGTGTGAGTTTAAGCCACCAGGTCCAGTACTCAAACCTCAGTCGACTACATGGGAGTCCAGCGACATAGACATCATGCTAACTGCTGGTCCCATGGACTAAAATTTTATCTCCACTTCAATTGCCTTTTTTACTGTTCATTGTGCTTCACACTCAAGGTAAGAGAAGCAAAGCACTTGGTCCTAGGAGCTGATAACAATGGGTTTCATTTATAATCATTAAGATTTTCAAATATATATAGTTTCTCAGGGCACAGACTTATCTAGGGAAGGCAATCCATGGGCCTTTCCTAGTGTCCACCAGAGAGAAGAGGAAATTAAGATTCTGGGAAGAGGAAATCATTGTTAGCTCAACTGTTAGAACAGCTTTTATTTTTATTTTTTTTCTGGCCAGAAGTAGACCACAATTTAATTATACTGCTGATGGTTTTGGCTTGATAAATGTAATGGATGGTAAGTCATAGATAAAAGTTGATAATATATTTGCTTTGAAATCTTTTATCTAAGTGTAAGATTCAACAGGGAAATCTTTTCATCCTGGGAAGTTAGAACTCTGAGAAGTGAAATATGACAAAGGCAGACTTGTGTTTACCTCTAGGCCCCAAAAAGCCCTCCAAGTGCGGGTTCTAGTACTGGAGACGAGGTCTTTGGAGCTGCATTAGCTTGCTGCTTGGTACTACTTCTCATGGGTATTCCAGGTTCCTTATTGCTGAGCTGCAGCTTCAAGGGCTTCCCATTGAAAGCATACCCTTAAATGAAAATGTTTTCATTTGGGAGCTGTATCAAATTAGAGAGAAGGTAGTCTCACAAATGGCTGTTTCAGAAGGGAGATGTTTCCAAGATTCTACACTAAGACAAGTGGTAAGAAAATAGGAACAGTTTGTAGAGCAAGAGGCTATAAGAAGAACCTAGATCTGGTTCCTTAACAAGCTAGATGACTTTGTCCTTTACTTATTACCACGTTTTTTTAACTTAAAAAAATTTTATTTATTTATATTCATTCACTGTATATCATTATAGTATACAAAATGAGATTTTTCACCCAGAATACACTGCATATGGGCTCAATCAAGGATATTACCATATGTGTTGTTATCAACAAATAATTTTCCATTTCTTGTTTCTTATATATTTTGCTTCTTTTGTTCTCCCCCTTGATTCTCTCATCTCTGCCATTTCCCACCCTTAGATACACTGTCTCTGGTATCTATAATTGGTTTCATGCCATCCCCTTTTTTCACATTTTATTGATTCACTGAAGATCGTAACTAATCTAAATACTTTCAATAGCAAATACAGCTGATATATACATATCCATGAGCATGTATCTGGCCTTAGGCATAAACCTCAGTAAGAAGAGTGAACATACTATAAAGTACACCTAGCTGGGGCCATATAGCTTACTGCAATCATTAAAAGCTATTTTTTAAATGTGCTTTTTAATTTTAAGAAAAACAGTTTTAGTTTTAATAGATCAAAATAAAAAAGTGTTAAGAGAAATTTGCTTAAGACTTTAAGCTAGGAGAAAGGTTAGGATTCAGTTCCAACAGTAGATAGATGAACCTGTCAATAGATTAAGAGAAGACAAAAATCCTTAAATCTGGAAAACAAAGCATAGAAGAAAATCAGTAACCACTTCCCTTCAGAGAAGGGAACTTATACATACCTTAGGTTCCCATCATGGAGTTTCACTATTGGAAACTCTGACTTATAATGGAAAGTAATTGAACTTCTGGACTTCTAGCACCACTTGAGTGAGTTACTCATATTTTGCCTTTTTTTTTTCCAACCCCACTGGGAGACACAGAGCAACCCAAAGCATAGAAACCTAGAGCTCAGGCTAGACGCCAGGTTGCCTGTGGCTGCAGGCCCTAATGGCCAGGAATGTCACTCATTCCCACCTCTATTTGTCTCTGGATTTCAGGTTGTTTTTTGGGACTTTAAGACAAACTTGCACCCCTCTCTACCCCATCCAGAGACCGGTTCAAGCCAGCGGCATTGCCAGTGGCTTGTAGCTATACGCCCTCATGGCTGGGACCCGTTGCTCATCCTCTGCCCCTTCCCCATTTGCATTTGGACTCTCAGAACTTCAGTGTTTTGAAGAGTGTGCCACACGATTTTTTCTTTGCTCCTGCAGTGAATTTTATTAGTTCAGTTGGAGACCCACCACTCCTATAGGGAGGACTTTGAATCACCCAGGACTAGTGACAACAGTGCATGGTACTGGTGAGCAACAGGGAGGCAGACCAGAAGAGAGATCACCAATTTTCTAATCCTGCACAACTTTTAACACTCAGAGATACCCTGAATAAGTTAGGAAGGAATGTATAGATCATCAGATGACTGGGAACAATCTCAGAGGCTCAAGAAATATGAGCAACCAACAAAATGCCTCCCCCCAAGGGATATCGTCAAACCTACATCACCCAGTCAATACAATGGACGTCGTGAACATGTCAGATAAGCAATTCAGAATATTTATAGTGACCAAACTAACTGAGATAGAAGAGAAAAGGGACAATGAGCTCCAGGAGATGAGGTCCTTTCATGATTTGAAAGAAGAAATAGACACCTTAAAGAAGAACCAGATGGAACATCTAGGGTTGAAGAATGTGATACAGGAAATCAAAAATTCCCTTGAAAATATTAAAAGTAGATTAGATTAGGCAGAAGATCGAATCTAGAATGTAGAAGATAAAACCTAGAAAAAATATCAAGAAGATTGAGAAAACAACCAAGAGAAATGAGGATAATATACGAGGAATATTGGATACCATCAAGCGCCCCAATATCTGGATAATTGGTATCCCAGAATAGGAAGAAAATAATAAGGACATTGATAATTTATTCCATGAAATCCTAGAAGAAAACTTTCCAAACCTAGAGAGGCATTTGAATATCCAAACCAAAGAAATACATAGGACCCCAAATAGAATCAACCCAAGAAGATCCTCTCCAAGGCACATCATAGCCAGACTGGCAAAAACAACAAAGATACTAAAGTTGGCAAGAGGAAAACACCAAGTTACTTACAAAGGTCACCTCATCAGGCTAACATTGGACCTCTTGGTGGAAACAATGCAGGCAAGGAAAGAATGGGGAAAAATAGTCCTAATGTTGAATGAAAAACAATTTCAACCAAGAATACTGTACCCGGCAAGATTATCTTTCATATGGGAAAAAAGATAAAAACATTCTTGGATAAACAAAATTTGAAGGAATTTACCAACTCCAGACCAGCTCTTCAAGAGGTTCTAAAGGGAGTGCTATACCAGGAAAACTAGAAAGTCAGATGGACAGTTATAAGAGAACAAAAAGCAACCAAGAAAATGGCTCACTTAATGATAGGAACAGGTCCGGAAATATCAATAATAACATTGTATGTCAATGGATTAAATTCTCCAATTAAGAGACATAGGCTGGCCAAATGGATAAAAAAACAGAAACCCTCTATCTGTTGCCTACAAGAAACTCACCTTATGGATAAAGACATACATAGACTAAAAGAATATGTGAAGGAAAGACTGCTGGAGCTAAAAGGAGAGATAGGGAGCAACACTGTAATTGTTGGGGATCTCAACACCCCGTTATCTCCTTTAGACAGATCTTCTAGGCAAAAAATAAATAGAAAGATACAAGACCTAAATGATACTGTAAATCGAATTGGCTTGATATATAGCTATAGAACTTTCCACCCTAAAACTACAAAATTTACATTTTTCTCAACCCAGCATGGAACCTTTTCAAAGACTGACCATATGATAGGACACAAATCAAGCCTTTACAGATTCAAAGGCATAGAAACTATATCTAGCATCTTCTCTGACCATGATGGAGTTAAACTCAAGATTAACTTCAAGAAACACACAAACACATGGAAATTGAACAAAAATACACAAACACATGGAAATTGAACAACCTACTTCTGAATGACCTAATTACTGAAGAAATTAAGTCTGAAAGTAAAAAGAAAATATGGAAACAAATGATAATGAGTACAGAAGTTTCTATAATCTATGGGACACAGCAAAAGCAGTCATAAGAGGGAAATTTATAGCAATTAGTGTGCATAAGAAAAAGATGGAAAGGCAGCAAATAGATGAGCTAACATTATGCCTCAGGGAACTGGAAAAACAACAACAACAAAAACTCCCAAAAATGACAGGTGAAAAGAAATAATAAAGTTTCAAGCAGAAATAAATGGAATAGAAAATAAATGAACCATACAGAAAATAAATGAAAGCAAAAGCTGGTTCTTTGAAAAGATTAACAAGATAGACACACCATTGTCTAGACCTATAAAGAGGAAGAAAGAAGGAATCCAGATAAATCAAATACGTGATGAAACAGGCAATATTACAACAGACATAACAGAAATACAGAATATCATTAGAGGATACTATGAGTGACTATATGTCAACAAACAAGAGAACTTGAAGGAGATGGACAAATTCCTGGATGCATATAATCTACCAACATTGAATCAGGAGGACATAGAAAACCCGAATAAACCTGTAATGAGCCAGAAGATTGAATCAGTAATAAATAACCTCCCGACAAAGAAAAGCCCAGGTCTAGATGGCTTCACTTGTGAATTCTACAAAACTTTTAAAGAAGAGTTAATCCCTATCCTACTCAAATTATTTCTAAACATTCAAAAGGAAGAAAACCTTCCAAAATTATTTTATGAAGCCTCCATCATCCTCATTCCCAAAACAGATAAGGACATGAAACCTAGAGCTCAGAGGTCATCTGGTTTTAGCCTAGTCCCAGGTGTGTAAGCTTGAAGACACGTATTCTCTGTCACAATTGGACCTTCACTAAAAAACATCACCCCAGCCCTCAAGGGTAAAGAAACTCTTCTGCTTGGTTGTTAGAGTGTCTCATTAGTTTCAGATGAAGAGATGCTCTTTGTTATAAGAATATTGTTATGAAAGATGGAAGTAATATAATATAGATACAATCCTCTGATTATGTCTAAATGCCAGGATCATCATGTATTAGCTGTGAGACTGGGGAAATTAACTTGCCCATTCTTAATTGTTCACCTATAAAATGGAATAATAATCCAACATCTCTAGGTTGATACAAGAACAGAGCTTTATTTCACAACTCTTATGTGCTAATTTTACATGATATTGACATTCTGGGAACCAACTAGTTTTCATGGATGACTCACATTTGCTTTATGGACCACCACAATCCCTAGGTGCTTCTAGCTGCACTTGGCTCAGCCCAGTCAACTTCCTCCTGGACTGTGTGGTTTGATTTTGGTTCAAATGATGTGGATGATGTTTAACCTCCATTCTCTGGTGAGAAAGCCCAGACACACACAGAGACAGGTCCAGATTCTGGTGCAGATTTTCTCTCATGTATAGTCAGAGAAGGGCGATCACTAGGGGTGCATAAGCAGGTAGTGTGTCACCTCCTGACACATAGCTATCCCACAGTCAGTGAACAATCCATGCACACAGCTGAGTTCCAAAGCTCATCCCTGTCTTTGAACATTATCTCAGAAAAGTTCTCAACTCTGTGCTAAGAATAACTACTATCAGGGCATAGATCAAGAGTTCTTAAACTTTTCTGTGTCACAGATCTCTTTGGCAGTTAGGTGAAGCCTATGAATTTTTTAGAAGAATCCTATAAAATATATAGGATTACAAAATTTTTGAAAAAGCAATTATACAGAAATGCAGCCATTAATATATTTAAAAAATAATTTATGATATCATAAAGCATGCACTTTTTACATGTACTAAATATAAATCTTAACAGTAGTCTAAATAACTAATTTCAAAACTGTGACATGCGTAATAGTTATTTTGACAAATCTGCAACAAGGGTAATAGCATATGAAAGTGCCTGTGATTTCTGTTGGTGACAAAGCTGCAGGTAATGTTACTGGCCAAAGTCCCTCTGTTGCTTCTGGTGGTCAGTGAAACGAGTGACAGATCCTAGAGATGAAGGGAGTTTGTTTCATGTAACCAGTTACACAGAGACAGTCGGTAAACTCCATCAAACTGTCTTGGAAGTGCAACATGTTCTTGGTATTTCTAGGTACAAGGTGCAAACACGTGCAAATCGTTCCTCACTACTATCAATCAGAGTCGATTTCTTTCCTGAGTAAATACCTTGATTCCTGTTTTGCTGTAAATACCTATTCCTGGTTTCTCATCTGACTATTCCTCAAACAGCTCTCCCTATGACTCAGCAGCTGTTCAAATTGTTCTGTTAGAGAACTTGCTGAATTTCAGAATGGCAGCAGTGCTGCTAAACTTCAAGCTGCCCTGCTTCAGAACCACTAGTCCTGCTGTGGTTTATTATCTACATTCAAGATGGAAAAAATGCTAAATTTCAGTTAGAGATTATTGAAATAATTATGTAATTTTTTTTACCTGTTCACATTCATAGGTCCCCTGGGTTTTATCTCAGGTTAAGGATATTAGATTTAGATAGATACAAACAGAAGAAAAGATAAATATAAGAAAAAGTGGAAAGGCTTACTTTCCCATGTGTAGTTGTCTGAATGTTAATTGCATTTCAAACTAACAATAATGAATGTGTTCCAATTTAGTGGCTAACATAGTTTTTTTGCATACAGTTGTCTCTTAATAAATATCTGTTGAAAACTACCAAAAGCTTTCTTCACATTAGAATTTATCCATGTATTTGTCTTTTTCCTCCAATGAACTATGAGCAATTTGAAGGCACATTAACTGCTCCATGACACAGGAGCCTAGTAAATGAGCAGTGAATGAAAAAAAAAAATTGATGTATTATAATATTCAGTATAATGCCTGAATTCAGTCAGAACATCTTTAACATATCTTCTTAGCTTGGTAATACCCTATCAGACAGGAAATAGCAATCTCCCCTTAATTCCTGGCAGAATTCTGTTCAGTAGCCCCATTTATTGAGTGTTTATTATGCATCAGAAATGTGATATAGCTGTGTTTGAACGTGCCACCCAAATGTTCATATGTTGGAAGCTTTATTCCCTCACCTTCCTGAGTGGATTAACGTCAATATGATGGGAGTGTATTCGTTATTGCAGGAGTGGTTTTGTTACAGAAATGAGCTCCCAGGCCAGCAGGTGGCACAGAGGTTAAGGTGTTTGGATACCACATGGCCAATTGTGTGGTTAGCGTCCTAGACAGCAGTGACTTGAAAAACATCCTGGTTGGGTGTTCCTGAATACCTAAAATCCTGAGAGGAGAAGAGAGGAAAGGGGATTGCAATGTGGCCAACCCTCCACCCCACACGCTCGCCCTGGAGTAACTTCTCTGGACAGCACACATGCCCTATAGCAAAAAACTTAGGGGGAAAAAAAGTGAGCTTTCTGTGCTTTCATGCTCTTACCCTCTCACCACTTGCTTCCCTCCACTCTGTTATGACTTAGCAAGAAGGCCTTCATCAATGCCAGCTCCATGTTGTGGGTCTAGGTGGATACATTTTGCCCCATATGTGGCTAGTTTTAGGCTAACTAAGCTGGGCATTTGAACCCCAGTCATCATGTGGGACCCTCACTGCACACTGGAAATACTTGCAGAGGTTTTGAAGTGCTAATACCGGTCCCATCCAGACCCATGAATCAAAGTCTGTTGTATAGGACAGGCTCAGTGTCCTTACAAAGAAAGCACATTTATGGTTCAGATAACAAACCTCATTGAAATTTCCAATCTGACACATAAGGAGCAGAAAGGGCACATGGGAGATGTTACCTAGAACAGAGCTTTACAAACTATCTGAGGTGAATAATCAATTTTTAGAAACTTCTAATTCATCACAATCAATGTTCTAGTAAATTACAAGAAAAATGAATTGATGTAAGTTTATTGTATTTATGCTAGAAAAAAGTTTTGTGTGCTGTGAGGATGTACAACAGTTAAATGTAAATATAAAAAGTGCAAAATAAAAAAAGGGCTATGGTACCTGCATAAGATAATAATAATAATAATAATAATAATAATAATAATAATAATAAATAATAATAAAAAAACAAAAACGACCCAAATTCTACAGAATACTTGACTAATATTCCTATAAATGAATTACTTAAAAAAATAAATAAAAAAGATTCACAAAATAAGAAGTCTAATTGTTTTTCGTAAAGGTTTTTGCCTTAGGTGTGTGTGCTCACTGGAGAGAGAGCGACAGAGACAGTGAGAAAGTGAGAAATCATCCCCTAGGGGGAATGGCCACACCTCTTCTGTTCTCCTCCTGGGTTCTTGGGCTTGCATGCATGTGAATGTGGCATGAGTTTCAAGCCACTGGGTCTGGGACTTGAACCATGATCAGCTATGTGGGAGTCCAGCAGCATAACTGCTTCATCATCTGTTGGTTCCCTACATTTTTTATTATTAGATTAAACAGACATAAATCACTTTGGCAAATTTATTAAAAGAGGATAAACTTGCCATGTGACCTAACAATCCCACTCCTGGGTCTTTCCATAAGAGAAATGAAAATATCTAAGCATTATAAAAAGTTGTGCATGAATCTTCAGTTTCTTTTATAACAGCTCTGAACTGGAGAATATCAACATGTCCATTAATAGATAGATGAATAGGTAATACTATGGTATGTCCATTAGTGAAATATTACTTAGCAATAAAAAGGAACAAATTACCAATGTGGACAAACCAGGGATGTATCTCAAAAGTACTACATGAAGTAGAGAAGCTAGACTTCAAAGACTAGAGTCTATATGATTCATTTATGTGCAACTCTCTAAAAAAGGAAAATTATAGTGATAGGAAGGAGATCAGCAATTACCTGAGTGCAAGAGATGATCATGAGAGATGGACTGCAGAGGAGCAGAAGGAGATAATTTGCCATGATTTCAATCATGTTCTCTACTTTGTGGTGGAAATCCCATGACTGTATATACTTGTCAAAACTCATTTATTTATACAATTAAAATGGATGTAATTTATTATGTGTAAATTACTCTTCATAAAAGTTGAGTTTGGGAACCAGCAGTTAGCGTAACGGCTATGTCACTGGACTCCCACGTAGTCAACCGTGGTTGGCGTCCCAGACCCAGTGGCTTAAAACTCACGCCGGGCACGTGTGCGTGCGTGCCCAAGATCCCAAGAGGAGAATGGAGAAGAAGGGATTGCGGTGTGACCATTCCCCCTGGGGGATGATTTCTCACTTTCTGTCTCTCTGTCTCTCTCTGTCTATCTGGCAAGCGCACACACCCTATAACGAAAACCTCTCCAAAAAAAAAAAAAAGTTGACTTTTATGTTTGCTATAAAGCTTTAAAATATGTTATTGATTTCTGCACATATCTTTTTACAGATGAGTAGTAGTTTGTGTTCTGGCATTGGCTGGCCTGTGGCTCAGACTTTGAGGGGCACTGATCTAGGTGGCAGAGACCCTATCGGCTGGCTAGTATTCAGAGCCTTGTTTTATCTTGGGGACCACTGCCTTAGCTGGTTATTGTCAGGGACTTGGAGCAAGGACAAGCACAGTAGCTAATCCTACAAAGACAGTGATTGATAAAATGAGACACTCTGCAAGGATTCCGGGTTTGCATCTGGAGACCTCCCTGAGCATGCCAGGTATGCATTTGCCATGATCCAGGGCTGGTTGAGGCTGGTAAGTCCTTGTTGGGGATTCTTTCTCTCTCTGTCTCTTTATGTCTTTCTTGCTCATGCAAAAAGAAGTAAATAAAGTTAAAAAAAAATAGTCCTGTAAAGATTTTGAAAGAACTACTCAGCTCTATCTTGGAA
>NW_006159542.1:861232-868129 GCF_000334495.1 Tupaia belangeri chinensis
AAAAAAAAAAAAAAGTTGACTTTTATGTTTGCTATAAAGCTTTAAAATATGTTATTGATTTCTGCACATATCTTTTTACAGATGAGTAGTAGTTTGTGTTCTGGCATTGGCTGGCCTGTGGCTCAGACTTTGAGGGGCACTGATCTAGGTGGCAGAGACCCTATCGGCTGGCTAGTATTCAGAGCCTTGTTTTATCTTGGGGACCACTGCCTTAGCTGGTTATTGTCAGGGACTTGGAGCAAGGACAAGCACAGTAGCTAATCCTACAAAGACAGTGATTGATAAAATGAGACACTCTGCAAGGATTCCGGGTTTGCATCTGGAGACCTCCCTGAGCATGCCAGGTATGCATTTGCCATGATCCAGGGCTGGTTGAGGCTGGTAAGTCCTTGTTGGGGATTCTTTCTCTCTCTGTCTCTTTAAGTCTTTCTTGCTCATGCAAAAATAAGTAAATAAAGTTAAAAAAATAGTCCTGCAAAGGATTTGAAAGAACTACTCAGCTCTATCTTGGAAACACCACATTGGATGTCTGCTTGGCTGCTAATAAGATCCAACAGTAGATACTGAAGCTCCAGTTGGGTTACAATGAGGCTATTAGAACTCCAGGTTTTTTTTTTTTTTTTTCTCCCAGAGGTATTTTTACTACAGGGCATGTATGCTTGCCAGAGAGACAGAAAATGAGAAATCACCCTCTGGCAGGGATGGCCATGCCACAATCCCTTCTCCTCCATTCTCTTCTTGGGATTTTGGGCACCTACATACACACATCCGGTGTGAGTTTCAAGCTGTTGGGTCCAGAACTTGAACTGTAATTGGCCATATGGGAGTCAAGTGACGTAACCATTATGCGATGTGCTGGTTCCAGGACCCCTAGTTTTAAGAAGATGATTTAAGTTGGGGCCAGCAGATGGTGTAGTGATTATATAGCTGGACTCCCATATGGCTGAACCATGGTTTGAGTCCCAGACTCAGGCATGAAACTCACTTCCAGGCATGTGTGTGTGCATGCATACCCAAAATCCTGAAAGGAGAATGGAGGAGAAAGGATTACACCATGATCCCTCCCTGGGGGGTGACTTTTAGCTTTCTGTCTCTCTCTGTCTTTCTGTCTTTTCCAACAAGCACATCCACCCTATAGCAAAAATATCCCTCCTGCCCCCCTCCCCCCAAGGAAAAGATGATTTAATTTTTACCTTCCTGAAGAGGGTTAGTGAGATTAAACCTGAAGGAGGAACTGAGATATGTTTTACGAAAAATAGATGCTATTATTTATAGGTTGAATGAAAGGCAAATAAATGCTTACTTTTGAAAAGTACATAATGGTCCAATTAATCAGGCTGCCAAGAAATTAGGCACTGCAGTGAAGCTAATATAAGGTTGAAACTCTCAAGGGCAGATTTCATTGTTGCCTTTTTGGTGTGAAACATATCCTACTGTAATAATCAGTTGTGTGAATTTGAGACTCCATTTGCCATCATAGTCTCTGAAATATCCTGTGGTCTTCCAGACTTCCCCACTGGCAGTCAGTAGTGATGGTGGGGATGTTAATATCCCACCCTCAGAGTGGAAGAAGGCTCTGCAGAACCACATTCCCATGAGAAGGTTAACAGTGAAAAGAAGCACCAAGTGAGTTCAGTGGTTGACTCTGGGTCCGTTTATCCTTCTGATCCTCAGTTTCTTTCTAGATAATTATTTATTTAATTTTTATTCATTATTATTATTTAATTTGCTGTAGGACACACATACCAGAGAGACAGAGACAGAGACAGAGACAGAGAGAGAGAGAGAAAGTGAGAAAGCAAGTCACCAGGTCCGGAAATATAATCTCAGTCAGCCATGTGTGAGTTCAGCACCTTCACCACTATACCACCTGCTGTCCCCAGTCCTCAATTTCTCATCTATAAAATGGACAAAAAATAATACCTTCCTCAAAGTCACATTGATTCAGGTTACAGCATGATATTAGTGTGATATGCCTTTAAGAGTACACAATAAATTTCACTCTTATTATTCACCTGAGTTTTGAGCAAATTGAAAAATAAGACAAAAGAATCAATAGATGTAAAGCAAAAATATCACCTTCATGGCTAATAAGGGCTAAGATGCAGTTCATAGCATGGCATGAGGGTCACATGAGGAGGCCGCTAATCCGAGCAAGGGTAAGGCTTGCCCTTCTAGTCTCAGACCACACTGGACCCCCACTGTGGGGACAGACCTGTCCCTGGTGAAGCTAAGGAATCTGCATGCTCCCTATGGTCTAGCCCACTTTTGGAGGAAGAAGCAGGGTTGGACGTATTAAACTCTTCCAACAAATTTACCATTCAACTTAGACTCCCAGGGAAGAGTGAGTCAGAGATGGAAGGAAGCCAAAAGTGTCATAGAAATAGAAATCTTCTACGTGGAAAGAAACATAGGAGTTGGGAAGAGATTTCTATCCTCTTAACCATTTGGCCTGTGCTCATCTGTGTAGTAGCCTTCCCCTGCTGGAGGGGGTTCAATGTGGTCACCACGGCTGTCCCATTCCCATCCTCACGAGGCTCTTCTCCATATATTCACTGTACACTAGTGTACCATTCTGCTTTGGTTTATGACCAAGATACTATAATTATTTCACAATCTAAACTGTGCTTTGAAAATCTGTAATATTTGGTAAACAATTTGGAAAGAAATTAGCTATAGGTAAATATGTCTTCATAATTATGAAATTAGATGAATAACTCTTCTGTTTTGGGGATGTTGGCTAAAAATGGAGATCAGGAATTTTCTCTCATTTCTCTAAAGATTCATCTGATCTCTGTTACAAATTTCTCTATCTCAATCTCAAATAATTTACTTGGCTTTGAAACTTTTCATAATTTGAAATAGTCTTCAATTTTCCCTCTTTATAGCTTAAATATGGTGTCATCAGAAAGATCACCTAAGGTTTATAATTTGTAATAGATAGGCCATTGTAATTGATCTCATATATACATTTAGGGTTTCCTGCATCCAAACTGAATTCAATATAATTTGTAATAGATAGGCCATTGTAATTGATCTCATATATACATTTAGGGTTTCCCCCATCCAAACTGAATTCAGAGATAAAATTAACATAGGATATGTGAAGACCTGGCATTAAATGTTCTGAATGAATGTCTATGTTTGCTCACTAATTATAGCCTACAAGTCTGTGAAGTACATCCCTTTTTGTGCACCAAATGCACACAGGAGCTGGTTATAAAATTAAGATCACATCCTACACCATTACCAGATGAAATAAACCCTTGGCAATTCTGCCTGTCTGACAGTACTTCTAACTCCAGTGTGAAGAATGGGTGTATATGTTTCAGAACAAAAGCTATAAGATAGAGTGTAAAGTGTCTTCTGGAGGGGGCTGGAAAATCTTGAAAGAAGTGGATGACTTGGAAAGTGGAAGGGACAATGAAACAATTGGCATAAAATTAGAGGGCATTAAAACATAACCACAATTAAAATTCTCAAATGTTCTCCAAAGCACTTCGATAGCTGGGATATAGGAATTTTGCATTACTTTGAATTTCACACGCACACACACACACACACATACACAGGCAAACACACATAACAAATATTTCATACTCTGCACTTAATTATAATCTGTTAGCACAAAATCCAAGATGGAGAGTGAAAATGAGGTAGAGTAAGTATCTAATCAAATAGTGAAGTAGAAGAATTCCTTTCCATCTTCTTTTGATTTTCTTTGCTTTGTGACTACTATAACTATATTTATTTACAGCCTAGCCTTGTGGATCCTGGAAGATAGAAGGAATTGAGGACCTATAGCCATCTAACCTCCCACTAAAATTAGGAATTAGCATTTTAGATTCTGGGCTTCCTCTCTCTACTTAAATGGGTCTAGGAATAGAGCAATCCCAAATCGTAAAGACACAAGTACTCTTTGTAGATAGTACTAACCATTAGAAAGCTATCTTATTTTTTTCCTTTATAAAACTGTTTTGTTTTTAGTTTTTAACTTTTTAACTTAATTTTTATATTACATTTAATCACATATATCTTTACAGTATATAACATTTCTTTTTCCAGCACAATTATCATGCATATCAGTCAAGACAAAGGCATTACTAACCACATCATCATCATCAAATAGCTTATGACAAAGGCATTACTAACCACATCATCATCATAAAATAGCTTATTTTTCTCAGATTATTATAATTATTAATTCTCATTACTTTTTAAACATTGCATCACTATACATCACTTGGCTTGTAAAGAGAATTTATCTAACACGAAATACTTCTCAGATCAGTCCAGTTGAGAATACTATACATGTTATCCTCAACAGGTAATAAACCATTTCTGTGTCCCACAAATGTCATGCCTCTCTATTTGTTCTCATGCTAGCCTTCTCTCTACTCTTCCCTTCTCCCCAACCCTGTTACACACTGTCTTCAGTGTCCATAACTATTTTCACTGCTTTTATGCCCTCCAATATTTCAGTCTCTACCACAGAGTGCTGATAGTTGTATATATTAAATGGATATATACAGTATCTTTCTTTCATAGCCTGGCTTGCTTCACTCAGCAATAGATCCTCCATATTCAGCCACTTTCTATCAAATGCCAGGGTCTTGTCGTTTCTTGTAGCTGAATAGTATTCCACAGAGTATATATGGCACACTTTTTCGATCTATTCATCTGTTTGTGGACATTTGAGTTGGTTCCATGTCTTAGTGATCATGAATAATGCTGCAATAAACACAGATGAGCAAGCACTTTTCTGACTGAGCACTCTTCTGTCCTTTGGGCAGACACCCAGAAGTGGGATTGCTGGATCAAATGGTGGTTCTATTTGTAGATCTTTGAGGAACCTCCATATTGTTTTCCACAGTGGCTGGACCAATTTACATTCCCACCAGCAGTGTAGGAGAGTTCCCCTTTCATCACAACCCCTCCAGTCCTTATCATTTATTGTATTTTAATCTTCGACATTCTGACAGGGGTTAAGTGGTATCTTATTGTGGTTTTAATCTGTATCTCCCTTATGATTAGGGATGTTGAGCATTTCTGCATATGCTTTTTGGTTGTTCATATGCCTTCCTTAGAGAGATTTTTGTTCAGCTCATTTTCCCGTCTTTTAATTGGGTTACTTTTTCAGGTAAGCTGCTTGAGTTCCTTCTGTATTCTGGTTATCAGTCCCTTATCTGAGGCACAGTTTACAAAAATATTCTCCCATTCTGAGGATCGTTGATTCACATGAATTACTATGTCCTTTGCTGTGCAGAAACTTCTTAACTTGATATAGTCCCACTTGTCTATTTTAAGAATTATTGCCTGGACTTTGGGAGTCTTATTTAAGAAGTCTTTGCCTACTCTAGTGTCTCCCTGAGTTTCCCCAGTGTTTTCCACTAGTAGTTTTAGAGTTTGAGGTCTTAGGTTCAGATCTTTGATCCATTTTGAGTTGATTTTTGTTAATGTTGAAATATGGGGATTCAGGATCAGCAAGTGATGTGGTGGTTAAGGGTGCTGAACTCCCACATGGCCAACCGTGGTTCAAGTCCCAGACCTGGTGGCTTGCTTTCTCACTCTCTCACTCTGTCCCTCTCTGGTCAAATTAAGTAATAATAATAAAGTTAAATAAAATAATTCTTAAAAATAAAATCTGAACCCCAATAAATAGAGTATACATTAAAAATAATAATAGAAAAAGAAGACAAAAAAAGAAATATGGAGATTCAGTTTCATCTTCCTGCAGGTAGACACCCAGTTTTTCCAGCACCATATACTAGAGAGATTTTCCTTTTCCCAATGAATTGACTGGCCCGGTGTGAGTTTAAGCCACTGGGTCCGGGACGCAAACTGCAGTCAACTACATGGGAGTCCAGTGGCATAGCCATTACACTAACTGCTGGTCCCCCACCTGTCTTTTTTTGTGCCAATACCATGCTGTTTTTATTATCATGGCTTTATAGTATATTTTGGGATCAGGGAGTGATATGCCACTCACTCCATTCTTCTTGCACAGGATTGCTTTGGCAATACAAGGTCTTTTATGATTCCAGACAAATTCTGTGATTGTCTTTCCTAGATCTGCGAAGAGTATCTCTGGTATTTTGATTGGAATTGTGTTAAATATGTAGATTAATTTAGGTAGAATTGCCATTTTGATGATATTAATTCTTCCAATCCTGGAACGTGACATGTCCTTCCACTTTTTTGTGTCATTTTCAATATCTTTTAAAAGATTTTCATAGTTTTCTTTATAAAGGTCTTCGATTTCTTTAGTTAGATTTATCCCTGGGTATCTTATACATTTTGTGGCTATGGTAAAAGGTATTCCTTTCTTCAGATCTACTTGATTCAACTTGTTTTATATAGAAATGCTACAGATTTTTGGATGTTGATTTTGTATTCATTTATTACTTGAAGAAGTTTTTTCATGGAAACCTTTGGGTATCCTAAATATATCATCATGTCATCTGCAAATAAAGATATTTTCACCTCTTCTGTCATCTGCAAATAAAGATATTTTCAACTCTTCTTTGCCTATTTGAATGCCTTTTATATTATTCTCTTTTCTGGTTGTACTGGCTAAGACTTCCAGCACTATATTAAAAAGCAGGGAGAAAGTGGGCAGCCTTGTCTAGTACCAGTTTTTAGTGGAAAAGGTTTTAGTTTTTCCTGTTCAGTATAATGTTAGCTATAGGTTTCTCATATATGGCTCTTATTGTGTTGAGAAATGACCCTTCTATACAAATCTTACTGAAAGTCTTAACCATGAAGAGATGTTGTGTTTATCAAACATAGAAAGCTATCTTATATCCAACATGAAATTCCTCTATAATTTCTGTGTTTTGGTCTTCATTCACTCTTTTACAAATAGCGACTAAAGAATAGATTTAGTTTCTCCCCTCC
>NW_006159542.1:868151-888520 GCF_000334495.1 Tupaia belangeri chinensis
TGGTAAACCACTCATATTACAAAAAGTTTTTTTCATGGGGACAGCATGTGGGGCCAGCATCTCTGGTGATTGAGGCGCTGGACTCCCACATGGCTGACTGTAGTTTGACTCCCAGACTTGGTGGTTTGCTTTCTCACTTTCCTTCTCTCTCTCTCTCTCTGGTCAAATTAAAAAATAGTAATAATAATATAAATAATTTTTAAAAAGACTGTTTCCCTTCTAACTTATATTCAGGTCTTGCCTATGGATGACAAGAAATGTTATTTCCATTGAAAGAATGAACATCTCAATAATATCGAGTCTTAGTCTACAAAGATGCATATCTTAACATTTATCTGGGTATTCTTTAATTTTTTTCCGCAATGCCTTTTTGTAGTTGTTTTCAGGGTACAGATTTTGCATAATTTTGTTAAATTTGTCTATAAGTGTCTTATAGTACTAAAAAATTAATATATAATTCAAATATCTTGATATCTACTCTTTTAAAGTGTGTAAGTCTATAGTTTTTGGTATGTTCACTAAGTTGCACTAAAATGACCCTTTCATAAATTTTAAATGCTATCTTAATTTTCAATTATTTATATATAGTTAAAACTATACAGATATACAATTGATTTTTGTATTTTGACTTTGTGTTTTGAGAACTTGCTAAACTCATTTATTAGTTCTAATTAACTTATTGTTGGTATTGGTTAGCATTCCATAGGATTTTCTACATAAACAATCATGTCTTTGAAAAGACAGTTTTAATATTTCTTTTCTTATCTCTATCTTTTACTTTTTTACTTTGCATTATTACTAAGCCTCAAGTAAATTGGTGAATAATGATGATGAGAGTAGACATCATTTTGTTCCTGATCTTAATAGAAACTATTAAGTTTTTCACCATTAGGTATGATGTAGCTATAGGTTTTTCATAGATGTAGAGTTTCCTTCAACTTTAAATGTACTGAGAATTACTTTAATGAATGGATATTGAATTTTATTAGATACTTTTTCTGCATCTATTGGGGTTATCATATGATTATCCTTTTAAAATGTTAATGTGGTGAATTATACTACTATATTAATTTAAAAAATTGCACAAACCTTGTCTTCTTGGGGTGAACCTCATTTGGTCATAATATGTTATTCTTTTTCTGTATCGGTTGATTTGATTTAATTTTTAAATTAAAAACAATTTTTAGTAATTTTTACAAAAGATTTTTGCCACTAGGGCTCATATGCTCATCAGAGAGAGAAAGGGAAAGTGAGAAATCACCCCCTTACCAGGGAGGATAGCCACATCATAACCCCCCTCCTCCAGTTTCTTTTTGGGAGTTTGGGATGCAAATACACATACTCAGCGTGATTTTCAAGCCCTCAGGTCTGGATTAGAACCACGGTCAGCCATGTGGGAGTGCAGTGCCTTAACCACTATGCTACCTGCTGGCCCAGGTTGTTGATCTGTGACTCATTCCTTTTTTGCCCTTCCTTTCTTCTTCTTTACTCCCTCCCTCCATATAAATTTAATTAATTTATTATTAATTTTAAAAATTACACAAACCTTTCCTTCTTGGGATGAACCTCACTTGGTCATAATGTGTTATTTTTCTGTATTGGTTGATTTGATTTAATTTTTAAATTTTAAGAAAATTTCTCCCTCCCTCCATCCCTCCCTCTCTTCTTTCCTTCCTATTTTAATGTCTTAAAATAATTTTATTGACATGGTAATGTTTGCCTCATAAAATGGGCTTGAATTATTTCCTCTTTTTCTATTTTCTGGAAGATATTTTATAGAATTGGCATTATAGTTCCTTAAATGTTTAGTAGAATTTATCCAAGGAAGCCATCTGGGCCTGGTATTTTTAGGGAGAGAATGTTTTCAATTATGAATTTAAATTATTTAGCAACTATGGACCTATACAGGATTTTTTTTTTCCTTGAGCGAGTTTTTGTGGTTTGTATCTTTTAAAACTTTTGCCCATTTCGTTTAAGTTATGAAATTTATTGCCACAATGTTTTCTTACTATTTCCTTATTATTTTGCCTGTAGGACCTCTGAGAAATTTCCTCTCTTTCATTGTTGATATTGATAATTTGTGTTTATTCTTTTTCCAGATCAGTTTAGCCAAAGTTTTATCAATTTTGCTGACTTTTTTGAAGAACTATCATTGATTGGCTTTATGTTTTTGTTTGTTCGTTTCCCCCACTTTCCCTTGCTTGGTAGCAAACATTGTTTTAACAACCACTTGTGGGCCAGTAGGTGGCATGGTCATTGAGGTGTTCAACTCCCACATGGCTGACCGTGGTTTGAGTCCCAGACCTGGTGGCTTGCTTTCTCACGTTCTTTCTCTCTCTGTGTCTCTTTCTGGTGAGCACACATACCCTATAGCAAATTTAAAAATAATAAATTAATTAAATAATTCTTTGACAAAACAAAATCAATCGTTAGTAGGGTCCCTTTGCTGAAGATAGACAAAAATAAATTCTCTATTTTTTTCTCTCAGAATCCAATGTTACTTAAATAGTGTGCCCCAACTCCTATTTATATGACTAACTCCCTTCTTCTGCTCTTGTTCATCTGTAATTCATTTTCTATGCACAGCTAGCTAGTGATTGAAAAAAATATAAATGAGGTCATATCATTCTCTTTGAAGTTCTCCTATAACTTTCCATTGCATGTAGAATAAAATCCGATATCCTTACTATGGTTTCTGCATTTTGATGCTTTTGGCTGCAAGTAAGTGAAAGAAGACTAACACAGATTTAAGTGATAAGAAAATGCTTTGTGCTATAAATCCAGAAGTCCTTAGGTGGATCAGGCTCTAGGTTTGATACCAAATAGTAGCCCCAAAATGACTTCTAAGATCTAGGATCTTTCTGTTTCTGGGCCCTACTTTTGTCAGCATTGGCCTTTTTAAATGCAAGATGTTTCCTTTCTTAATGAGAAATAGCTGCCTGCCATGGGCAACATGCTTCTTGCATTAAAAAGGCCTTCATAAGACACATGAGCATCCTGGAAATAATGGCTGTCTCAGGGGGTTATTGTATACCTACTGACTGAGATTAGTCAGGATGCCATATGCATTTGAAGTCGGTATAGTTACATGAGGTTCTTTCAAAACAGAAGGAGCGGGGTTGGGTGGTCATGCCTCTGTGAGGCTGACCTACCTGGGGAAGTTCTGGCTTCTTATCCAAAGATCTCCCTGAGTGTAGTGGGCAGTCACTTGTACTGGACCACAGTGTTGGGAGCCTATTGGGAGAGCTGTCTCTTTCTCTCTCATACTCATGGAAGAACTTTTTTAAACAATGAAGAAGGGGGGATGTATGTTGGGTAAGTAACCGACATTGTGTACTACATGGGCCTCCAATGGCCTTCATGACTCCATCTTTAACCATTCCACTCCTCCCTCCCTCACTAACTCCAGTTACAGTGGCCTCTGTGTTCTTCAGACACAACAGTCTCTTCCTGACTTAGGGACTTTGTACATGTAGTTTCTTCTGCATTGCTATTCTGTCCTGAGATATTTGACATCTTCGTATTATACAAGTTTCAGATTAAATATCACAACCTCAAAGAGTCCTCCTTCACCTTTCAATCCAAAATATTTCCCCTTCCTTCAATTTCCTTTCTACATCCCACTCTTTTCTTTAGAGAGAATTTTGCTATAGGGCACGTGTGCTTGCCAGGAAGACAGAGAGAAACAGAGAGGCAGAAAGCAAGCTCTCTGGGGGGATGGCCATGCCACAATCCCTTCTCCTCCATTTTCCTCTCGGGATTTTGGGCATGCAAGCACATGCACCTGGCTTGAGTTTTAAGCTGCTGGTTCTGGGATTGGCACCACAGTCAACTACAGCGACATAACCATTAAGCAACTACAACGACAGAACCATTAAGCTGTCTGCTGGTCCCCCATCCTACTCTTTATTAAAACAGATTCCTTTATTTGTTCCACAGCACCATTGTATATTTTACGATTATTTGTTTACTTAGCTTATTTTCTATTCCCTCATTGTTCCACATCCTCACCTGTAATGGGACTGTTAAGTCCATGAGGCCAGGAACTTGTCTGTTTTGTTCACACCAGTACTCCAGTTTCTGATGCTTAGTAGACATTAAGTTATTGGTGGGAAGAGTGATGAAATGGATGAGTGAATTTATGTAACTTTCCTTAGAACACCAAGAAAATCTGTATGCTAGAAATTATATACAGACCAGACCATAGGGCCCAGATGAATACTTTAAAGTTTTTTTCTCTTTGGTTTAAACAAAAGATGTGAAAACTTTTGTCAAATACATATTTATCTAAAAAGTTAGCCTCCAAGAAAAATAATTTTTATATGTCGCATACAATTGATTGCTAAATTACTGATTATTTTTATGTATCACACACAATTCTTTTTTTTCTTAGTTTTTGCTATAGAGCATGTGTGCTTGCTAGAGAAAGACAGACAGTGAGAGAGAGAAAGAGAGAGAGAGAGAGAGAAAGTGAGAAAGCGAGAAAGCACCACCCAGAGAGGATGGCCCCACCCCAGTCCCTTCGCCTCCATTCTCCTCTTAGGATTTTTTTGCATGCATGCACACATGCCCAGTGTGTTTTTCAAGCCATCAAATCCAGGACTGTCACTGTACAATTGGCCATGTGGCATCCAGCCTCTTTGACTGCCTTGCCATCTGGCTGCCCCCCACAATTCTTTGTGAGAAATACACTCACAGGTCCAATGCCAAAGAGAGATATAAGGTTCATGGAAGCGAGACTTTGTTTCTCTCTCTTTCTCTCTGCTTATTTTAAGTTTTTTTTAGGTTTTTACCATAGGGTATATGTCCTCACTGGAGAGAAACAGACAGTGAGAGGGATAAATCATCTCCCTGGGGGATGGATACACCGCAGTACCTTCCTTTCCATTCTCCTCCTGGGATTTTTGGCACATATTGCACACGCCTGCTGTTATTTCAAGCCGCTGGACTTGGAACTCCAACTGTGGTCGGCTATGTGGGAATCCAGTGCTTTAACTACCATGCCACCTGCTGGCCTTGAAGCAAGACTTTAATGGCTTTCTTGCAAGATTGGGTGTCTGATGGACGGACATGCCTGGAATAGTTAGAGCAAGCAATTTATCACCTAGTGTGCAAGTCCACCCCCTAGCTTCTCACTGACTGAATACTGTGGGATGTGCAATCTTCCTGGACATTGCTTAAGTTTTATGATTCTTTATTAGGTATTTATTTCCCCTCCCCTCTTTTGTCTGGGGGAAAGGCTCAGGCTCAGGACAAGCCAGCAAAAAAGGGCTGTCAAATGTTCTGAGAAGGAAGAACCAGGAAGTGAAAAGGAGCAAAGGGCTGGTGACCAGTCACCATCACCCTCTTGAAAAGTCATTTTTCAAGGGCAACCTATTGTTTTTGGGTTTTGTTAGTTCAGGATCTTTCCAGGATTGTGTACTTTCTGGGGCTGTCACATCTGCAGGCTGGTTAGGCAACTTCTGTTAAGCTATTCTTAAAATGAATTACTTTGTCTATTTCCTTACATTCTATAATTCAGGAAAATGCTAACCCACTTAATTTATAGAAATGTATTTATAAAATTAAAAGGAGAAACATAGATAACAATTAGCTATAACGTATAGTGGGGAAATAATCTCATTTATAATAGCAACCTAAACAGTGAAATATCTAGTAATAAACTTAACCAAATGTTTAAGATCTATGAAGAAATCTCCAAAACACTATTAAGGATGCAGAAGTTAACCTGAACAAATACCTATTCTTGGAAAGAAAATCTCAATATTATCAGATAGCCACACCCCTAAATTAATACATAAATTTAAAATAATGACAAAAGAAATGCCAAAGATTTCTTAAGAGTTTAAGGAAAAATAAAGTAGATAGGGAGAGTCTGAAAGAGATCAATTGTCAGAAACTAGCTCCACATGTTATAAATTTGTAACTACTGTAATTGATATTAACAAACTTAGGCAATGAACAGTTCAGTGGAAAAGAAGAGTGTAAAAAAATGAGGGGACTTCAAAATGTTCATAGAAAAAGTGGAACTAAACTAAGTTATTTTGGTATAAATAAGTAAATTAATAAATGAATAAAATCCATGCATAGCAGGGCCCAGCAGGTGGTATGGTGGTTAAAGCTCTAGACTCCCAAATGGCTGACTGCAGTTCGAATCCTAGACCTGGAGGTTTGCTTTTTCACTTTCCCTTCTCTCTCTCTAGTCAGATTAAAAAATAAATAATAACTAATCCCGTGAGATAAATAATTCTTTTTAAAAAGACAATTAGATATTTTTTATTATTTTATTTAACTTTATTTATTATTATCATTATTATTTTCCAGTTTTGATCAGAGAGAGAGAGAGAGAGAGAGAAGGTGAGAAAGCAAGCCACCAGGTCCGAGACTTGAACCATGGTCAAGCACCTTTAACCACCATGTGGGAGTCCAGCACCTTTAACCACCATGTCACTTGCCGGCCCCAGTGAGATAAATAATTCTAAAAAAAAAAAATCCATGCATAGTTTTTTTCATGATGTACATTTCCTGTGAACTGGGCCCCAGTGAGATAAATAATTCTAAAAAAAATATCCATGCATAGTTTTTTTTCATGATGTACATTTCCTGTGAACTATTTGAAGATCCCTTAGTATATCCAAATACTAGTAGGAATTTATTGTATCATGAAAGTCACCATTTCATTTAAGTGAAGAAATGATGAATTAACTAGTGCATGGTATTATTAGCATCTGCTCCTAACTCTTCTTCTCTCTGACTTAAGTATAAGTTGCTCTTGAAAGCACTTCTCAATAAATTACCCGTGCAAGAAACTTCCTCTCAGTTTTGCTCTAGAGGATCCAATCTAAGACATCCACAAATGGGACTGATTAAATAAATTAGAGTATTGCATGCAGTGTCTACTACCTAGACATTAGGAAGAGAGAGGCAACATTTCTCTTCTTACTGATATGAATGGTCTCCAAAATAGAGTAGAAAAAGCAAGTTTCAGGTTAATATGTCTATTATGCTATCATTTATATTAAAATAAAGGGCAGCTTATAAATATGGTTAAGTACATATTGCTTATTTCTCTAAATATAGCCAAGAGACAACAGCATTTTCTTGATGTACATAGGAGCCCAGGTGGGATCTGTGAGATGAGAAGGAAGAAGTCAGAGTATATTTTGTCCTATATACTTTTTTCTGCCTTTAAATATTATACCATATGAATAATTTTATCTATTAAATTATATTATTTAACAACGTTAAAGCAAAAAATATTACTGCTGTCAAGTATCTTAGGTTTAGGGGAATGTTAGACATCAGAAGTCTTTTTACCTGCCCTCAGGAATAGACCACATTTTTAAAAAATTAACATGTCAGTATTCTAAATGGAAACATATGGTTTTGAAGTCCTTGGAGACTGCAAAAAATTTATCCAATTATCTATATCTTAAAGATTCTCTCTGCAGTTTTGTTAATTTACTTAGTAAGCACTTCCCTTACAGTTAATACCATGGCAACATTCAACTGACCCTTTCCAAATTATCACAAATTGCCATGTATCTTTATTTAAATGAATGTGCTTGTTCTGAACCTGACTTTAATTACCATTCATTTCACTGCATTAATTAGGATAGATTTCCTGCCTCCTTCATACCTACGGCCACACAGACACTACACCATTATTTGTTACGGTTGGCCTTTGGCTACAAATTCTACACGCACATCTGCTGTGAATTGTCTGAGAGGCTCAAAAATACTGCGTGATGTCAATGCATGGTCCTGAAATGTGAGTTTACACATCATCTCTGCCTCATAAAACAGAAGTCGTGGTTATATTGAAAACCGAAAAGGCTGAAGATATTTTATACTCTCTTCTTGTTCATTTCTGAGACCAGGGTATATATATCAACCCTCACACAGCCTTATTCTTCCCCTATATGTGTGCTAGTTTTTGAGACAAGATGAGCATTTGTCTTTCTTTCTTTTTTTATAACTTTATATCAGTACTTAATGAATTTAACATTAATTTCCAATGGAAACAAATCGTATTAGGGGACTGGCCCCATAGACTAGTTGTTAAGGAAGCTGGATTCCACGTGACTGACCATGACTGGAATCCTGGCCATGATATCTTTTTTTTTATTATTAAGATGAGCATTTTTTCTAAAATACTTCACTCCCTGCTGGTCACCCCTGCTATATCTATATATCCATTTAGAGATGGCTCAAGAAACAAAGGTCAGGAAGGCTGGTATTACACATTTTATAGGGATGGCCATTTGTTTATTTAATAAACATTTATTGAATCCTTATGATGTACCAGGCCCTGCACTAAATATCTGAGCAAATGGTGGTGGGTATGGTATGCAGCCTTGAGGAACTTAGACTTACTTTTTAAAAAAGATTTCATTTTATTTATCATTATTATTATTTTTAAAATTTTCTACAGGGCACATGAATGAGAGAGAGAGAGCAAGGAAGCTGCCAGGTGTGGGACTTGAAGTGTGGTTGGCCATGTGGGAGTCCAGTGCCTTAACCACCATGCCACCTGCTGGTTCTACACTTACTTTTGAGAGTTAGATAGCAAACAATTTCCTTCTAGTTGTACCTAAAGGAAAAGGACACTATAACATTTAACACTCTATTTAACACTCATATAAATATATGAGTATTTGTGTATGTATACAGATAGATGTTGACATATATACATAAGTTTTAAATTAAAGATTCTAGGCACTAGAATTAGCACAAATGAAATGGAAAGGCTAAAGATGACAGCTTATTTGTTTGAACTGTGGTCAACTATGTGGGAGTTCAGTGACGTAGCCATTATGCCATCTCTTGGTCCCAATATTAGGCTATTTCTAAAAACTTACTCTAAAATATTCTTGGCAGTCTCCCAAAATGCTTGAAAATTTTTGCTGGCTGTTTCTATCTCACCTGGGGTTCTTTGGAGGTTTAGGGTCTTTTTACCTTCAGGAAAGCAAATATAATATTTCTTTATTTCCTTTTTCTCTGGCCTTTCTCCCATGTTATGCTTTCGACTATTCATTTGAACACCAAATAAAATTATCCTTTCACTGGAAAGTCAAAACATGAATATAGCTGGCAAAAATGTATTAGGTCAATAATACGATTGGAATTATAACGAGAACGAAGTATGGATATTACATAGTACATATAATAGACATGGAAATTGAAGCTAAAATGAAACTTTCTATAGCTGCAAAAGAAGAAATGTCTAACAGATGACTTTGTATTAAGTAATAAATTCTAGAAAAGAGTGTAAAGTTGGGATATAAAATTATAGTTGGAGACAGCAAAGCAATCTATAATATTTTATGATTGTAAAATAAATCATTGGGCATGATAATGGAATTTTTTACCAGTTAAAAAATATTTCTCTTTGGTTAAGAAATTTGGCTCAATTTAGAGATTTAAATATATACACACATACACATACACACACATGCTATTTTTTTCTGGTTTACAATGTTGCATGTATTCAGGTCAGTATACTCAGTAAAATATATTTAGCATAATACAGTTTATAAAATTTTTTCAGACTTCATCTGCCAGGAATGATTTTTGTTTGGTATGTTTATGTTGTAAATGAAGAGAACAACTTTTCTTTCCATCAAAAGTTTTCATATTTAGGGACTAGCAGTTGGCATAATGACTATGTTGCTGGACTCCCATGTAGTTGACCGCAGTTCGAGTCCTGGGCCCAGTGACTTAAACTCATGCTGGATGTGTGTGCATGCATGCCCAAGATCCTGAGAGGAGACTGGAGGAGAAGGGATTGCGGCATGGCCATCCCCCCTAGGGAGTGATTTCTTGCTTTCTGTCCCTCTGTCTCTGTCTTTCTGGTGAGTGCACACGCCCTTATAGCAAAAACCTCTCCCAAAATAAATAAATAAATAAAATTTTCAATATGTAATAAAGTAGAGTGGTTCTCATTCTTTCAAAAGATGAACACAACCACACTGCCGAATTTTTTGAAATAACATCATCTTTTGTTTTAAGATAATATTTTATTTTCTGATTTAAATAAATAGGCACAATTATTCTCATGATTGTTCGTCATTAAAATTGACAAAGGGACCAGCAGGTGGCATGATGGTGAAGGCTCTGTACTCTCAAATAGCTGACCATGGATTGAGTTTGGACCCAGCAGCTTGAAAATCACTCCAGGTGTATGAATGTGTGTGCCCCAAATCCTGAGCGATGAATGGAGAATAAGGGACTGTAGCTTGGCCATCCCCTCTAGGGGTGAATTCTCACCTTCCCTTTCCATCTGTCTCTCTGGTGAGCACATGTGCCCCATGGCAAAAACCTAAAAAGAAAAAAAAAGATGTTAATGCATGTTCAGTACATTTCAGGTAATATTTTTTATGATAATTCCATTGTGTCCTGAAAATGACTAAGGTTTATTTATTAATGTTCTCCATGGTGAGAGTCAGTCAGAGACACCACCCCCCGACAGGGTTTCAATGCCATGTTCCAATCCCCAGGCCCAGCCAACATGGTGAGAGTCAGTCAGAGACACCACCCCCTGACAGCGTTCCAATGCCATGTTCCATCCCCCAGGCCCATCCCAGATCATGGGCACACACATCCCTGCTGTGTTGTGGACACATGCAGCCTGATTTAGTTCAGGGAAGTCTCTGGATGCAAGCTGGTAACTTTCCCATGTGGGTTTACCTTGCAGAGCATCATGCTTTACTAAGGCATTATCACCTAGACTCAAAAGGGTATTTTAATAATAGGAAAATTTTTGGCAAAGTTCATATGTATGAACTTTTTTCAAGATATCTTCTTTCTATGTGAAAAAATGTAGACAATTGGACAAATCTTTTTTTTTAATTTTTTTTTTTAGCTTTGTTATAGGGTGTGTGTGCTCGCAAAAGAGAGACAGACAGAGAGAGAGGGAAAGTGAGAAATAATCTCTCAGGGGAGATGGTCAGGTCACAATCCCTACTCTTCTAGTCTCCTTTTGGGATTTTGGGCACACACACACACACATGCGCCTGACATGGTTTTCAAGCCACCAGGTCTAGGACTTGAACCCTGGAGTCAGCCATGTGGAATCCAGTCAACTTAACTTCTATGCCACCTGCTGTCCCCTTTTGTCAGTTTTAATGACTAAAGATCATGAAAATAATTGTGTCCATTTATTTAAATCAGAAATAAAAATATTATCTTTAAAAAAAGGAGGGTGGTGTTATTATGAAAGATTCTCCAGATTTTTATACTTGCGGCACAGATACAAAAATTAGATATATAAATTTAATATTCACAAATGATCATTTATACCTTCATGATAAACAGTAAGGATCTTTCATAGCAGTTATAGAGGCAAAAAATTTTTTTTTACCTGGGTGATAGCCTGAAAATACTTTATAATCTATAGAGGACAGCTGTTTATATAATTCTTGGATATAATACAATTTATATTCTTCTATTTCCTTAAATTATGTTAATTGGTTTTGAGCCTTTACACTCATCTGTAATGCAGGAAATTCAGTATTTGTTTTGTGGACAGTATCCATTCTCCCTGAATGAGGGTTATACACAAAAAACAGAACTTAACCTTTGAGGGTTTTGTGAGCCTAAAATATAATGTCTGTAAAGTACTTGGCCCACAAGTACCGAGGCCCGTGAATGTCATCTGTGACCATAGGTACACTTTTTCCAAATGGGCGAACAACTTCTCTTATCATTTGCTTAAAAAATGAAGTGCTCCCAGCAAATTCTTCAATAATTTGATATTGATTTCCACATAAAATTGTCTATTTTCACTGACCACCTTTTCTAAAATTTATCTCCAAACTTGTGTTCTTGGGTGGCATTATTTATGCTTTAGGTTCCACGTTGTTATTGTTTCACCTCTTTTGGGACCTTTCTTGGCCTTCTGGTAAATATTATATTCTGGAGCAAAGTCCTTGAAGTGTTGTCCTCCCTCGAGTTACCTCGCATCATCTAGAACTGTGGTGTTGCCTGGGTTGCCCATTTTTTCCTGTGATATCTCCCATGTTCAGATCTTAACATTTTGGTCTTTGCCTTTGTGCTTATTCACTCCCAGGCTTCCTCAGGGTACTGAGTGGGACAAAACATTCACATTCTGAGAAGAGGCAGCTACAGATAGAGCCAGGTACCTCCCCATGACTTACGGGAGGCAGAACTACCCAGTTAAGTAAACTGATACTAGTCCTTTTCAGAATACACCATTGTGGTTAAGAACACAGCTTTATGGAGCCAGACTACGTGGGTTTGAATCCTGGCTCTACTACTTACTAACCATATGCCTTTAGTTGTTTAACCTAGTTAAATAAACTCTCTGTGCTTCTAGTTCCTCATTTAAAAAATAAAGATAATAGTACCTACTCCAGAGGGCAATTAGAATAAATTAATCCATTATTAGGATGATGAGGGCGGGCAGCAGTAAGATATGACCCTCTGTGAGGCTGACACATGGAAAGGACCCCAGTTCATGTTCAGAGACATTTCTGAGTACTCTGGGCACACTAGAGTTCATGATCCAGGGCCAATGGAGGCTGGGGGTGGATTGTGGTGTCAGGACCCTATTGGGGATGTTGTCTCTATGTCTCTCTCAGTCAAGTAGGAAATAAATAAACTTTAAATAAAAACAGTGATAGTACGGTTATAATTTACCAATTCTCTTCCCTCTACTGGGCAAGGAGAGAAGTGAATGATTAAATCTCTCTCCTCATAACTTTGAGTCTCTCCAGCAAGGAGTCAAACCTGTGCAGGAGCAGAGGGGGAGGGGAGGAGATGAGATTTAAATCATGCTTGAGAAAGAAATATCTAACTGGTTTGGAATTTTAATACTTTTTTAGAACACATCTGAAGAACCATGGGATCTGTGCAAGAGTTAATTAAGAATTAAAAAAAGACTTTATCACAAGTTCGAGAAAAATAAAAACTATTTCTTATTTTTTATTTCTCCAACCTGACTCCTCCTCAGTAATGCTAATGATGCCAGTGTTGATAACTAACTGCAGGCAGGATAGATTTTCTTGGATATACATTACCATGGCAAATAATCAAACTTAAAAATCAGTTTATTATTCATACCCATTAGGATGGCTATCCTAAAAACTTCAGAAAGTAGCAGTATGGATGGGAATGTGGAGAAACTAGAACTACTAGTTGGGAACATACAATGTATAAGCACTTTGGAAAACAGTTTGACAGTTTCTCAAAAATGTCAAATGTACAGTTACTATATGACCTATTGATTCCACTCCTAGCTGTCTAAGAAAAATGAAAACATATTGTCCACGCAAGAAATGTGAAAAGCTCAACACAACATTATTTTATAGTAGCCAAAAAGTCAAAGCAACTCAAATGTTCATCATTCAATGAATGGATAAATAAAATGTGGCATATCCAAATAATGGAATACTATTCAGCCCTAAGAATGATGTCCTGATGTGTTATATGGGTAACCTTAAAAACATGGTAAGTGAAAAAGGCAAGTCACAAAAGCCTATATATTATATGATCCTATTTATATGAAATATCCAGAATAAGTAAATCTAGAGAGACAGAAAGTAGGCTAGTGGTTTTCTAGAGCTGGGAGTGGAGTGGGGTAAGAAGTGACTATTAATGATACAGTGGGTGAAGAAAATATTCTAAATTTAGATTATGGTAATTATTGTACAGCTCTGTAAATATGCTACTATCATTTGAATTGTGCATTTTAGAAGAGTGAACTTTATGATATGTAAATTATATCGCTATAAAGCTTTTCGAAAATTAGTTTATTGTTCTCCTGCTTTTGAAATTAGTGCCGCACTTTCTCTGACCTCAGGCTTTCTATGTCGGAATAAATAATTTTGTCTTCTCCCTTCATGTGACTCACTTACCAGTGAATGATAGTAATGGACATTTATCATCTTGTTTGGCTGGTCAGACTCTGAATTCACTTCCAAGTTTGGAGAAACCCTTTGCTTATGCGTATGAGTGGGATGCAGCCATTACGCCAGCTATGGTCTGAATGTATCCTCCCCCAAAGTCATGTATTGAAACCTAATTGCCAATGTGTTAGTATTGAGAGGCGGGGCCTTTTGAGAAGCAATTAAGTCAAGAAGGCTCCATCCCTGTCCTTAGTGCCCTCTTGAAGGATATTTGGAAAAAAAAAAAAAGGATGTTTGAAGTCCTTTTTTTTTTGTCATGCTAGGACACAGCAAGAAGGCTCTTACCAGATACTGAATGTTAGTGCCTTGACTTTGTACTTTCCAGCTTCCAGAACCATGAGAAATAAGTTTCTGTTCTTTATCTATTACCTGGTCTCAGGTTTTTTTTTTTTTTTTTTTTTTTTTAAATAACTGCACAAAGGACTATGACAGCCTCCCATCAGAGAAACTGAAAACACTAGACACTTGCTTTTGGCTGGGTTAAAGGCACCAATTCCAACATGGGCTTGACCAACACCTTCTAGACTGAGTCAGGCACTAGAGAGAGATTCAAAGAAGCAGAGACAGTGGCCTATCCATTCTAATAGTAGGTGAGTAGTGGAAGCAGCCAGTCTGGTTTCCAGGGGGGTGTCTGTGTCAAGTGGCAGGCAGCAGAAGCAGAAAAAGGCAAGGCTTTGCTGAACTCAGCAGAAGTGGTGATTGATTTTTGGCTTGATCTTGGCTGTGATCAAATGCTGCTTTGTCTTATGGCCCTACCTGTTTTTCTGAGCCTGGTTTTCCATCCTTCCTAGCAATTTCATGAGCCAATTAATATCCTCCCAATCAATTCCTTCCATCATCAATTTCTCTGCTTGCGATTTAGAATCCTGTTTGATACAGTCAGCAAGGCTGGATGATTTTCATCCTGAAGGATCTCCAGGATTTATCTCTTCAGATTCTGTAAGTGCTTATTTACTCAGTGACTACTATATGCCATCCACGAGCTCGTTTATTCCTCAACATAACTTAGTGCTGTAAGTCTTTCCACTCCCAGATGAGGAAACAGATGAGGCTCACTGAAATGAATATCTCTCAGATTCAAACCCAGGCCAAGCCTAGTATCGTGCCCATAAAATCGATGTAGTCCCATTTCCATTTCCACTGCTGCCACATCTCATCTGTTAATTCCTGAAGGAAAGATCTCACTCCTCTGTCTCCCTCTGTTTCCTTCCTTTGAATCGTTGTGGTCATCATTGCCAGATTTCTTTGTAAAAGTGCTGTTGATTCCCCTGTACAAGAGTGTATAAGAACTCCCTATGGTTTCGGTACTCAGACCTCAGAAAGGTGTTTACAGCTGTCATCTGATGCCTGCTTCCTCTCCGGTGATATCTCTCACTAATTCTAAACAAGTCTACCACTTGCCAGCAGGGTAAGCCCTGTTTTCACTTAGTCTGGCTCAATTTACTGCAGACAGTAGGCCCTTAGCAAATATCTTTAATCTGGAGACAGACTAAAGACGAAATACTGAATTCACTCCTCATGTTTCCACTGTAAACTCCAAATACTATGACAATGATGATCTGGAGAACAATAAAATAAGCATCAAGGATCATATGGCAAAAATCTATTGGAATGTGATATTCTTGGCAGGAAATCATTTCAGAGTGGAAAATGTTTGCTAAATATAAACACTGTAAAAACATGTGTACCGTCAGGCTTTATTATTAGATTCCCAGGGATTTTTATTTAGAAGCTGAAGAACTTGCAAGGCTGTGCCATTCCTGGAATGGAATTTAGGCTTGCTTTCTGAAATCAATCTGGGCAAGTCTTTTTGCACATGAGCATTCTTAGAAAGTCTTTGAACATCTATTCTTACTTAACTTATACTGGTGGCACAAAGTCCAAAAATAAAATCTCCATGAGGTTCTGCTTGCTTCCTGCTTTAGTAGCACTGGCAATTCTCCAAGCAAAGCACATGCGCTTAGTAAGTTCTCTATTGCCTCTCCATTGCCAGCATTGATTTGTCGAAGTCTAGATGCAGGGCAAGGTTGGGAATGGTATGAACCAGAGTGAATTAAGGAGTCTGAGCAGGAGAGTATAGAGAATGGGAAAACTTGCCACGGAGAGAACTGGAATGCAGGGGCAATTATGGAGGGCTGGTCAGGAGGGACAGACCATCCACAGTGAATACTAGAGCCTGTCAGTGGGACTGAGCAGAGAGGCCTTGCCTGGCTCCTGCCCTGCACTGCTCATCTCTCTCCACTGGAGCTACTTAGGGTTCAAACCAATCCTGACTATTAGCAAGAGGGATGGAGGGATCCACCAATTTCACAGAATGTCCTCTTAGTTTTGGGTCAGGCCCTAGTAAGGACCTTACAAGTGATGCACCATGAGAGTATCTGGTCAAATAGCTCCATAAAGTCCAAGCTAATGTCTGGATGCCACCACCTGCCACTTATTCCCCTGTACTTTCTTGTGGCTCCCAAGTTACTTTCCCAACATGGCTGTCACTCCATTCTTATTGCAATAAGCTTTAAGCCCATTGGACCAGTCTCCCAGTTGCTGCTTGCTCATCTGGGTCACCACCCATTGTTTAGATCAGTACCATCCTCTATCACCTCTTGCCAGGTAGAGCCTGTGCCCTCAGGGCCAGTCTCCCTACATATCGCCCTGGAAGCAGACCTAATTTCAGACCCTGAGCACACACTAACTTCACTTGTCTCTACTCCTCAGAGAGTTAACAGGAGCTGAGGGAGCTGTCAGGGGCTCAGCCATGGGTTAAATGCTTTGACAGCATAAACCAGAAGAGTGAGTCAAAAGCCTAGAGGAATAGAAGGAATAAGGGAGCCTACCAAAGAGAACAGGGCTTGATTTGCCCACAGAAAAAGCATCCCCTTTGGGTAGAATACTTTAAAGAAGCTGCTCTTCCTTCAGGTAGATACAACCTGTAGTGGTTTGAATGGTGGCCTCAGAAGACATGTCTAAGTCCTAACCCCTAACACCTGTGAATATCCTCTTACTTGAAAATAGGGTCTTGGCAAATGTTATTAAGTTGAGCATCTTGAAGTTATATTATCTCTGGGTTATTTAGCTGGATCCCAAATTCCATGAAAGGTGTCTTTGTAAAAAGAGAAACATGGAGAGAAGGAAGCCATGTGGTGATGGAGGTAGAGACTGGAGTGGTGTGAGTATAAGCCAAGGAATGCCTAGTATTGATGGCCACTGTTAGATGCTAAGAGAGGGACATAGAACAGATTCTCCCTTGGAGTCTCCAGAAGAGACCAACCTTACCAACATTTGATTTAGGATTTCTAACCCCTGGAGCTGTGAGTGGATAAATTCCTGTTTTTTAAAGTTAGTTTGTGGTAATTTGTTAGAACAGACCTAGGAAACTAGTACACCACCCTGAGAAGGAGACTTGGCTTCCTGACAGAGTGCAAGCCAGCTTTTGGCCTCTGCTGCCCCACAGCCTGGTATCTCGGTGCAAGGTTTAAACTGCACAACTGTTCACCAGGGCATTAATGGAGAGCGAACTGAAATCCACACAAATAATTTTAGAGTCAGCAAATGGTAGCAGAAGAAGAAAAATTTCTGGAGGCAGATAGAAGTCTGAGATTCTGACACTGTCACAAGTTAATGGGACTTCGAGCATCATTTCTCATTTGAAAGAATGGGGAGGGGAATAGCATTTAGTGCTCACCTTTTGGGAATAATTATTTTTGTGACTTCCCTAGATGGCTCTCAGAACTGGATGACAATGTTCAGTGCTTGGTGTCCCACCTGTCCTCAGGAGAGATTTATTTTCTGTTCTTCCCCGTGTTGAGCAACTGGTATCAGGATGTCAGGAGCGCAAAGGCTGCTGACTGCATGCTGCAACTTTGCTTCAACCCAGGAATGTTTGGGGCCTCTCAAAATATCAGCCAATGGTATCTGCCCTTGGCTCCACTGGCTTTGTGGGAGAATGAAATGGACATCCAGGCTGGATGAGAGAGGGAAGAGATAGAGCAGGAACTAGAGTTTACAATGATCGTTCCCCTAATATGGCCACAATTTGAATCTACTCTACTTATTTATTTTATTTGTAGCACTAAGCACATGCAAAACTAGTTTAAAACAATTTCCAAGATGAACACAAGCTCTATAACTATCATTTTGGTCTTAGTAGGATTTCAGGTGGGACTAGGGTTCTTTATTCCAGTATGCCCATATTTGATGTTTTAAGGCAAGAGGAAATTACTTCATTTTCATAAAAAAAATAAAAATAAAATAAAAAGGGAAAGTTGGTGGTAGTAGCTTTGGATTAGGAGAAAAGGAGAGGAGAATGGGTTCACACTTTCTACCAAGTGGAGTCTGTCTGGCCATGCTGAAGAACAGGGACATTGAGCAGGTTCTGAATGCAAAGTTTGTTCAAATACAACATTGATATACACTATTAAGAGCATTTTGATGGTTCATAAACCCTTATAAATCATGTATGTACAAAATAGTATATATGAAATCTGTACATCTTAAATTTGATTATATTTAGTGTTATATATATTTGGTGGATAAAGTGAATTAAAGTCTTTATTTTTATAAACCTACTCCAGTGTGACATTGGAGGGTAGTTCATGTATCTGAGTTGGAGAATTAGGAGAGCCCCCAACTGGTCCTGAGTGTCCTGGTTATAGAGGTGCTCAGGTACCTGGCATGACAAAGCAGTGAGTCCAGAGATTGTCAGGAGAGAAGAATGGTTGTATCTTGTCTTCCCATGAAAGTTGCCTTATGAAAACTTGTACTCTACCTATGATGGAGCAACAGTTAGCTGAGAAGAGAGCTAATATACACTGGTATTTCATCCAGGGAAATCCCAGGGTGTCCCTCCTCTCCTGCCCTGAGCACATTTTTTGGATCCGTTAAGACCTTTAGTGGAATGACATTAGGCTGTCTAATGACTGGGACCTTGTGGTATTTTCAGAGCAGGAGATAGCAAAAACATGGCTTTTGTTATCTTTATATTATGTTATCTTTGATAATGAAGACTTATTTCCAGTGAGTAATGATCTACTGAGGTAGCTCTGTGGCATGAGCCTTATCCTTGTTTGCATGCGTGTGTGTGTGTGTGTGTGTGTGTGTGTGTAACTCACATAAAACAAGTGGGCTTCAAAGGACTCAGTTCTGCCTATTGAACTGACAGATGCATGTACATTGGAACTGTGAACTTGTTCACCCCATAAAGCAGAGCTAAAATAAGCCCTTCTATAACTTTACATCCCATTCATCACTACCAGGAACTCTGAGGCAGAAGTTCATTGTTTTAAAGATAGTTACATGAGGATGCTGAAGGATTAACTAAAACATTTTCTATGTGTTATCCTGGAGTCACTGTCCCGACCCGGGGGACAGTCAGTCGGACAGTCGAACAGATTTCCTGAGGGAAGGAGTGAGAGACAGGACGAGCAGCACAGTGTTACAACACAGAGATGACACAGTGTTACATACAGCTCTTCAGGGTCCTCTGTTTATTGTGGGCAGCACAGAGACGACACAGTGTTACAACTCTTCAGGGTTGTCCGGAGATGACACAGTGTCACAGCTCTTCAGGGTCTTCAGGGTTGTCTGGCAATTGTGGGCCAGGGATCGTGGTTATATACATGTTGGTGGGCAGTCATTGGTTGAATGAAGGATTGTAAAAGGTGGGTTATGATTGGTTGCTTTTGTGGACCAATCATGAGGTGCTGGATATGCAAATCTGAGGGATTCTAGTGGCCAATCAGAGTGTGGTTTTGAAGGTGAGGTTTTGAAGGGAAGCCAATCATGGCTTTTGGCATTGTGTAATTGTTTGCTCTCTGAGAAACTGGTGATATTCACTGGTGTGCAGCCTCCCACAAGTCACTAGTAATATCTTAACAATAAAAGAAAAGATTAATCTCAGCGTCTTTCACTAAACAACAAACTGATGCCCAAGTCATGATTCAACATAATTTTTTGCAGGGAGGCTGTTTTATCTCTATCCAAAGTGGTATAGATATACTTACAGAATACGTTTTCCCGGGCTCCAGAAGCTTGTCAGCCTTCCAGTGACAGGTTTTTTCTTTTAATTTTTATTTTTTAATAGTTCAACTAGTTGGGTCCATCTGGAAACAGTTGTTTTAATGCCTGCTGTCTTTCATGTGACCCCTATTAAATGCTGCAGGAAGAATGTGGTTTGCAGAAAGATTGAGATGTCCCAAAGTAGTATTTAATGCCCTGCTGATATTCAAAGAAGTCAGCAGCTTCTCTTTGTAAGTATAGATGTTAGAAAAGATGACACAGAGGATAAGAGATACAGAATATGCTTCCCACCTGGTGAGATGTATCCTCTGTGGCTTCCTGTCTAGGTGGTCTCCCACTATAGTCTCTGCACACTAAGGAAGAGGAAGCTCACTGCTTCCCAGGACAGCGTATTTTTACTGCTGGACCATGATAGTATAAGGAAAGTTC
>NW_006159542.1:888536-899669 GCF_000334495.1 Tupaia belangeri chinensis
ATGTAACATTTGGTCCAAGTTCTCTCTCTCTCTCTTCTAAGAATTATTTATTTAATTTCATTTATTGCTATTATTGAAAAATTTGCTGTAGGACAAGTGTACTCACCAGAGAGAGAAAGAGAGAGACAAACAGAATGAGAGAGCAAGCCTCCAGGTCTGGGACTCAAACTGTGGTCAGCCATGTGGGAGTCCAGTGTCCTAACCACCACACCACCTTCTAGCCCCCAAGTTCTGGTTTCTATGAATAAAACAACAAAGAATAGATCTCTTTCTCTATGATGGACCAGCAATCTAGACAAATGAATAGAGATACTAGATTTGTTCCGTCACTTAAGTAGCTGGGGCAATTTCTAATCCCTCAAAACCTTGGCTTACTTATCTCTTAGATGGAGAGCAGAATCCCTATCATCTGGGCTATTGTGGTATTAGGACCAAATAATATATTTGAGCTATCCATCACAGTGCTGGGCACCTGGTGGGCATTTAGGAAATATTCCCCTCCTCTTTCTATTTGGCAGTTCTTCAAACGCTTTAAGGCAGTAGTTCTGTTTTTCTTTGGTCTTTTCTTTTCTTGGCCACTATGCTGCAGATCAAAGGGATGAAGCTGAAAGAGGGGGCTGGAAAATATTTAAGTCGGTGTCTCCTAAAGTGTGAGCCTCAACAGGTGGTGAGGATGATTATTTTTAGGTAGCACATGGATGAGTATATTCCGATTAAAGTCTATCTATCTAAATGATATATTTCATCATTGTCCTCTTTTGTGGCTATTTTTCTATGTATGATAGTGATATAATCTGCTTTAAAACAATTTTATTTAATAATTAAGACAAATTAAGTGCAAAGAATGAAAGCTCTTATTATTTGTTTAAAATCAAATGGGTTTCCAAGCAAAGCAGTTTATCTCAAAATTGCATTAGTAAGCCACTCTGAAAAGGCTACATAATGTATGATGCTAACTATTAATATATGACATTCCGGAAAAGGCAAAACTAGACTGTGAAAGATCAATGGTTGTCAGGTGTTTGGGAGCAGAGGGGGATGAATAGGAAGAACTTAGGGGAATTCTAGGGGCCTACCCTTTGTAACACACGGAACCACCAGATGTAAGGTGTTAATGATGGGGGTACATGGAAACTCTCTGTACGTTCTGTTCCATTTTTCTATAAGCCTAAAACTGCAGGGGAAAAAAAAAGTCTTACGTTTTTAAAAAAAATTCATTAGGTAGGAAAATTACCAGTCTGATTGTTTATTCACTACCATTTCTCCATCCATTGGAGGACATTTTATGTCAAAAGTCAACTTAGTCATATTTCTTTATAAAATAGTGCTGCTACCCAGTTACTACCAACCATTGGCTTACAATCAAAGAGGATATTGTGATTCTCTTCCTCCTAATTTACCACCTTGGGTTCATTACTGTAAGAAATCCTGCGTTTCCTCCATTCCGTCTTTGGAATCTCAGGCTTCTTCTGTTTACACAGCTATTGCTGTAGACTAGGGACTCTGGTCATGCCAAGCCTGGGCTACTCTGATAGTCTCTTGTGTGGTCTTCTTATCTTTAGTTTCTCTCCCATCCTCAGATGATCCATCAACATTTGTTAAATAATGTTCAAATACCAGTTTCTTCCCAATTCCTTCTTTTGCTAGAGAATTTACAAGTCCCTGTTCTCAACTATCCAAGTGGATGGAATGGTCAAAGACCTGGATATTACATGCTTCCACTAAGTCAGGGCAGGGACTGGATGAAGACCATCCACTCACTGACCCAGCAAAGAGAATCAGTTAACAAAAATAACTATGGCCATTTATTGGAAGCCTACAGTGGGTGCTGTGTAACGTGCCTGAGTTCAGGCTCTTATCCCCCTGCCCACTGCCAGGAGTGCTGAAAGCTAGAATCCTAAGGTGATTCCTCTTGAAAAATTGCCTTCACCTAAAGAGAGACACCTCCTAGGGGCAGCCTGCACCTGAAGACTGATGGATGAGGGGGTACAGGGCCTCAACTCCTTGCCTTGAGACTGAACATTCTGGAAAGGTTGTTGAAGCACTTAAGCTGCTGTGGGACTGGCTGACTGTGTTGTGCTGCAGTGAGGTTCGGCTTCTCCCCACTTCCTCACAGGTCTTGTTCCTCAGTGAGCCCCTTAATAACTTCCTCCTCACACAAAACTCCATTTTTAGGGGGAATCAGACCAACCACAGCATGCATAGTCAGTTGGACCCTAAGTCTGTGCTTTTTCCACTGAACTACATTGTCTTTTGAAAATAGTAATAATAATAGCTGTCTGTTGTTCAATGCCTTCCAGACTGTAAGTCCTCTGCTAGGATATTTTGTTTATATGAGTTCTAATCTTTACATCAACCCTATGACATAAACCTGCTCCCCAGATGAGAATGCTAAGTGTGAAAGAATTTGGAAATGTGAAGTGGTCTAGTAAAACTGTGTTGGGCTTTAGAGAAATTGAGTCAGTGGAAGCAAGGAAGCAAAAGGATGGTGATTTGACATTGAATGATTCATTTACTTCTCTTTTACTTCTCCCTGCCCAGAGAAAGCTTGGGTGCCAGAAGTGTAATCTGGGCTAGGAGTGCTGGGCAGTCATCCCATGCAACCAGCTCATCACTGTCTCCCTCCCCACAGACATATGCTCACCCACTCTTACTTCTTTTTTTTTTTTAATTTAATTTATTTTTTTAAATTTGAATTTATTTATTTACATTCATTCACTATACATCATTACAGCATACAAAATGAGATTTTCCATTCAGTATACACTGTATATTGACTCAGTCAAGCACATCAACATATGTGTTATCAACAAATAATTTTCCATTTCTTATTTCCTGTATACTTTGCTTTTTTTTTTTGCCATTCTTGATTCCCTATTCCTCCCCCTCTGCCGTGTCCCACCCTTCTCCCACATTGTCTCTGGTATCCATGGTTGCTTTCTATGCCTCTCCCCCCCATTGAATTGATTTGCTAATGAACTTAATTAGTCTAAATATTTTCAATAGCAAGTGCAGCTGATAAATACATATACATGAACACAAGTCTGACTTTAGGCATAAACTTCAGTGAGTAGAATGAACATACTATAAAGTAGCACCTAGCTGGGGCTATATAGCTTACTGCAGTCATCAAATACACATTTTTTCTTAATCTCAATAAAAACAATTTTCATGTTTTTTTCCTCCTGAAACTTTTTTTAAAAATTAATTAATTTACATTAATCCGCTAAACATCATCACATCATACCAAATGTAGTTTCCCATCTAGAATAAACTGCATAGTGGCTTAATCATGCACGTTATCATCAATAATTTTCCATTTCTAGTTTCATATATATATATATATTTTTTTTTTTCCCCATGTCTGATCCTCTACCTTTTTCCACCCCTTTCTCACACTATCTCTGGTGTCTATAGTTGTCTTCAATTCCTTTTCCCCCCACATTTTTTTAATCACACAATTTCATAAGTAATCTAACTACTTCAATAGCACGTTCAGATGTTAATTTCAAGAAAAGCAGTTTTGAACTGGTAAGGAAATTTCCTTGAAACTTAAAACCTAGTAACAGGTTAGTATTCTCTTCAAATAGTAGGTACATGAACCTATTGACAGCTCAAGACAGGACAAAAATCCTTAAAACCGGACAACAAAGCCTAGAAGAAAAGCAGCAATATTTTAGTCAAGTCACAGAGTGCTATTTCACCAGTTCAGTCTCATGTACTTAATCTAACGTCTGTTATGGTTTGATCTTCCTGACTGAATTCTGAGATATAATATTTGACTCCAGACTTGTCCCTATGATTAAGTTGGCCATTTTCTTAGTTTTTGAACTCTTATTTCTAAGTTCCAGGAAATTCATGTAAGATCTAAAAGAGGAATTACACACTTTACAAAAGAATCAGATGGAACTGTTAGAGATGAAGACTATAATACAGGAAGTCAAAATCTCCCTTGAAAGTATTAAAAGCAGACTAGGTCATACAGAAAATAGAATCTCAGATGTAGAAGAGAAAATTGCTGGCCTAGAAAAATCCACCCCGAAAACTGAGAAAATTTCCCAAAACTTTGAGAATAATATATGAGAAATACTAGGTACCATCAAACTTCCAAACATCCAGATAATAGGCATCCCAGAAGGTGAAGAGACTTCTAACGCATTGATCATCTATTCCATGAAATCCTGCAAGAAAACTTTCCAAACCTAGAGAGGCACTCAAAGATCCAGTCCCGAGAAATACAAAGGACCCCCAATAGAATCAACCCAAGAAGATCTTCTCCAAGACACATTTTAGCCAGACTGACCAAAACCACAAAGACAAGATACTAAGATTGGCAAGAGAAAAACGGCAGGTTACCTACAAAGGATATCCTATCAGACTAACAGCAGACCTCTTATCGGAAACAATGCGAGCAAGGAAAGAATGGGAAAATATATTCAAAGTGTTAAGGGAAAAGAAATTTCAACCAAGAATCTTGCACTCAGCAAGATTATCCTTCATATAGGAAGAAAATTCTCAGATAAACAAAACCCGAAAGAATTTACCAGCACCAGACCAGATCTCCGAGAAGTTCTTAAGGGAGTGCTATGTCAGGAAAATTAAATGCAGACCTACTCTTACTTCTACTTTATAAGACTGTCATTCCAAGCCAGCTACTCTGCTTTCCATCCCCTTCCTAAATGTAGCCCAGCCTCACTTCAGCCTTTTGTTTTTGCCCTGTTTTGTCTTCAAAAGTTCTCATTCTCTAGCCCATGCCCTTCATATCCTCTTCAGTTTGGTCACAAAATTATTTCCTTCAGAAAGGCTTTCCTAATGCTGCTCCCAGATAAAGAATTCACCTCCCCAAGTACTTAAACATTCAGTGTGGTTCTTGGTGTTCCTTCCTCATTCGTTTTCATAGGATGTTGCCTTTAGAATTCAGAAAGCTTCTTTGGGTGAGGTCAAAGATTTAGTTGGGGTGAGGGCTGTACATCACATGCTCTCTGAATCAATTGAGAATAGACACAAGATGCTAAATATAGTGCTAACTTTGTTATGCTAAAATTCAGAGTTTCTAGATACTGACTCAGAGGAGGTGGCTTTGGTCTCCTATTTGTTCCTCAAAATCTGGACCTGAAGCATATGCAGTTATCCTAGGGTATAGAAGCAGAGTGAGAATTCAGGCCTTGTTTGAGTTCTAGCAGGTCCAAAAGAGAACAAGACGCTAGATCAGTTCAATCTTTTTTTTTTTTTGAGAGGTTTTCGCCATAGGGCGTGTGCGCTCGCCAGACAGACAGAGAGAGACAGAGAGACAGAAAGCGAGAAATCACCCCCAGGGGGGATGGCCATGCTGCAATCCCTTCTCCATTCTCCTCTTGGGATCTTGGGCACGCACACACAAGTGCCCGGCGTGAGTTTTAAGCCACCCGGTCCGGGACGTGAACCGTGGTCGACTATGTGGGAGTCCAGCAACATAGCCATTACGCTAACCACTGGTCCCGACCAGTTCAATCTTAATAGGCAGGCAAAGAAGCAAATGCAGTGAGCAGGGGGCTGGGAGTTTGAAATGTACCTTCATTATTATGTCTTTATAGGGAGAACGAGGGAGACCACTCTCTTCTGTATAGACATAAGTAATGGGGAAAGATGCCCTTCCACCCTCTCCTGAGCAGATATGGTTTCTGATGAGTCAACCAAATGTAAGCCCTGATGAGGAGCTTGTCTTGTCCTCATTTCTCCTGTCTTATTGTTTATTGCCCAGCCCAGAATGTTGGAAGTATTTCTATTGCGACATAGCTACATGTCACTTTTATGTGGTGCTAGGGCTCTTCAGAACAGTATACCTCAGAATGCTGAGTTTGACTAATGTTGTCGAGCAAATGTCCTGTTCTCTATTTATTGCCATTCCTACGGTGTCCATGTGATTTCCATATGTTGTTTGTATGCCGTTAGGCCCGAACTTTTCTGCTAGGTAACTAGAATGGCTAGAACATTTTAGCATTTGCAGCTGGGAAGTCATGGAAGAACTGCGTGAATATTTTCCTATCTGAGTGATTCTTATGTCAGCCCAGGCAGAAGTAAGATTTTAAATAAGCCAAAACTATTCCATGATGTAATTCTAAGAGTGAGAATTGTGTAAAAATGTGGAAAAGTAAAGGTTTTTATTGTGATAACTGAGCTTGTCAGAACTCTCCTTTTTATGTCACATTACTCCAGGTCTTAATATATCTTTTTATGTTTAGAGTATTATTGAGGATCAGAAAATGTGAAGCAGGGCATGAGTGTGCATGGTTCCTGTTAGCTACTCAATCCTCTTAGCTATTGAGTTCCCACAGATGAATTCTATACCTAGAACCAAGAAGGGTTTGGTTATCCATTTTCTGGATCCCACTTACTAGTCTGGAGAAGAGTTGGCCAGATAAAATACAGGATTCCCAGTTACATCTGAATTTCAGAGAGACATTACAAGTATATCTCAAATATCACATGGTACATACTTATACTAAAAAAGTTACTTGCGATTTTTCTGGGATTCAAATATAAATGGGCATGTTCTATTTTTATTTGCTAAATTTGGCAAGAGTAGACTGGTAGGAACCTTTAAAGAGTCTGTCCCCCCCTCCCCTTAAGGCCAAAGCCAGGCCATGGATGAGGCTTTGGTCAAGGCCAAGGGGCAGGAACATGTTTCAGTGATAGTCAAGAAAGTCAAGTAATGCCTATTGCCCTGCCAAAAGCTTTTCTCCCTATGAAAAACAGAAACAATTACTAGAAGGTGGGCATAACCAGTGATCTGTGGAAATCAGAGTGTGAGACAGATGGCCCATATATGAATATCTAGAAAACCAGTTAGCCAGTGTGTTGCCTCTGGCACCCCAGCAATATTCTGGGGAAAGGAATAAAGATGAGATTATTGGGAGAGCAGAGCAGGCTTGTGGAAGGACTGGCTCCTGATGGGACAGCTGCTTATCTAAAACCCAACACTCAGAGCTACAGGGCAAACTTGGCCTTGGTTTGGGCTGGCAATAAAATCAATGAGATTGTATGTGAGAGGCTAGTGGTAGGAGAAAGGCCTGGTTCCTGAAGAGAGAAGTTTGTTCAGAGTTAAGTTCAGAGTTTGGATTCTTGGTCCAGTGGGACTGGAGAATGTGGCAGGTAATGGTGAAAGCAGCTAAAGACTAGAGAAGGAAGTTAATGAAGACAACAGTTGGACATCTCCCAATGCTCTACAGACCCTGCCTGGGTAGCTTATGTGATCCTGAGTCTTGTTCATGGGTGAACCTGAGGTACCTCTGGACATGCTGGCTCAGGGTCTAAGAGGTGGTAGGCTCACGAGATCAACAGAAGAGCCAAGAACTGAGTCATTCATGGGCAGCCAGGGTAATATCCCCAAAGTGACCTTCATTTGTGCCATGAAGGTATGTAGGATACCACTCCTGTGCCCACACGTGTACCACACACCATGGGAAGAAGCGGTAGAAACAGCTGGAGCTGCAAGACCAATTGAAATAGGCAAGTACGGACCAAAAAAGCAGGTGAATCATCATTTAAAGATAGCAGTAGACAACAGAAAAGGTCTTCCTTCGAAAAACAGAAACAGTTATAAAAAGGTGGGAATCGGCACTTGTCAGTTGCATGTGATCTCTGGCTAGGCTTGTGAGCCCAGCAGGAACCTGTCCTAAAAATGCTTTCCCTGAGAAGAGCTTATGGGTTGAGAAGCCTAAGCCCTCAACAGAAAAGTACATGCTTTTATTAGATCTGCAGTCTCAGTCGACTGCATTTTATGCAATTTGCCTTGTGCAAAGTCATAAAAATAAATCCAGGTGCACTCTGTGCATCAAAGTTAATGAAGAAGAGAGCTTGGGAGAAGAGAAAGTGAAGGAGATAAAAGGAGAGATGTGGACAGAGGAAAAGAGGGCACACAAACATGCTTGCATTGTTTGCCTTTAGTTCCACTGATTTAGGCATTTTGACTGAAAATTCTGAAAATTAGTGTTGGCTCAACATTCATTTACCTAATATTTTAGAATTTCAGTTAGATTTTTGCACAAAAGTATTTGTAATGCAGTGATCACTTCTCTAAGGCATTCTCGTGTTACTTTTTACTAAGTTGATTTATATTAAAATGTTGAGAAGTTGACCATCAGTTTATTGGCTCTGAACACATTTTGATCTGACTTCTAAATGAACTTCCAAGTGCCTGATTTTCAGGAATTGAGATGCTTTTCCCAGGTCGACATTTTCCCTAGCTCTAGGAACCTGAATTTCCGGCCTTGCCTTCGGCATCATTTTGTGGTCTCTGCTCAAATGATATTTTCCTTTCACTTATTTGACTTTTGTTGTTGTTGTTGTTTACCCCATCCCAATAGTAAAAGAGTGCTGGCCTGGGGGCCAGCAAGTGGCATAGTGGTAAAGGTGCTGGACCTTCATATGACTGACCACAGTTTGCGGTCCCGGACCTGGCAGCTTGAAAAGCTCACAGAGCACGTGTGTGTGCCTACCCAAAATCCCAGGAGGAGAATGGAGGAGAAAGGATTGTGGCATGGCCATCTCCCTGAGCGGTGATTTTTCACTTTCCTTCTTGTCTTTCTCTGGCAAGCACACATGCCCTATGGCAAAACAAAACAAAACAAAAAAACAAACAAACAAAAAGAACATAAATAAAAGAGTGCTGGACCAGGGGTCTACTTCCAGGTTCTCAGGCTGATTCTATCACAAATACTTTGTATGATCTAAGGCAAGTAACTCAATGTCAGGTTCTAATGCCTTCACCAGTAAATGAGAACTAGGTCTAGAGAGATTGACTATGGCTTTCTTTCTTTCTTTTTTTTTTAATTTTAAAATTTATTTTATTTTTATTATCATCATAATCTTCTTTATATTACATTGGATTACATATAACTTTACAGTGTATTACATTGCTTTTTCAAAAGGGAATGCCAAGCATGTCAGTAAATACAGAGACATTAATCTCCCCGTTTCAACATTCAATATCTTTTCTATGATTTTCCCAATTATTATTATTATTATTCTAATTACTTTTTAAAACAGTCAATCACTATTTCTCATCACGTGTACCACACACCATGGGAAGAAGCGGTAGAAACAGCTGGAGCTGCAAGACCAATTGAAATAGGCAAGTACGGACCAAAAAAGCAGGTGAATCATCATTTAAAGATAGCAGTAGACAACAGAAAAGGTCTTCCTTCGAAAAACAGAAACAGTTATAAAAAGGTGGGAATCGGCACTTGTCAGTTGCATGTGATCTCTGGCTAGGCTTGTGAGCCCAGCAGGAACCTGTCCTAAAAATGCTTTCCCTGAGAAGAGCTTATGGGTTGAGAAGCCTAAGCCCTCAACAGAAAAGTACATGCTTTTATTAGATCTGCAGTCTCAGTCGACTGCATTTTATGCAATTTGCCTTGTGCAAAGTCATAAAAATAAATCCAGGTGCACTCTGTGCATCAAAGTTAATGAAGAAGAGAGCTTGGGAGAAGAGAAAGTGAAGGAGATAAAAGGAGAGATGTGGACAGAGGAAAAGAGGGCACACAAACATGCTTGCATTGTTTGCCTTTAGTTCCACTGATTTAGGCATTTTGACTGAAAATTCTGAAAATTAGTGTTGGCTCAACATTCATTTACCTAATATTTTAGAATTTCAGTTAGATTTTTGCACAAAAGTATTTGTAATGCAGTGATCACTTCTCTAAGGCATTCTCGTGTTACTTTTTACTAAGTTGATTTATATTAAAATGTTGAGAAGTTGACCATCAGTTTATTGGCTCTGAACACATTTTGATCTGACTTCTAAATGAACTTCCAAGTGCCTGATTTTCAGGAATTGAGATGCTTTTCCCAGGTCGACATTTTCCCTAGCTCTAGGAACCTGAATTTCCGGCCTTGCCTTCGGCATCATTTTGTGGTCTCTGCTCAAATGATATTTTCCTTTCACTTATTTGACTTTTGTTGTTGTTGTTGTTTACCCCATCCCAATAGTAAAAGAGTGCTGGCCTGGGGGCCAGCAAGTGGCATAGTGGTAAAGGTGCTGGACCTTCATATGACTGACCACAGTTTGCGGTCCCGGACCTGGCAGCTTGAAAAGCTCACAGAGCACGTGTGTGTGCCTACCCAAAATCCCAGGAGGAGAATGGAGGAGAAAGGATTGTGGCATGGCCATCTCCCTGAGCGGTGATTTTTCACTTTCCTTCTTGTCTTTCTCTGGCAAGCACACATGCCCTATGGCAAAACAAAACAAAACAAAAAAACAAACAAACAAAAAGAACATAAATAAAAGAGTGCTGGACCAGGGGTCTACTTCCAGGTTCTCAGGCTGATTCTATCACAAATACTTTGTATGATCTAAGGCAAGTAACTCAATGTCAGGTTCTAATGCCTTCACCAGTAAATGAGAACTAGGTCTAGAGAGATTGACTATGGCTTTCTTTCTTTCTTTTTTTTTTAATTTTAAAATTTTTTTTATTTTTATTATCATCATAATCTTCTTTATATTACATTGGATTACATATAACTTTACATTGTATTACATTGCTTTTTCAAAAGGGAATGCCATGAGTGTCAGTCAATACAGAGATATTAATCTCCTCACTTCATCATCCAATATCTTTTCTATGTTTTTCCCAATCATTATTATTATTATTCTAATTACTTTTTAAAACAGTCAATCACTATTTCTCATTTTGCTTGTAAAAAGACTTTGCCCATCATGAAATACTTCTCAGACCAATCCAGTTGAGAATACTATACATGTCATCATCAACAGGTAATAAGCCATATCTGTTTCTCACTAATGTCCTACCTCTCCATTGTTCACTTGCTATCTTTTTCTATCCTCTTCTCTTCACCTCCCCCATTCCACACTGTCCTATTCTCATTAAGTACCTTCACTGTTTTTATGTCCCTCCAGTTTTTGCTCTCTACCATAGAGTGCGGATAGTCGGTATATATTGAGTGGATACATACAATATCTTTCTTTCATAGCTTGGCTTACTTCACTCAGCAATAGATCCTCCATATCTGACCACTTTCTATCAAATGCCAGGGTCTTGTTATTTTTTTTTCAATTTATTTATTTGCATTCATTCACTGTACATCATTACAACATACAAAATGAGATTTTCCATCCAGAATACACTGTATATT